>NC_069134.1:52463915-52796928 GCF_026914265.1 Mya arenaria
AATGTTGTCATTTGTTCTGGCGTAACGCCAGTATATAGTAATGCTGTCATTTATTCTGGCTTAACACCAGTATACAGTAATGCTGTCATTTGTTCTGGCTTAACACCAGATTATTTTAATGCTTTTTGAGTCGTTCAATAGCTCAAATCCATGACCGCTCGTGTACAAGCGGACAACTACAGCACCAAACCACTCTCGTGTTAAGAGTTTCAGTTGATCTTCCTGAGCAAAAGTGTTAAGGCTCTAAAAAATGAGAATATTACCAAAATGAGAAAAATACCCAATTTAATAAATAAGTTTAGCTTATCATGTTAGGGGACTTGTGTTGTTCGCGAAACAAGGGCCTGTCGTTACTCGACACACAGTTCGCGAAACTATGGCCTACTGCTATTCGACACACTGTTCGCGAAACTAGGGCCTGTTGCTATTCGACACACTGTTCGCGAAACAACGGCCTGTCGTTACTTGACACTGTTTACGAAACTTGGGTCTGCCGTTCCTCGACATACTGTTTGCGAAACTAGGACCTGCCGTTGCTCGACACAGTGTTCGCGAAACAAGGGCCTGTCGTTACTCGACACACTGTTCGCGAAACTAGGACCTGCCGTTACTCGACACACAGTTTAAAAATCCCTCACCTTTCAGCTTAATGACAACCTAACACATCATAGCTGACAGAATATCTGAATACTGAAAAACGGTATGCGATTTTTTAATGAAATAGACAGTGCTCTTAAGGCTAACTTAGTAATGTCGTTAACTTTCGGCTAGCTGTCATCGGTCAGTGTAATAATACTTAATATCCAGTAAATCACCCTAGTTGCGTCTTACAAGTGACGCATAGGTCATATAGCCATAATAATGGGCGTCCACGGGAATTTATTGGTCATTATTGGTGAACATTTGCATGCATGTATTTGCTAAGACAAACACTCGTCAAGTTAGTGTTTGTAACTTTCATTTTCTAGCGGAGTCAGGGTGGTACCCGGCAAACACGCCCCCCCCCCCCTCCAAAATAAATAAATAATTGTTTCTTTGTTCGAAACTAAAAACAAGCTAAACATGCTGACATTAAAGAAATGAGAATCCACATTTTAAAATGCTGACAGAGAAACCATAATTTAAGATGCTGACAGACAAACCATAGTTACATGCATATTAATTAATGAGTGCGATTAATCACTTGTTTAGGTCAGCGTTATGATATATTATTCTGTCAACTTCAAGCATTTCTACGATGCATCTTGTTTTGCAATTTATTTTTATACATGTAACATCCAAGATCTTTATGTGGTTCATTACACATGTGATTTATATAAAATGTAAATTATGATTATGACTGCACATATTTTCATAATTAGACATGTTGACAAAACGTTGGCAACATGTGCTATAACTCGTGAAGTAGACATTAGACAACTTAGGCTGGCAGCCAAATGGGATATTTTAGCCCAACCTTGCATTGTTGTGTATAAAAAACGTTTTTTGCGTCTTGGCAGCCTCGACCTTCTTATACAAAAATCCAATTGATGGCCTCGCGCCATTTTTTTTTTTTTTTTATAATCAATATGTTATCGAAGATGGACGCCTCTGGGTTTTCGACTTTGGCTGCCGGATTAAGTCGACAATTCTACATGATCGCATCGTCAGCATATACGTATACGCTTCCATGTCAAGACTTTAAGACGTAAATAAATGAAAATACTTCATCAGTGTATACGATATACGCTCCCATATCAAGACTTTGAGACGAAAATAAATGAAAATACTTCATCAGTGTATACGATATACGCTCCCATATCAAGACTTTGAGACGTAAATAAATGAAAATACTTCATCAGTGTATACGATATACGCTCTCATATCAATACTTGGTGAAGTAAATGTATTAAGCATACATCATCAGAATATGTGATGTACGCTTCCATATCAAGAATGTAGAAGTAGATATATTAAAAATACGTCATCAGTTTATACAATATACGCTTTCATACCAAGCCTTTGAGACGTAAATGTATTTAAAACATCATCTGCTTATACGATAAACGCTTCTATATCAATACTTGGAGACGTAAATGTATTAAATATACATCAGTATATACGATATACGCTTCCATATCAGGACTTTGAGAAGTAAATGTATTAAATTTGCATGATCAGTATTTATGATATTCGCTTCAATATCAAAACTTTGAGACGTAAATGTACCAAAAATACATCATCAGTATGTACGATGTACGCTTCCATATCAAGAATTGGAGAAGTAAATGTATGAAAAATATAATTATCATCAGTGTATACGATATACACTTCCATATCAAGATTTTGCGACGTAAATGTATTTAACGTACATCAATAGTATATATGATATACGCACCCATATCAAGACTTGTAGAAATAAATGTATACGACAAACATCATCAGTGTATACGATATACGCTTCCATATCAAAACTTGTCAAAATAAATGTATACGACAAACATCATCAGTGTATACGATATACGCTTCCATATCAAAACTTGTCAAAATAAATGTATACGACAAACATCATCAGTGTATACGATATACGCTTCCATATCAAGAATTGTAGAAATAAATGTATTAGACAAACATCATCAGTGTATATGATATACGCTTCCATATCAAGACTTTGAGACGTAAATGCATTAAACATGCATGATCAGTATTTATGACATACGCTTCCATATCGATATTTTTTGGAGAAGTAAAGTTATTAAATGATATTAAAAGTCATACGCACATTAAAACTAAGAACTCCTTCAGCAAAATCCCTTTTCGAGACGTTCATTTGCATACAAATAAACATACAATGTTTGTATTTTGTACATAGCCGTCTTTATCTTTTATATAGCTTTAACACATATTGGAACAAAAAATAGAACGCAAAAAATAATCAAACTTTGATAAAGGACAGCTTTAAATGATTATACATTCTTGCCCCTTTTTATTACTTTTTGTAGGACGCTGTTTCGATGCTTTTGGGCTTGAACCCACAGTAGGACAAAAGGAATTTCAGTGAACCCTAGTTGGCCATTTCATACCAATTAGCAGCACCACTTCGCTGTTAAAACATCGGTCGTGGGCTTCTTGATGAATGGAAGAAGTTTATGTATTGAACATACAGCATCAGTCTCTACGATATTCGCTCCTATATCAAGACTTGTTGTCGGTTAGCATAGAAGTTAGGCGACCCAGGTTTGATTGCCAGCCTGGGCACATGTGAGATTAGATGGTGCTCACCGGAGTTTCCTCCGGGCACTCCGGTTTCCCCCACACCATAAGACCACACTCTCGCGTTAAATCGTGCCAATGAAAGTGACTTAATATGATGTTGTTATGACTTGTTTCGCAGTCGTTGTAAAATATTTACAGTCAAAACCCGTTGGCTCGAACTCGCTTGGCTCGAATTCCTCGCTGCCTGGAACTATATGTAAAGGCCCGATACTGTAGGTAAACTTTCCCGATTCGCACGAATGTTACGAGGCTCGAGGTATTTTCGCCGGTCCCTGTGAGCGAACGGGAATTGACTGTATGTTTAAACTAAAGGCTCCACTGTTTCGCTGACCCTTGCAAGACGGTTACGCCTACTTATGTTACTAAAGATATTATAATGTACCAGTATAAGCATCGTCGGATACCCCCGATACACTATGCTTCGTTGCGTATCGTTGGCGATTTGGATCGGAAATTTCGTAATCATGAATAGTTAATGAGGCAGTTTCGTTGGTTCCGCAAGGTAAACATGTGGATATTTGAACAGACAATCATACTTATGCTGGGTTCTTCCCGTGCGCAAGCTCGAAATGAACTCGGTCCGCCTCGTCACTACAAATTTTAAAACAACTTCGTAGACCACTCGACTGTGGAGACAACTGACGATACAGCATTATTGAAGAGTATTTGATCGAAACATGCGATTTCATTGGATTAAGAGTTGTCTCCCTTGTCTCAACAGGGTCATTCACATACTGTACATTTATCAAGAATTTATAACATACATGGACTATTTTTCCTCTTAAACAGTTATTTGTGTATATTCATTTTAGGTCCCGAGGGCAAATTATAAGCCGTAAACGTATTGGTTAAATAGTTGAATATGTAACCATCGATAGTTTACTATTTCCTTGTTTAAACTATTTGTTTATCATTATTATGCTGATGAGTTTTTCTGTTTTGAAGCAATAATCCGTACTGATAAGTCTGTTTAACAAACAAGCTACTGTTGTTTTCGTTTCCCTGTATCATTCTAACAAGTCTCTTGTGTTGAGTGCTATGTTGAGTGCTGTATTTTACACACTGCAATCTTCGAAACAACGTCGTATGGTGCAATCGGAACACCTCGGCCAGTATCCAACAGAGTCTATCACGAAGCTTGTCGGAGATGGCCGAGTTGTAACGATTGGTGGGGATGGCTTAGGTGTTCTGATTGGTTACAGTTATTATATCATACTCAGAGGCGTTCCTTGATTTGGCATAAGAGTGGGCTTAATCTCTGGCGAAGAGGTAGGGTTGGGGTTCCACTCCGAGTGCCCCAACCCCACTCGTCTTCCACGAAACCGAAACATATTGGCTTAAATTGTGATGTCGCGGTACTTGGTGTCCTCAGAAAATGTGGCTTATAAAAGTCTAAAAAGGTGAATTTTAGTGTATTATCTGCATGTTCTATCTAACTGTCGTAAAATGTTCAAAATCCGTTAGTGATACTTTTTCTGGAAGAACCCTTCCAAGATCAAGATACATCGTAAACTCATTGTTTAATAAGTTACATCGTATATAAGTATACTATTTATTGTACAAAACAATGGTTAACACGAACATTTTTGCTTTAGCTGTTATAATTACTGGTATAGCGACTGCACAAGAGATTGCTGATAAGCCATATACGGTCATAGACATAGTTTGCTCCAAAATAGCACAGACATGTATACATTATCCAAATACAAGAAAAGTCCGGGTTGGTATTCAATATACAACTTAAGATAATGATACGGCCATACATCATTGATTTTATTCACTCTATTGGTCTATTGTTTTATAACAAGTAATCCGATTAGCTACATCGATCGAATAAAGACCAATATTGAATACTAGTCCAGATGTTCTCTGGTTCTTATCTATTTCTGACCGTACAAATTAATTTGTCTGATAACAGATAACAGATATTAATAATGTTTTCTGCTCTCTATCACTAGTGTGGGTTAAAAGATATGACGCCATAATGAATGATTGATGTTGAACAATTGATCAATAATCCACCATTATGATTAAAGTGACACTCTTATTTAAAATCAATGCATACACATTTATACCAAACATAAATTTAGAGTGATAAACCTTGCACTTCTTACTAAATAAAGCATTTATTGAAAATATTAATTACTGAATACAAGATTGTAACCGTGTTTTTAATAACTGAAAATCCAAAAATATTAAATGATTTGTGAATCATCAGCTCAAAGATTTACAGTGATCTTCTATAGTCTCATATGGTAGAAAAACCGTGTCTTTTGCTCGTGTCTTTCAAATTAAACTCGGAATTCTTTATAAAAACCATTGTTTTCGACATTTTTTTCTATATTTTAACTATTGTTTTAAATGTGGTAAATCCTATTTGGGAATAATAATGCATCTTTAAATAGTATTCAGATAACAAAACCTCACAAAGCATATATGATATGAAAAATGCATATGCATACATTCGAAATATCGAATAGTCTACATATATTTATAAAAAAGAATTCAATTAAAATCGATGAAAATGCATGTAAATACATTCGAGATATCGAATAGTCTACATATATGAATAAAAAAGAGTTCAATTAAAATGAATGGAAATACATGTATATATATTCGAAATATCGCATAATCTACATATATTTATAAAAAAAAAAAATTCGATTAAAATCAATGAAAATGCATGTATATACATACGAAATATCGCAGTCTATATATATATACACACACACATAAAAGAATTCATCCAAAATATGGTAAAATTGCCACCATATGATGAATAAAAGTGACGTAACGCTTCGAATAACGTACCTTTCAGTACACGAAATCCAGTAAAGTTTGCATTAACAGAAACGTATATCCATAAACTTCGTTACTGTTTTATTTCCACTTAGTGAGATGCACAAACGTTGATAAAGATAAGATTTTAAACGCCAAAAAATATGTTAAAACTTAAAAGGAAACCATGGACCGTATGCTCGTGTTCTAAACTTGTCATAAACGTGATATCTCAAGCGACGTAAAAACAACGCCTCGGGCAACGTTACTGACGTTTGACAATCATATGACATGTGTATATGAAACACGTTCATTACGCATACAAAATGCGGTTTAAATGGTTAACCTATACTATTCAAACATTTAATACCGTGTTATGCGTTAATTGATAATGATGAAAATAAGAAACTAAGACAATACATTTCAATAAATCAATGAACAAATTGTTTGTACCTAGTTTGATGCAGGCTGTTATAGTAGCATTTGTCATTGATGATCACAACACGATCAAATCTTTAGTCTATAAGTACGTATGGAAGCAGTACGCATGATGATGATGATGATGATGATGCTGATGATGATGATGATGACGATGATGATGATGATGATGAGCGTGGTGGTGGCGGCGGCGGCGACGATGGTGGTGTTGGTGATGGTGGTGTTGGTGATGATGATGATGGTGGTGGTGGTGGTGGCGGCGGCGCGCGCAGCGATGATGATGATGATGATTGTGACGACGACGACATCAACAACAACAACGACAACAACGATGACGATGATGATGATAATGATGAACACGATGTTGATGATGATGATGATGATGACGACGACGACGACGATTACGACGACGACGACGACGACGACGACGATAATGATGATGATGATGATGATGATGATGATGATGATGATGATGATGATGATATGATGATAACAATTAAGTCTGTTATGTAAAGTAAATGAACAGAATAAATACATAAATATCAAATTGTAAAACATCCAACCTGTTTTCTTGGAGTCAAGATCAGCAACGACTGGCAAACGTTTTTGAAACCCAAATTTAAGCCAAACTTTTGGCCGTGCGGTTCAATGATATGTCTTAATGAATTTATTGCGCCATTGTTTGCTGACAGATAGAGGAATCATTGAAAGAAGCCAACTTGATAATTCTATAAATCATGTGCACTTAAGTCTGATACGGTATATGTACAGTAGATACATAATTATAGTAATTTATATCGTCATGGTAATTTATGATTTTTTGTTAAGCGTCGCGAATCTGGAGCAATTTGAACAGCATTTTACCAAATTGCATTGCCCAAATTTCATCAAAATCAAAGTCCCTTATAACAGAATTATGCTAAGCTCACTATTTTTGTGGCATATTTAAATTAAGCGTTTGACTTTAAAGCTGCACAGTCACAAATTGGACGTTTTGACAGCTTTTTTATTTTTTTGTCTAGGAACGAGCCAATTTTTGCGGAAATCCATTGAAACCAGTTATATAAGACTGCTGACAAAAAGATAAATCATAGATTTTTGTATTTAAGTTCAAAAATCGATGTTTTACGCATATTTTTAAAACGGTTTAAACCATAAAACATTAATTTTCGAACGGTTTTTTGTCAGAAAACTTATATCACTGGTTTGCAGATATTTAAGCAAATATTTGCTCTTTCCAGGACAAAAAAATAAAAAAAAAAGTTGTAAAAATGATATATCTGTGAGAGTACAGCTTTAATAAGAAATTATCATCATGATCATCACGATAAACGGGCTACAAATGAGTAAAATCAAAATTTAGTAAGAAATTCGAGATAAGCTCCTTAGCTTGTGACGCTTAAAAACTTTTGAGAAATCGGGGCCTGGTCCATGAAGCGCTCTGAAAGACTGTTGTACCAGCAATAGCACTGTATGACCATTTTCCCAGATCACAATTTCACACATTTGTGAAGAAAAAGATCCCATTATTCACATTTATAAATCATTCTCATTCATCAGAGGTTTGATAATGATAAATCTAACGCATAACATCATCACTCTGGTGAACGAGAATGTTTTAAATGTGACACATGCGGGTGTTTTTCCAAAAATGGAGCAATTTAGGAAAGGACGTGTTATACATATACCGTTCCTTTCTTTTAATATTGCAATGTATCTTTTGCATCATGGGCATTGAGAGGCAGACTTTCAACATATGTCCATCCGTTCGTCTGTTTCCATAACCCTTGGCCAAATTGGTAAAAAAAAACTGAGTTGTGCATATAATCTCGCCTTTACGTTCTGTTTGCATAAGCGCATAGACCAGACCTGAGTTCAGTTAATGTTGGCGGCTGACTTAAGCGATTTGGTTCCCCGCTTGTAGTGAATGTTCTGCGATGCAACACGGATACCAAACAATTCAGTAACGTAAGAGACAATCGGAAAACCTCGGTCATTTCCGCCATACAAAGACCCTCGGAAATATGCTGGTGGTAAAAGTAGTTCGTAAATTTAAAATGTCGGAGACTCCTAAAAGTTTGTGTCTGCCTGTTATTTATGTTTAGTGTTCGACAGTCTATGTTTTGACTGAAAAATAATGCACCAGTCAAATGTAAACCCCTCCCACCCCCAGGATCGGAGAATAGCGGGAACTTTGACTGGTCTACTAAGCCAATCCCAGGTAAAATCTGCGCCATGCGGGAACAAACTACTGGTAAAATATCCGCCCAATACCACCCCGCACCCCGGGATCATCCTAGGTAAGGCCCATTCCCCGCTATTTTCGGTGCGAAAACAAAACCACCGCATTCTTTCGGCACTGCGGGGCCACCTGGAAGGGGAAAAACGGCCATTTTCCCCGCTATCCCCCGAACCTGGGGATGGGGGCGTGGTTACAATTGACTGGTGCATTACAAAGCAGCACAGAGTCAGCTTGTAGTATTCTGTAATTGAATTTCCACACCATTTTCTTGCAGCGTAGTTAAATGAATTCTGACATTGTCAACCGTCCACGGACAAACGAGATTATTTCGAATGAAAATGACCGAGGGGCTTCGATTTCATGAGACGACTGATACCTGGCAGGCAGACATACAACTGCACGCCTCTACGCCCACGTAGACATCAATTCGTCACATTTGATGACAGTTATGTGCACCGTGTTGCTGTTTCGGCGTGTGTGTAGGAGTCAACATTGTATTTGTGCGTTTATTATCAAAGTGAATGCATATACATATAGTTTGTTATGATAAAGTCACCGATGTCCAACATGTTTACATCGACATCTTAATACTCTCTATGTTTTGTTTTTCAAATCAGATGGTGATCAAGGAAAATGATACAGAAATACGCGAAATTATGTTAAAGCTGCACTCTCACAAATTGAACAGTTTGACAACTTTTTTTTGGAACGAGCCAATTTATGCTAAAATGCATGTAAACCAGTCTTTTAAAGACTGCTGACACAAAATAGATCGCAAATTTTTATATTTAAGTTCAAAAATTGATGTTTAATGCATATTTCTTAAACCATTAGTAACGCTTATAACCATAAAACATTAACATTCGAACGAAAATATGAAAAACTGCGATCTTATCTTTTGTCAGCAGTCTTTTTATCACTGGTTTGCAGATATTTATGCACAAATTTGCTCATTCCAAGACAAAAAATAAAAAAAGATGTAAAAACGGTAAATCTGTGAGAGTGCAGCTTTAAAGGAGCTCAGCATGGGTTAATGGCAATTATTTTTATAATTTTAATGCATTATCATGTTTAACTCGTTAGACTTAATGATAAGAATAAAACAAAGAAAGCATATGATTTGTGTAATGCTTTTGTAATTAAATGATTTCTTCTGTTTTGATCATTATAGTCAAATTAGAAATATATATATATATATATATATATATATATATATATATATATATATATATATATATATATATATATATATATATATATATATTCTTTTTGCATCAACCTAAATGTGTCGTCTGGTTCACCCGAGTCAGGGGCGTACCTTAAGCATTTTGAAAGGTACGCCCGTACACTTGAGAGCGGTGAACAAAAGTAAAGGTATTTCTATATTCTGGTCCCAATATGATATATGGGGTTGGAGCGGGACTAGTCCATATAAACAGCCGCTTCAGAGTCTTTGACGATTGTGCTGGCGACTCTACGTTATAGGGAACACAATAAATACCCAAATGTTAAAAAAACGTTCCCTATACGCGCATTATTGTGGCTAGAGCGGACCGATATCCCCTGACGTGGGACTTTTTACTGGTCGTTTCGCGGGAACCTTAATTCATTTGTACGCCTGATCGTACTGGAGTATGCCTAGGTACGCCCCTGCGAGTGGTCATGCTATGCGTATCACAGATGCGGTTAGATTTATCATTTTCAAACCTCTGATGAAGAGAATGATAAAGTTGTGATTGTGGTTATAATTAAGAGCGATTGACTGATAAGTCAGTGGTGGCAGGTTCGGTCGTATTAGAAGATTTTTTTTTATCCTGATTTTTTTATTATCATTTTCTTTAATTAAATTTCCTTATTGAAAACAGTTTGTTTTTACATTACTAGCTCATCAATAAAATCACCATTTGAAAAAAACAGTATGTGTTTTGTTTCCTAAAAGTGGTACTCTCACAGATTGACCATTTTAAGATATTTTTTGTCTTGGAAATTGAGCCTTTTTATGCGTCTACGCCTACAAACAAGTGATATAAGACTGATGACAAAATATCTGTTTGCAGTTCTTTTCATATTTACATTCAAAAACTGATATTTAATGGCTAAAAGCGTTACTAATGCTTTAAGAAGGACGAGTTTTTCGGCAGTTTTCTAAACAATTGAGATCTGTTCTATTTTGAATTATCTTGTATGACTGAATTGAAGGCACTGAAGCCAAACTCAGCTGATTCCAGGGCAAAAAATAAATAAAAGTTTAAACTATCAATCTGTAAGAGTGCAGCACTAGATAAACATTTGAAAGCTGAAACATGCATATTGTATTGGGAAAAAAAAAGAAAAAAAAAAAAAAACATAATAAAAAATAATCCGATAGTGTTTGATCAGTGATGAACCCGATTTGGATATAACGTACTTGTCAATGTTGAAAGTTTCAAGTTTTATTGGCAATATCGGCAAAACAATAAGCCTTTGATCATAAACAAAACATACAGCATTATATAAGCTTAAATAGCAGTACATAATACTCATGACAAGTGAATCTTTTAAAGCTGCACTCTCACGGATATACCATTTTACAACTCTTTTTTTGTCTTGGAAAGAGCATCTTTTTTGCGTAAATATCTGCGAACTAATGATATAAGACTGCTGACAAAAATGATCGTAGATTTTCATATTTCCGTTCGAAAATTAATGTTTTATGGCTTAAACCATTACTAACTGTTTAAGAAAAATGCATATAACATCAATGTTTGAACTTAAATATAAAAATCTGCGATCTAATTTTTTTGTCAGCAGTCTGATATGACTGGTTCCATAGATTTTTGCTCGTTCCAAGACAAAAATAAATATAAAAAAAGTTGTCAAAACGTCCAATCTTTGAGAGTGGAGCTTTAAGTATCAATATTTTTATAGCAACCACCCAAACAGGAAACTTAATTTTGTTGAGTTTATTTAGTGAAATTTATGTAAATTAGTAACGATCGTCATGCCACATTCAAATTCACCATAAATATATCTAAATCACGTTTACATTCATGTTGAAAATATTTGGTAGAAAATCACTTCTAGCCATGTGGTACAACTCTGCTTGAACTTTTGTATCGCGCATTTCTTTGTTCTTCACAAAGTAATTGTAAATTATATACTATGTTTCGTTAGAAATGTATCATAAACGCAGAAATGGGTTTGACGAAGATTTATGAAACTCACAGTGGATGTTTATATTTATAACATGTTTGTTTAGATATTTACATTTATGTTAAAAAGGTGTGATTTGGCACTGTTTTGAAGTATTCTGGCATTTTTTCAATACCAAGCGCATCTCTTCAAAGACGTATTTTTTCAAAGAAGTGTTTGTTATGCCATTGAAGTCGTTGAAGGTGATGTCATCCTCATGTTAAATCTTTATTCTTGGCAATAAGTCAAGCCCAGTGCATACAACTTGACTTAAAATTCACTGAGACACACATATTAGCAAAATTTCAGAAAGATTGGTTAGAAAGGGTAGCCTATTTAGTGTAAATATTTTTTTTCAAACATTTGACCTATTGACCTACTTTTAGAATCCTAATTCACCTCAGACGAATTTGACCTAAATTTCAAGTAGTTCAATATTCTGACCAAGTCTCATAAACATTGAGGGGGTGTTATAACCCAACAATGCTTGACCTAGATTACTTTACTCGGACATGACCAACAATCAAACAAGACCTAGATTACGTGTACACTTCAATATTTGACCCGCACATGACCCTTAATCAAACACTACTTCGATTGCATGAACGCTTCGTTATTTGATGCGGACATGATCTATAATCAAATATGACCTACATTACTTTTCAATATTTGACCCCAAATGACCTCAACCCAAACATATCCCAAAGTGCATTACCACTTCAATAGTTGACCCTGACAAGACCTAGATTGCATTAATGCTTCAATATTTCACTAGGACCTAGATTAAATTAATGATTCAATATTTTACCCGGACATAACCCATAATCAAACATGACCTAGATTACAATTAGATTTCAATATTTGACTTGGACGTGACCATTTTCAAGCACGACCTATATCACATTTACATTTCAATATTTGACTAGGACATGACCATTATCAAACATTACCTATATATTTACATTTCAATATTTGACTTGGACATGACCATTATCAAACATTACCTATATATTTACATTTCAATATTTGACTTGGACATGACCATTATCAAACATTACCTATATATTTACATTTCAATATTTGACTAGGACATGACCATTATCAAACATTACCTATATATTTACATTTCAATATTTGACTAGGACATGACCATTATCAAACATTACCTATATATTTACATTTCAATATTTGACTAGGACATGACCATTATCAAACATTACCTATATATTTACATTTCAATATTTGACTAGGACATGACCATTATCAAACATTACCTATATATTTACATTTCAATATTTGACTAGGACATGACCATTATCAAACATTACCTATATATTTACATTTCAATATTTGACTCGGACATGACCATTATCAAACATTACCTATATATTTACATTTCAATATTTGACTAGGACATGACCATTATCAAACATTACCTATATATTTACATTTCAATATTTGACTAGGACATGACCATTATCAAACATTACCTATATATTTACATTTCAATATTTGACTAGGACATGACCATTATCAAACATTACCTATATATTTACATTTCAATATTTGACTAGGACATGACCATTATCAAACATTACCTATATATTTACATTTCAATATTTGACTAGGACATGACCATTATCAAACATTACCTATATATTTACATTTCAATATTTGACTCGGACATGACCATTATCAAACATTACCTATATATTTACATTTCAATATTTGACTAGGACATGACCATTATCAAACATTACCTATATATTTACATTTCAATATTTGACTCGGACATGACCATTATCAAACATTACCTATATATTTACATTTCAATATTTGACTAGGACATGACCATTATCAAACATTACCTATATATTTACATTTCAATATTTGACTAGGACATGACCATTATCAAACATTACCTATATATTTACATTTCAATATTTGACTAGGACATGACCATTATCAAACATTACCTATATATTTACATTTCAATATTTGACTCGGACATGACCATTATCAAACATTACCTATATCACATTTACATTTCAATATTTGACTCGGACATGACCATTATCAAACATTACCTATATATTTACATTTCAATATTTGACTCGGACATGACCATTATCAAACATTACCTATATATTTACATTTCAATATTTGACTCGGACATGACCATTATCAAACATTACCTATATATTCACATTTCAATATTTGACTTGGACATGACCATTATCAACCATTACCTATATCACATTTACATTTCACATGACCATAATCAAGCATGACCTATAAGTATTACATTTACATTTCAATATTTGACTCGGACATGACCATTATCAAGCATGACCTATATATTTACATTTCAATATTTGACTTGGACACGACCCAAAATCAAAGAAACTCAATATGATAATGTTTCATAAAGATTTGTAGATCTGCTACAGTCTACAACTTTAGTGTGGATGATCACAAAGTTCTCCATGGCCAGCACGTTAAAACATTCTTTTGAATTTTAAAACAAGGTATAAACTATAATATAAATGCAATTTTATACCTAGTTTAGAGAAATTAAAGGTTTCTGAAGATTAATAACAGTGCCTCAATATAACTGCAAATCATTGTAAAATATGGTTGGTGTACAAACACAGGGCAGCAGGTATTTGGACCATGCAATCTTTAAACTCCAGTCACCCTGATATAGTCAGCACAAAGAGATTTATTGCAGATTTTGAGATTCAAGTACTCTCTATACAATCGAAAGAGGCCGGCTTGTAGGACACTTGTTCTAAATAAAGTTAAACACAAGAAGGTATAAATAACATATTCATAAATCAGATACATATTCAGTAAGCAGCATGAAGAATGTCTTCTTTAGACAAGGGTGCTGCGGAGTAAATCCAAACGCTTGACTGTTGTTATTTTTTAGTTCAGCGAGTTCCATTACTTGACAAATATAAAGCTGTTAAGGGGCTTGCCATAATTGTGTGTTTGCCTCTGGTAACCAATTTGCTTGTACCAAGTTTTATTTCAATATCTTGAACGATTATTTTGCAGTAAGACGCCAATGACACCGAGGCTGTCACGATACCCAGATTTTTTGTCTCATGAAGAATTGGACGAGCTCATCATATAAACCAACTTAATATTGTTATTTAATTTTGTTATATACAATATTAGACCCTAAAATATGTTTACATTTTCTTCATATTCTAATATATTTTTTATCATTTCATTTATAAAATTAAGTTCATGTTTTAACTAATAACCTTTATTTTTTTAGCTCTACTTGCCAAAGGCACCTTGTCAGACGTCCGCGCGTCCGTAAACAATTGCTTGTGAACAAGATACTAAAGCTTTCAGTTTTAATTATATCTTATTCAAACTCATACAGCAGTCAGATATCCATAAGCAGTCGGTTTATTGTTTAAACCAGACAGATCCACCCATGCATGACTGTATTATGACCCTTGAATTTATCGAAATTGCTATTGTAGACAAGTGAAAAAATAGAGAGAAAGTCTGTACACAGAGAGTACTTGTTTTTCTCTCTTGCCTTTGTTAAAGAGGGTATATTTATTTTGAGTTCTCCAATTATTCCTCAATGTGTACTAAACTGGCTAAAGGCCAGAATAACTTATTCGAGTGCGCATTTGTCCATGCGTCCGTTTGTTTACATTTGCGTTTTCAGCTAACCGAAACACAAAATATTCCAAGTGAATTATTAGGATGCTGCAAGTTACCCATACATACATGCTCTGGTTTAAACATGTCCAAAAAATGCATGCCAGTAGAGAGTAGGCCCTCATGGGCCTCTTGTTTATTTATATTTGAAAACATATCAACAGCCACCAACCGACCTTTAAATGCAACTTGACAAAACATGAGAGTCTATGATTACTTTTTATATCATTTTTTTTATGTTTATTGATAAGCAAAAAAAAAGTTGATAAAATACAACAGGGTAACATTTGATGTTTGAAAATGGGGCTTAAATGGAGATTAACAAAATGACATCATTTGAATGTTTATGTACTGGTATGTTGTTTAAGGGTGGATGCAAAAAAATATGAACAAAGTTCACATTTAAAGACTGAATGTTTTAGTATTGTGATTCATATGTGTATAAAAACATTTGGTCAGTTACGGTTTGCACTTCACGCTGATCTCTGCAATTACCGAATGGTATAAACTAATCGTCTTCAATGACTAACAATCTTATCGGAGAACTCGCTGAATGGACAAAGCCCGAGTGCAAGAATAAATAAGCTTACACACACACTTGAGATTAATGGTGGATCCTTATTCTAGTGGTTACTCACTGTCAATCCAGGGGTCACAGGTTTGATTTCCTGCCGCACCACTAAAAAAACTAATTGTCTTTCAGGAGGGACGTTAAAAGTTGGTCCTGTGGGTCAGTGCTATACACTGGTGTACGTTAAAGAACCAGGGTAGCTCTAACCAGGGTTGCATTCTGTCTGACTGCACTATGCTCCAAAACCCTAAAAAAAAACTAACAATCTTCGGAGCACTAGCCGATTTGCGATTTGGGCCTTGCCCAAGTGCGAATAAGCTTAGACACTCATATGAGATCATCTAAGAAAGCACACGCAATACAAGTGTAAATATTTTTTGATGACAGTTGTTGCTATCATTATAATCAGGTAGCTAGTTAAATAGGAAGAATTCAACAAGCTTTATTTGAACTGGGCAGTTATTCATAAAACATCTTTTTAATCAGTCATCTAC
Organism: Mya arenaria; assembly: GCF_026914265.1. Classification (NCBI taxonomy): domain Eukaryota; kingdom Metazoa; phylum Mollusca; class Bivalvia; order Myida; family Myidae; genus Mya; species Mya arenaria. Next base: position 52,480,552 of record NC_069134.1, read on the forward strand.
TGCAGCAAATTTTTCAAAAAAGTCTATATATTTTGTCAAAAAACGAAAAGAAGACATGAAAATGTGTATTTTAAAATTTCCTATTTGTAAGTTAAGTATTTCTTTCGCCAAAAAACTAAATATACATGTATTGTCAAATAAAAAGAAAAGAATAAGTGGTTTAACAAAATAATGTTGTTGTTTTTTTAATTCAAAATAAATCCATGAAAATGAAGTATTTCTGAAATTATCAAGTAAATATTGCAATGGACCAGTGACTTACTTAAATTAGATATTGACTTAAGATCGGAAGTGACTTTAGATGCTTTATGACAACTGCCCATGATATTTATTTTGTCATTCATAAATATGAACAAATACTCTGACCGGTGGCAAGATTTATTTTCGGAATTAATCATTGAAAAAACAATCCCAAGTAACAGTACATATTAAATACCCCTCATAAACAAAGCATGTTGATACAAAATGGAATGTTCTGTTTTATAAACTAATATATGACACAGGTACACTTTGTTTAACAAAGTAAAGTAGCACTTACACATAACACATATATCAGAATCAAGTTTGTTTGTTTTCTGACCAATTTAGGACAAACTTTGGTCAAATTCCCAATGCTAATACATATACATGTAGCCTTTTTCCAAAAGATAAAATAAAATTCCCAATTTCTGTTTAAAAAAAATAAACAAATAATAATAATAATAATAATGTAGATATATATATATATATATTAAAAGATTTATATTTTCTGTCTATTTTATTTAAAGGCAATCATTGTTATTTCTAAGCAAAATTTGAAGAATTTTAGCCCAAATTACCCTTTTTCCTAATCAAAGGCCTCAGCCTGTTTCCCCATATGGTGACAATACAAACACTGTATCATAAATAGTGAAATGAAAGACATATATGCTTGGCTATAATGTTCAACATGCACATGTACAATTTAACACTGATGAGGTTAAGATATAAATTCTAAAACATGTACACCGCACTATACACAAAGTAATCAGTTGATGTTATTTAAATGTTTGAAGTAATATTTCAACAGTTTTTTGTTTGCCTTACTTTAATTATATGAAAACACCTATTGACTTTAAAATCACATTTAATGGGACTAGACACCAGATGGTTCCAAAATCAGCAAATACATTATTTCTACAAGAAAAGACTAGAACTGTCTATACAAGGTAGTTAGAGGTCGCTGACACGATCATTTTATATAATTAAAACAATATTTTGTTTAAAATGTTCACAAATTTATAATGGTTTACCTGTGTATATTAAGCATGTGAAAGTCACGTGATTAGTACAGATACATATACCTGTATACATATTTTTAAATGAACTGGGATTGATGTGGTAGAAAACCCAAGTAAATTTTGAATTGGAAAAATACGAAAAAACTGCGAAAGATACATGTGTCGTCAGCGATGTGATACGTCAGTAAGAATGACTCAATGATATCAATTTTATGTAAGTTTTTGACAATTTTCATTTTTTCTAGCAATTGTATCATCTGGTGTCTAGTCCCTTTAAAGTAATTAATTGTCTGCCGCACATCAGCTGTACATGAAATGTGTCTCCATGGTAAATAAACAGCTTAAACTTCCATAAAAGGAAATAAAATTGGCACTTTTATCTATAAACATTCCTCATTAATATAACTATCTATGTTTGGTATGAAATCAGACATTATATTGCACACAATTAAATACAGAAAAACGTATATGTGTACCATACTATTGTAAAAGTTTGTGGGGCACGCAATAATTTGCTGCAATAAATGCTTACTATGTGTATCAGAAATGTATTCAATCTAGAAATTATTCTGAAAAAAGTGACATTTGTACTAATTTATACATCAGTCTGACTGAAATCGAGGACGGTCATGTTTTATGATAAATATGGCAAAATATGATTCACATAAATAAAGAATTTATAATGTTGAGATAACAAATGCATCAAATGTTTTCAAAGTGATAGTAAACTAGAGTCACCACATGAGTGATAATTTAAAGATGCACTCTTAATACCAAATAAGATTTACCCCAATTAATACTATTGTTTTAGTATTCCAAAAAGGATGAATAAATGTTGAAAACAAAGGTTCTTATGAAGAATACTGAGTTTAATTTGAAAGAAAGGTGCATAAAACACGGTATTCTACCTTATGAGGCTATAGTAGACCACAGTAAATCTTTTAGCATTCACCAATCATTTAATATTTTTGCGTTTTCAGTCATCAGTATTGAATATTTGCGTATTCTTGTTATCAGTATTTAATATTTTCCATAAATGCATTATTGAGTAAGTAGTTTAAAATTTATCAGTCAACATTTTAGTTTGTTATACATGTGTATGCATTGTTTTTGAATAAGAGTGTCACTTTAATGGCCACAAATTATAGCATATTTGAAAGGGGGTGCTACTTGAAAGCATGTTATTAAGTTATTCGAAACTGTTGAAACAGACATTTTATTTTTTATTAGTGTGGTCGACATCCTTGACAAATGTACTGCTTTCCATCTATTGACTTGTTCTGAGCAAGTGTGGTAAGTTTGATCTTAATAGCTTGAATGTTTTTAAGTCATGAACAAAACCATAAAATATGGCATAATTTTTAAGAATACAACGGTCCATAAATGTGACAATATTTAAGCATAATTTACATAACTTGTCATGAAAGAGAGTATTATTACTGTGAGCGAGTGAATAATGTTTTGAACTTAATATCTTGACAAACAGACAGACAGACAGGATGATAACTAAAGGGCATCCGCAAATATTTTGTGGGCCTGATGAAATTGGCTTTGTCCGGTTAGCGCAGTGGTTAGCGCACTCGCTTCTCACCTAGGCGACCCGGGTTCGATTCCCAGCTTGGGCGCATGTGAGTTTGGTTTGTGGTCACCAAGCCGGACAAGTGGGTTTTCTCCGGGTTCTCCGGTTTTCCCCACGACACAAGACCACACTCTCGCGTAAAATCGTGCCAACAAGAGTGATTAATATAATGTTGTAATAACTTGTTTCACAATCGTTGTAAAATAAATATGTTTAAACTTAACTAAATTGGCTTTCTTGACTCTTGATTTTCTGAGTGTGAGTCAAGACTCCATCTAGAGACTGATCGTAATCATGAGCCCTGGCCCCAATTTTTCGAAACTTCTTAATTTCCTTATAACAGGATCAAGCTTAGCTCACTATTTTTTGTTTTGGCATAATTTGTTAAATATTTACTACTTTAAGTTAGAGTTTTTGATCTTTAATAATGAGATATCTTAATGATTTTTACAATAAGCCATTCTTCATTTATCAAAATCCAATTTAAGTATGTATTTTGGCTAATAAGCAGTTTCAAGAAATTTGGGCCAGATCTAGGACAAATTGTCTAATATTGACATATTGTATGAATCAAGACATAATAATTGTTTATGTGAGGGAAGTAAGGTAACATTATAAGCAACATAACAAAACAAACAGTGACTAGAAAAGAATCTCAAAGATAATGCAATGCAATAATTAACATACAGCTGATAAGAAAATACACGATCAACTTAGTGGAAATTGTTCTCTGCAAATGGAAGATAATAAATAGGAAAAGTGCTTTGTGTCTGTCTCAGAAACTTAAAAAAATCATATCCCATGAACTTTGTTGGAATCAATGCTATATTATTCTGATAAGAATACAGAATTCACTTTGGGAAAATAGGCATGAATATTCCTATGCAACTGTAGGTACTTGGCTGTTCTGTATCGCTTGGTTGTGCCTCGACCGCTCAATCAAATGTGTGGACTTTATTCCTGAGAACATGGTTTTGCAATCAATTTGCCTAGAGTATTCAATGGAGTTACATACTATGAATAGACTTTGTACTGAGAATGCCCATAAATGGGCAAGTCAAATCTTAACACAAACAAGTATTTTTGTCTGAAAGTCATGTGTGATGTCTAATGATCATGATTAAGCATACAAATAAGTCCCCTAAGCAAAGCAATCTCTCCACCCCAAAAATACACAGTCAAAATCCAAAACAATAATCCTAAACAATAATCTTTAACTAAAGCAGATACTGATAAGTCATAAAATTTCGAAACAAAACCCTTCAGTTCTCTTTCACTTATTTTCAAATTAAATGAAGCTGTTTCTATCAAATAAGTTAATAACGAAACATTTTCTCAATTTTCTATTTAATGGTTGAACCGTCTTGGCTCGAACTCACATGGGTTGAATTACTTGATGGCTCGAACTAGATGTAAAGGACCGATTGCCTTATATTGAAGGTAAACAATCCCGCTTGGCTCGAAATTTCCGAGGCTCGAGGTGTTTTCACCGGTCCCTGAGAGTTGGAGCCAACAGGGTTTGACTGTATTTTTGTTCTGTTCAGATAACCACAGCAGCACCCTCACAACGACTAGAAAGCATTTTCCCGAGGTCGGTCCATGTGTCCGTCAGTGGATCGTACCCCTCCATGGTGTCGAGGGAGCTTGGCGCAGTGTATTCATCCTCGTAACTCCGCCCTCCCATCACATAGAGCATGTTATTAACGACTACAACAGTCGGGCCTGCGCGACCTTGACACATGGGTGCAACATCGACCCAACAACCCTAGAAATGGAGAAATTGGAAAATTGTTGATTGCTATTTTCTCATTTTAAGATTAACAATCATCAAAAGAAGATTTTCCTGAACAAGCCCGAATATTGAATACTATAATTACATCTTTTTTAAGACAATAGTATCACCCAGTAGGGCATAAGCATGAATATAAAACAATTTGAAAAGGCCCTCACTTTTTTTTCGGATCAAATCTCTATCACTTAGATTACCATGCGAGAATTTCAGAACTTGAAGGAAGGTATTATTTTAAATGGAATATTGTTGTACTTAAAAGCTTACAAGTAACAAAAAGTTTTAGATTACCATTGAAGTTTTCAGACATGTGGATTCCTATAAATGCTGCAGACGAGTGTAGCAAAAAAAAACGCCCCCCCCTACCCCCATTATTTTTACAAAGACAGAAAAAATCTCTACCAGCAAGGTTTTTACATAGCATATGTGGGGGATTTGTCCACCTATGCAGAAAATGGCAAGAGTTTTTATTTATTTATTTTTTTTTTCATTTTTTTTTTTTGGGGGGGGGGGGGGAGTATATCTTATGCTGCAGAAAGTGCAGGGGTCCGTCCCATTAAAGGATATTAGTTGTCACTTCCAAATTATTTAAATTGTTTAATATGTAGGTAAGTCAGAGATGGCAACAAGTTTGTTTTCTTCATCTCCTCAACTGCGTTTTAATAATAATTCTGGCTATACGGTAGTTCTGTTCTTACAAATACATGGCATAATAATGAAATTTTGAAGACAATTTTACGTTATGGTTAAGTTCCTTAAGAAGCGGGCCCAAGGATTGATAATCTCAGTGAATCAGAGTTTGTCTTTTCTGTAACACCATAGCAGAAAACCTTATTAGAATTAAATACTTCGTAGCATTATAAATCATTGAACAACAAAAACCACTTAACCTTTTTTAAATCTAGTTTCTCAACACTGTTGAGTGCTCCCTCGCCTTCATTCCAACCACCAACCGCGTATAAACAATCGTTAAGGAAAGCAACTCCTGGATAAGACCTCCTGGTGTTCAGGTCCGGTAAAGATGTCCACTCCTTGGTTACTGGGTTGAAAGATTCGGCGGAGGTTAATTCGTCTCCAAGGTCATTGCTTCCCCCGACGATGTACATTAAACCTGAACATAAAATGTTTTTAAAAGCATGTTCCAATGATTCACTACTGTATATCATTAAACAAATTGTTTAAGAATATTTAGCCTCAAAATTCTAAATAAATATTATGATCAAATCGCATAATTATGCCTACCATACAATTGAATAAAAACAAATGAGAGTTGCAGTTAACATCTTCGAAAAATATAAAATATTTAAAGTTAAATGTAACTCCATAGCTAGAGAGCACTGGAGTAAATATCAATGCTCATCTGTTTTTTCAAGTCAAACAAGGGCATAACTTGACAGATGTATTAGGGCCAGAGCTATGGACCTTTCCTTATATCTGTGTGTAATGCCTCTGGCAACATGTATACCAACTTTCATTTGAATATCTTGAAAAGTTTTTTATAGTTATGGCCAACGTTTTTGTTTTGGCGGACGACAACAACAATTCCAATGCTATTACAATATCCCAACTATTCTTCTTAAAAAAACAGACAAGCTAATAACCAGTTTAACAAACTAGTTTGAAATACTCACAGAACACATTTATTTTTTCACTATTCTAAGTATACTAGTAGATACGAAGGCTATAATTCTAGAAGCAGAGTAACCTAGTTCTGATGTATTTAATAAACTGCTTTGTTTTTACCGAAAACAGAAGAGAATGATTTTACGCGGTAATTCAATTTCGAATCTGTGAAATTTGTATTATTGTTTTGCATTGAATTTTATCCAAAGAGTGCCAACTGTCACAAAACACACCCATCCTAATATTGGTGGTAAGTGATTGTATGTTAAGCCAACTTTACAGAGCAGACCCTTGAAATACAGTTTTTGCAATTCAAAGGTCATAACTCTTGAGACACTGAAGTCACATGGCTGTTTATTGAACTTCTCCAAAATATTATACAGATTCTGACCAAATTTGGTGGTGAGAGGACAAAGGCTTCCACAGTAATTGAGCGGACAACAAACTGGACACAGATTGCCAACCTGCCTGCCCAGCTAATATGAACGTATAAAAAGCATCTATGTTTTCTTTTTCATGTAATTCAATACTCATGATTTGATTATTATTTTGCAATAAAACTGGTTAAACCAAATCCCTCACCATTATCTGCAGTACACCCCATCCAGCATCTCAGCGACCTACAGTGAGCTATGACGCTCCATGTCTGCTGGTCTGGGTCATACCGCTCGACGGTTCCTCCAATCTCCGAGCCAATCCAGCCACCCACAGCGTAAAGACAATTGTCAATCGTGCACACACCTAAGCCACATCTACATGTAGTAAAAAAAGTATAATGTTAGTATAGAAAAGCATTGCAGGCAAACACCAACTGTTTGTCTGTTGTTGATTCTAAAGTGTAAAGGGGAATGACATGGCAATGATTACAACCAGACTTATAGACCTTACTTTAAATGTGTGCATCGACTCTTACAACATTTGTACCAAGTTTCAAGCCAATATCTTGAACATATTTTGGACTAAGGCCAAAGCTAAAGATTTTACATGTTATGTTTCATTGATATTCATCTAAAAAAACAAAAACAATTAGTAACAAAGATTGATGTTACACAATATGACTTAAGTCCATTTTCTTCCTACAGGACATGTGTTACTTTTAGGACAGTATACGTTTGATAAGATGGAAAGTTACAACATTTTAAAGGTTTCTGATAAATTTTTTAAGGCTTGCACAGCCCATGTCATTGTTTTATTTTGCTTTACCTTGGTGAGGTCATCCCAGGAATACACGTCCACTCGTACGTAATCGGGTCGTACATTTCAATCGAGTCCAAAATCAACATGTCGTTTTCCCCACCCACCACACAAACTTGTCCGTTTATAACCCCCGCACCAAGAGCACTGCGATTAAACTGAAAACTCGGACACTCGTGCCATATCTTGAAGAATGTGTCGTATCTTTCCACAGTGTTCAACGTCAAAGCGTCGCTCCAACGACCACCTTTGGGTCTTGTGAAACCACCACATATGTAAATATTTTTTCGTGAGCACTGTCTAGGCACTAAATGATATGGTTTTATGTTAACATTTTTCGCTTTCTTTTCAAATACACCAAAAAGTTTTTTATCTGTTCGAAAATCATTAACAATTTTTTGAAGCGCTATTTTTATACTGAGATCAGAATCTGGAACTGAGTTAATATATTTTTCCATCTGGTTTTCAGAAATTATTGGAAAGCGTATTGGCGACATGACTTCAAAGATGTGAACTTTTCTCTCCAACGAGTTGTGCTGCACCCAGTCCATAGCAGCTGATAAAAAAGAAATAGTTCATACATATTGGGCCTGTTCAAAACTTTGTTTAAGTTAACAACCTTGATAACGTCATCATTGTTAACTTTCAAATCATTACTGCTCTGGAAGCTTTATGGATACACTTGTGATTTGCTATATTTCTAACAAATTAGGTACAAATGTTTAAGCTATGATTATTTTTATCTATATTTAAATATGTGAGCACATTTTCAAATATTTAATTATTAAAAGTTAACAATGATGTCTTAAATAATGTTGTAATAACTTTAACAAAGTTCTGACCCATCGGCTCACTGATAAATGCAAGTGTTAACATTTGAAACATTTTAAATTGATTACAGGGTAAGACATTTCTAGTGCTGTCTGCTTTCATACAAACAGGTTGTGGGTTTGATCTCGACCAAGAGTACTTTCTTTAATATGACCTCTCAAAAAGAATATCAGTACTGGTTTCTTACCAAGGAAATGGACTGGAGTGTGATTCGTATCAGCTTTCAACTGTCTTAACAATCAAGCTAGCATTAATTTGTATAGATTAAATTTACGGGTATAACAGAAAAATCAAACAGCTATGTAGATGCAAAATACAAACATCCTCTACCTATAGGAAGAAAATTCGTGAATGAAATATCATTGAAAATTTTGAACATCATCATTTTGTATTCATCATAATACTAAGCCCGGTAAATATAAGCGTCAGGTTTGTGCTAAATTTGAGAGCAGATACTACATGTATTGAAAGACTAACAACTAACCTTTAAAGACCTGAAACTCATTTTCCACATGCAGCAGTTCACTTGCCAGGAAGTGGGTTACGGTCTTTGTGTCAAGTGATAGAAACTCCTCCTCTTGGCTCACCTGGTGATGGGAAGTATTCGGACATTAGTTGCTCATTAAATTGGCAACATCTTGGAAACAAGAGCGTCACTGAGTGAACTCCAATGCTCATCATGCCTGTTGTTGTGTTTTAAGTTGAAAAAGGGACATAACTCCACATTTATTCAAATGAGTATTATGGGCCTTGATGTTTTATTCCCACGAGAAACATGTTATACAAAGCTTAAATTAAATGTCTTTAACGACCTTTGAGTAATGGCCAAGATTACAGTTTTTGCACAACTATGCGGCATACACCAATGCCTTGAAATAACATAACATTTAATCTTCAAAAAACTGACCAGCTAAAAAGATGATTTTGGAATTAATCAGCATTATTTTGGTATTGAATCAATGTCAGTTGGGAAAATGTCAATGAAAGGGAGAAAAGTATGAGATGAGATCATTATGGAGAAAAATTGGCAACACAATCGGTAACAGTTTGTGGAAAATCATTGACATGTTCAGAAAAAATAAAGGACAATTCAGAGTGAAAGCATGTACTTAATAGTAGCTTTTAGTTTAAACAGCAAAAAATCCCTGTAAATCAACCATTGTTGGGAAATATAAATTTAATTGATTTGTTTTACAATGATTGTGATTCACATTATTACAACACTCCAGTTGGTGCAATGTAATGCAAGTGTGTGGTCTATTTTTGTGGTGAAAACTGGATTCATTAGAGAAAACCCTTTTGTCAGTCTTGGTGACCGCATATCAAACACACATATGTCCAGGTTGTGAATCGAACCTGGGACGCCTTGATTAGAAGTGAGTGTGCTAACAACCATTGAGCTAACCAGACACCATACCTTTATAAAGTTCTTGTGTATGTAGTTTTCAGCATCCCGTTTTAAGACACTGCAGGAAACTGCCTCAGCAAATTGGTATATACCTGTATAAAATACACTTGGTTTAACAAAATAAAACCTAATTTATTGTCCAAATCTTAAAAAGAACTTGCTTCAACAATCACAAAAATCTTTAAAAAGGGGAAATTACACAATATTCACCAACATAAAAATACTGAGTTAAAAGAGAATTAATATCGTCTTTGAGTTCCGAGCAAAAAAACTAGCATATATAATTATAGATTAGTGCCATACTGTACATGCATAACTTTAAGAAGAGTTCCTGGTCCCAATATCACGAAAATACTCAAATCAAATCTCAGTCTCAGTCTCAACTCGTTTTTCCACATGACAGTATGACATAATTAAAAATTACCAATGTTTTACTATTTTTAAAAGCACATTCTCACATGCCTTATGTTGATTAACATTATTGTTCAATGTTCTTAAAACAATTATTTCGACAGCACAAAATGTACTGAAGTCAAACTCAAAAATAATAAATTTGACTCAAGTACAATTTTTGCTCTCAAATTTTTTTTCTATAAAATATTTATCTTTTTTTTAATCAACAAAATGAATGAGAGAATGCAATTTTAAAAAGGGTAAAGCATTAACAATTTTGAATCATATGATGCTATAATTTGACAAAGAGAGTTGAGACTGAGATTGAGAGTTGACTTGAGTATTTTCGTGATATTGGGGCCAGGTGATTGGCATATTGAAGAATAATGGATCCTCAAGAAAAACTATGAGCATAGAACATGTGCTGAATACCTGAAGGTACGTTTTATTTCCTTTATTTCATATGCAAACATCACGTACACATTATTCATCCAAGAAGATTTTTTTCCCCAATTTATCACATATATTAGGAACCCTACCCATACAGTTATCCGGCTGTAGTTTGCTATGGAGAAATTTGGCACACGCGGATACCACATCCACGATGGCTAACATATCTGCGGAGACCAGTAACTCCTCACAGTTGTCCACTGTAACTTCCACGTCTCCTATGATAAGTAAAAATAGGGTCAGACATTATAAAAAAAGTGCTTGTTTAAAAGATAAAACATACCTAAATTTCCAATAAGAGCTCTATTGTTTATAAGCATTTGAAAAAGTAACAGAAAATGCATCTTTTTGCAGAAAAGCATTATTAAAAGTTTTATTTATTATAACTATTATTTAAGTTGATTGTTCAAACAGCTGATATGCATTGCTCTCAAGTACTTTCCTGTGTAGAAACCAGTACTGTTGTCCATAATGAGAGGTTGTGAGAAAGTACTCCCGGTGGGAATCGGCTACATGACATCTCGAGTTAGAGGTGGACACCTATACCCACAAGACCACTCTCCCCCTCTATCGTATTAATTGCGTATGGTAAGTGCCAGATTGGGCCAATTATTTAGGACTTTGTTAATGTTAAGAACGTTGCTAACGTCATAGGGGTCACAAAGCTTTGACATTTCATATATCATCTTTAGTGGTATTCTATCTCTAATAACCACTAAATCACAAACCCAACAAAAATGAACCAACCTGAGTAAAGAAAATCCAACAGACTTGAGAATATTTCCTTTGTGATGCCACCAATGACGATGGCCTCCTTGTCATGTTCCGCCATGTTGTTCACAAACATTGCGTGGAAGTAGGAGCTGCCAGCCATAAGAATAACCTGAATTAAAAAGCAAAAGCACATTATTTACTTCTGGTTGAAAATAAACAAAACATACTCATCAATCAGTTAAACAAAGCATGATCACAGTGACATTTTGCCACAGTTGTACCACTCCCAAGAGCGGCATTGACCAATCAGTTTCAGCGTTTCAAAGAGTTTTCCTTTATGACCAAAGTAATTAATTGAAAACAAATACCGATGTGAACAACACTTATGTTGGACAAATCAATCCTTACATATGCATTTTCAAAAATCAAACCTAAAATTTCATATACCTTGTGGCAGGGAAAACTTTGGCCCTCAACTTGAAGAGTAACATCACAGAATGTACTGTCATTTCTCAGGATTTGTAGACTCTTAAAGAAGCTTTCCTGGTAGTTCTTGGAATGGGACCTTGATAAAACAAATAAGACATAATGACAGCATATAAAACATGGTATGATTCTTTATCAAATAACATTCTTTATTAAGTCTCTCATGAACCTTTCTCTCATGAACATTACTCTCATAAACAGAACTTTCACTTACAGTACTCTCATGAACAGAACTCACCCTAACGGTTCTCTCATGAACAGGACTCACACTTACAGTTTTCTCATGAACATAACTCACACTTACAGTACTCTCATGAACAGAACTCACACTTACAGTTCTCTCATGAACAGAACTCACACTTACATTACTCTCATGAACAGAACTCACACTTACAGTTCTCTCATGAACAGAACTCACACTTACAGTTCTCTCATGAACAGAACTCACACTTACAGTTCTCTCATGAACAGAACTCACACTTACAGTTTTCTCATGAACAGAACTCACACTTACCGTTCTCTCATGAACAGAACTCACACTTACACTTCTCTCATGAACAGAATTCACACTTCCAGTACTCTCATGAATAATTTTCTCATAAAAAGTACTCTCATGGAAAATTCTCTCATAAAAAGTACTCTCATGGAAAATTCTCTCATTAACAGTACTCTCATGAACAATTTTCTCATGATCAGCACTCCCATGAACAGTACTCTCAAAAACAGTACTTTCACGAACAGTACTCACATGAATGGTACTCTCGTTAACTATTCTCTCATGAACAGTTACATATTTGGATAAGACATGGTGTTTGTCAAAGTACTCATTTGCTTAACTACATGTACTCTCCAGTTTCAAGTCCTCAAATGGAATTCAAAACAATGCTTTTGATGTATTCTACAAGTGAACATTTTGAAACAGTTATGTCAAACAGTGAATATGTACATGTACATGTATGTGTACCTGTAGACATCCCCATTGTTGAATGACCCACCATCCAGTTTAAGGCCAGCAGCTGCTCCCTCAGATGAGGCCATCTGTAACATAAAGATTCCGGAAGATGATGCATATCATATGGCATTGTGTTATTGTGAACATGATTGTGTAATAAGCTTCAGGTGAATATTTTATAATGCTGCCACAACTAACAATGACAAGGCAATTATTACACATAAACAGCTTTCTTTCTTGCAACAGAGAGTGCCTTCCACTTATTTACAGACCTATAACTGGTACTTCAGAACATCAATGATCTCTGATCTACATCTAAAGATGTATCATAAAAGTTTCAGTGTCAGCATTTCGTTTATGCTTAATTTTGAGAGCAAGCACAGTGTTCTACAAACTTTTTGAACACCTGTAATATGCAATATATGACATTTTCCTGAAACCAGAGAGGACTGGATTAGTGCGCAAACTGTAATTTGAGCTCTCTTTTTTCAACCTAATCAGGCTGGAAATACCAGGCAAGTGACATGAATTGTAATATAAAGTATAACTGTTTGTAAATAAACTTAGCAAAAATATTTGTCAATCTTGAAACTAATCAAAGCACCATTGCATTGCAATATTACACCAAACAGTATGTCAAATAAATTTTGTTCCGCCTCAACAGCAGCTTTGAACTGCCATGTCCTTCAAAGGCTTCATGGAAGTGGAATTTAAATCTACAATTCAGTTGGTCAGTTCAAGTGACACTAATGCAAATTGTAGATTATTGATATTTTTCAGGTGTATGAGCCAGCCTCTTAAACAGTCAGTAACATATCATATGGCATATGATACATTAAAGTTAAATACATCAATCATCGACAGTGGTGCAGTCCATGAGTTTGATGTGTCAAGTCAGTCCACAGGCTAAAGATGTACGCAGTTAAAATGACATTCACTTGGTGGATTGAAAGGCATGATCATTTAATACTCCAAATGCCAACTTTCGAACAGTAGTACCCAAGATAATGTAATGATACCACAACCTGAGGTGAGATACTAACTATGTTTTTTTGCTACTGAACTATAATCTATCGATACATAACGATATGTAACAAATTCATGTGCAATGATTTGTTGTGCACCTGCAAAGAGCTACACAGTGCTCCCTGCTTATGCATCATCAACAACCACAGTATTTTTTTTCTGTTACACTTCATACATACCGTTGGAAAATTGACTGATCAAATATCATTTCTTTGAATATGCATGAGGCAGGGGAGAAAACTCTTTTTCCAATGAAATCGCATGTTACATTTAAATAATCTTCAATAACACTGTTTTGTCAGTTGTCTCCACAGGTGAGTGGTCTAAGTGGGTAGTTAAAATTTGTAGTGATCAGTGGTAGACCAATTAGTTCAATTGTAACATGCAACATCCAACAAGGTCTACAGCGGACTGTTACATTACTTTTCCCTCTGAGAAGACTCGTTCCGAGTCTTGGCCTGGGAATCTCATGGGAGAGGCAACTCTGTTCCGGCAGTTGTCAATATCCCATCGCTGCCACCATTTTTAACGTGTGCCATCCAACAAGGCCAACAGATCCCTTCAGAGAAAAGCATGCTCAACCCTGAAGGGGTCCACTGGTCTTTATATTATAACGGTCCGCTATAGGCGGCGGATGTGCGTTACGCTTCTATGCGCTTGTTAGAAAGCTCAGCTGTCCTGTGAGGCATAGTAAGTTGGAACTTCAACAATATTTCAGAGAAAACTCTGTTTTCCTGATGGTTAATATTCCGTATAAAACGGAAGTACGTTCATACCGGATGTAAACTTGGTTGGTAATATGCAAATTAGCAAAGCATGGGCTATGTGAGAATAGAGAAGTTAGTGTATATAAAGACCAGTGGACCCCTTCAGGGTCGAGCATGCTTTTCCCTGAAGGGATCTGTTGGTGTTTGTTTCATTACGCCAGAAAGCTCGGCTATCTGGTGTTTGTTTGGTCTCGCACGTTACAAATAGTGGCAGCGGTGGGATAATGACAACTGCCGGAATGGAGTTGCCTTACCCTTAAGAGTCCCAGACCAAGACTTGGGACGAGTCTTCTTGGAGGGGAAAGTAATGTAACAGGATCTGTTGGTGTTTGTTTCATTACTCCAGAAAGCTCGGCTATCTGGTGTTTGTTTGTTAACGACGCACGTTACAATATACAGTAAATTCTAAATTCTACATGAAGCCCAGGCTTTGCTAATTTGCATATTACCAACCAAGTAAACATACATACTACAAACGTACTTCCACCTATAATGGAATGTTATACTATGAACGCACATTCACTGTCAACACAGCAGACCGACTTACACAATTAAAGCTTTTGCCAAAATACTTTTTCAAGCAACTTTGGGAAATTTAACTGCCCAATTATTTATGATAATGAGCTTTTCCTTTCCAATATGCACATGGTTAACAGTGCAGTCAGTGTATCAGGGGTACCTGACAATGTGTTTAAGCAACTCACCACTGGTAAGGGCACCCCATTCCATCCCCTCCCTGTGGTACTTTGATTTTAGAAAAAAATCCAGTGCAATTGCAGATGACTTTAAGGACAGATATGATTTAATTTGCGTTTTAGTGATATAAAACGGATTTACTATTTTAACGTGTAAGAAAAATAAATGTTTACCTGGAAATGTGAGAAAATGTAAAAATCTTCTTTAAGCCGACATATTCGTTGAAATCAACGTAGAAATCCGAAAATTCCGAGTCAGGAAAAGTACTCTTCAGTAAGAAGATAAATGTCATAATAAAGAATAATGGCAAACATAAAATTATCACGCCTTTTTAAAGCGAAACTAAACCCTTATTTTAGGTTGTCATCATGCAGACTTTCTGATTTTACACCGGAGAATAGATGGGACGCAGTTCCCAAGTCAGAGGTTGAGCGATTCATTATTGATTGCATGATAAAAGTAGGCACAAAAAGGGACCATGCAGTTAGCCTGGCCAACAATCTGATGACAGCTGATTACAGGGGACACTATAGTCATGGCCTAAATCGACTAGGTATAAGTGGCTTTATGATCATAATGTATTGTGGTAAAAAATGAAGTGCACACAATTCAATTACTCCTCATCATTGTATGTCTATTCATCAAATGAAAGTAAACCTGGTGTAGTGTGTGAAATGGCGGATGATCAGGATTCTGCAAAAACGTGCAAGGATTGCACTCAAGCTTTGGGAAACAAACTTAAGGGCTTACAGTGTAGTTTCTGTGAAAATTATTACTGTCAAAAGTGCACCAAATTGAAAACAACCTTGTTTAATGACATTTCAAAGGAGGAAAGTGTCTTGTTCTCCTGTGTACATTGCAGGATTGCAATGCCGGCCATGAGGAAAATGATGGCGAAAATTATCTCGTTTGAACAGAGGATTGAAAAATTAGAAGAGTCAATGGTTTCTTGTGACAAGGATATGGTCAGAAATGTGATTCTTGAGGAAAAAGAGGAAGAGCTGGAGAGAGATAGAAGGAGGTTGAATGTTGTTATTTATTCCTTACCGGAAAGCACAAATCCTAGCATTGAACAACGAAAAGAAGAGGATATCAGGGAAGTAGACTTTATTATTAACAATACATTAAACTTGAATGTGACTGTTGACAATGTATTTAGGTTGGGTAAACTCGTGCCAAATAATGCACGGCCTAGACCGGTACGCTTTACAGTTAAGGACTTTCCAGCTAAGAGGAATGTCTTGAACGCTGCAAGTAAATTGAAAAATCATGAAAAATACTCTCGTATTTATCTGACAAATGATCTCACCCCTGTTCAGAGGAAGGCTGCTTTCGAGCTGCGCGAGGAAAAGAGGCGTAGAGAGAGAGGAGGCGAAGTTGGCTTAGCCATTCGTAAGGGAAGAATAGTTAAACTACCACCTTACAAGGCTGGTGTAGGAGACCACGACTATATTCCAGCTAGAGATAAGGCTGGTGTAGGAGATCACGACTATATTCCAGCTAGAGATAGGAACTCTCCACCCAGTAGGAGGGGTTCTTTTCACCAGTGACACTCAGTCAAACTCTTCTACATGTATATATGTTAACAGTTCAAGTTTTGACAGTTCGCTATTATCAGATAGTTCATTTTCTTTAAATTCTATTGACACTGAAGAAAGTTTGAACACTAGTTCTACCAATATTTTTTCTGAAAGTTATTTATCAGAAGAAAAATCCTCGGTCGCAGAAAGCTTGAACACTAGTTCTACAAGTATTTATTCTGAAAGTTCATTGTCAGAAGAGAAATCCTCATGTAATTTGAAAATTTATTATACAAATGCAGATAATTTGTTAAACAAAATTGACGAGCTTGAAATATTAGTTTCAATAAAAATGATTGACGTTATCATTGTAACTGAAGTATTCCCAAAAAATATAAAAGCTATGAACATTGACTCTAGAGAGTATTCTTTGAAGGGTTATCAGTGTTTTAGTGCTAAAGTTCAAGAAAACAGCCGTGGGGTAGTTATTTATGTTAAAGAGACTATAGTTGCAGATTATTGTGACATTTTGTGTGAAGCTGACTTTTCGGAGTCTGTTTGGTGTGAATTGAGACTTGCAAATGCTAAAAAACTTTTAATAGGGGGAATATACAAATCTCCTTCAAGTAATTTGGTAAATCAGAGGAATTTGAATTTTCTTTTATCACAAGCATGTAGTTTAACTTTTGACCATCTGGTGATTCTGGGTGACTTTAATTTCCCGGAAATAGACTGGTCCACATGGACAGTACACAGAAATGAAACACATCCTGCTTTCTCTTTTGTCGAATGCCTCAGGGATAACTTTCTTAATCAACATGTACAGGGTGTTACAAGGTATAGACAGGGTCAAGACCCTAGTTGTTTAGACTTATTACTAACTGATAACCAGACTGAAGTTGAAAACTTAACTTTGAGTAGCAAACTCGGCGCAAGTGATCACATATCAATAATCTGTGAAATTCCATGTGTAGTAAACAAGGACAGGAAACCAGTAAATAAAGTAAACTTCTTTAAGGGTGATTATGTTAAAATTAAAAACTACCTAAGTAGGGTAAACTGGAAGGAGATGGCGGATATGAATGTTGAAGATTCTTGGTCCTTTCTATTGCGGCATATGGATTTCTGTGTTGAGAATTTTATTCCAGAGTGTAATACTAAGAGGGGATGTAAAAAACCAAAATGGATGGACTATTACTGTGTGAGAAAGGTCAAGAAAAAGTATCATGCATGGAAGCGTTACACCTACAGCCGTAGTTATAGGGACTATCAATCATACTGTAAAATAAGAAATAGTACAACTAAAGCTATTCGGTTCTCTAAAAGGAAATACCAAAAAGGTGTAGCAGAAAGTTCAAAAACAAGTCAAAAATCGTTTTGGAGTTTTGTAAAAGGGGAGACAAATACCAGGAGTGGGATTGGTGATCTAAGAGATAAGAACGGTAATATTGCTACTGAAATTAAAGACAAAGCTAACATTTTAAATGATTTCTTTGCATCAGTATTCACGAGGGAAGATAACTCAGAAATTCCTAATTTTGAGGATAAGTTGGAAAAAGAAAATTTCATCTCGGACATTATTGTATCACCCCAGTTGGTGTTAAAACATTTAAAAGCTCTAAATGCTTCTAAAGCGTGTGGTCCAGATAACTGCCATCCTTTCTTTTTAAAGCAATGTGCTGAAGAAATATACATACCGTTGAGCGAAATATTTCAGAAGTCGGTTACCACCGGGATCCTACCATGTGATTGGAAACTAGCAAATGTAACATGCATTTTTAAAAAAGGAGACAAAACAGACCCAGGAAATTACCGCCCCGTGTCATTGACTTCTGTGATTTGTAAACTGCTTGAGAAAATAATTCGGCTTGTTATAGTTGAACATTTGTCACGTCATAAACTTCTGTCAGACTGTCAGTATGGCTTTCGTAAGAACAGAAACACTATTATCCAACTACTGTCAGTATTGGAGGATTGGACTGAAGCAGTTGACAATAATATTCAAGTTGATACAATATACCTTGACTTTAGAAAAGCTTTTGATAGTGTACCTCACCGTAGACTTCTCAAGAAAGTAAATGCATATGGTATTTCTGGACAAATTTTGAACTGGCTTGAGAACTTTTTAAATGGACGCAAACAAAGAGTAGTTGTTGATGGTCAAAAATCTGAGTGGAATCCAGTTTTGTCAGGAATTCCCCAGGGCTCCATACTTGGGCCGATTCTTTTCATAATTTTCGTGAACGATATACCGGATGTAGTTGGATGCCTCTGTAAAATGTTTGCAGATGACTGTAAAATCTATAAAAATATTCTTTCCGCAACTGATCAACAACAGCTTCAGGAAGATATTGACCGTTTATGTCAGTGGAGTAAGGACTGGTTACTGAAATTTAATATTAAGAAATGTAAAATTGTGTCATTTGGTAATGAAAAATTTTACAATGACTATAACATGATAGATGAGAATGGAAATGTTCACAAACTTACAAGGGATTTTTCTGAAAAAGACCTGGGTGTGCTCTTCACAAATAATTTGAATTTTGAAACCCACATTAATAATACAGTCAACAAAGTAAACAAAATCATTGGGCTTATTAGAAGGAAATTCACCTTCATGGACAAATCCTTGTTCTTAACATTGTACAAGTCTCTTGTTCGTTCCCACTTGGACTATGGAAATTTAATATACTTCCCATACACGAAGAAGTGTAAGCAAGTTCTGGAGAATGCGCAACGTAGAGCCACAAGACTAATACCTGAATTTCGTGGACTTTCCTATCAAGAACGATTGAAAGAACTGAATCTCCCAACATTGGACTACCGTAGAAAAAGATTTGACATGATACAAGTTTTCAAAATTATTCACGAAGTTGATGACATCAATGCAAGTGTATTTTTCAATTTTGCGGACAATAGTGGAACAAGAGGTCACTGTTTGAAGCTTGCAATGCCTAAAGCTCACAAGTCTATTCGATTAAATTCTTTTGGACATCGTACTATATCCATTTGGAACGGCCTTCCACATAATATTGTTACATGCAGCACCGTGAACAGTTTTAAATCACAACTGGATAAGTTATGGGCACACAAACGTTTTGATCTAAGTGATGTGTATTAATTTCATCAGCAAAAAATCAGACTGGAGTAAATTTCAATATTTTCATTGATAAACAAAATCAGATCGGAGTGGAGATTTGCATAGAAGTAGTCTAAAGGGATCAACTAGCCTAAAGGGCTAAACATTTCCCTAGAAGACACAAGGTAGACACAAGGTAGGTAGGTAGGTGTGCCCGATGTGGGGATTGAACCCGAGACTGCCGGAACACTAGCACGGTGGTCTAACCAACTTAGTTAACAGGGTGGCTGGTTCGTACCCACAATGTATCAACATTTGCTGACGGGTTCCAGCTTTTGGTATTTTTGCTTTAACATCCTTATGATTTGCACACTTTATTTTGTAATTCAAAAAAAATGCACATGTTACAAACCATGAGCAATTACTTTAAAGTACTGGGTGGAAAAGTGCACCCGGTGTGGGGCTCGAACTCACAACCATTGAAACACTAGCATGGAGCTCTAACCAACTGAGCTAATCCAGTGGCTGGTTCTTACCTATGCACACTACATAACTTTACATTTATAATATATATTTTTTGATACAAAACATGCTTGCACTTCTCTTTCACCACAAGTAATATTGCCACAGCAATATATGTATTCTTGATATGTGGCCAAATGTTCTCTTGGTAATCTACAACAAGTAATTTATTGTAAACAATTTATGTCATTATCATTGGAACAAGAATGGAATTAAATAATGTGGGAAATGTTATGGCTTATGATATTCATTGAAATGGGGCCTTGATTGATAGATACACATGGTTTATTTTACAGACATGTATGTACATGACATACAGTCAGGGATAACAGTGAGTGATGCCGAACCAAAGATAGTTAAAGAAACTGCAGCCACAGCTTTTGTCAACGGCAACAATGTGTTGGGACCTGTGGTTGGAAACTTGTGTATGCAAACTGCCATCAAGAAGGCTAAAGAGAGTGGAGTTGGATGGGTTGCAGCAAATGGTAATAAGGCTTATAACAAATAGAGAGATAGATAGATTTATTCATACATATATATATATATATGTCATAGCAACAAACCAAATATTTCATAAAGTTATATTACAGACTGATTAACAAATTATAAGGGATGATATCTTTACTAAATCACAACATCATTAGAATGCGTTGGATACATGTACGTGCGTTAAATGTGACAAATACATAGCACAGGATAACCCATTAAAGTTATTTAACTTATTTCCAATGGGGTCCTTAAAAATAATAAATATTAACGATCTAACTATCTAAAATGACAATATAGAACTTTAATTGTTACCAAATTCATTGACAATGCATAATTTACTTTTTAAAAAGATAGTATATTATATTTCAGGCTCAAATCATTATGGTATTGCTGGTTGGTATGCAATGCAAGCAAGTAGCGAAGGCTTATTGGTATGCTGGATTCTATCTTATTATTTGATTAATTGTTTCACCTATTAAGCATGGATTACTTTATCTGTCTGTGTCCATGTCTCACTTTCCAATCAATAGGTTTTGAATGATTTGCTGTAGAGTCTTCAGACTTGGTATGCACATTGGTCATGTGGTCATGGTCAGAGGGGTCAGTAAATCAAAGAGCGAGGTCATGGTCATGGCGACCTTTACTAAAAAGTGATGAATTCTCCAAACAGGTGACACATCCCATTTGCATAACTCTAGAAACTCTAACTTTAACCCTGTTAGAATATACACATTGATGTTGTCCACATGAAGCTTTAGCTTAAGCAAAAGGCCAAGTATTGGCTCTAATTCTTGTAGAAGTAGATTTTGAAATCAACTGCTTTTAAGTTCAGTATAAGCATTTGAATTGGTTGTAAAATAGAGGTCATTTTATACAAATTTTAACAAAATAATCGGAGGAAACATGCGGTTCTTTGCACTTTTGAGCGTGTTCATATAAAAAAATGTATGACAAAGATTGCTGCCAGACTTATGTAGATGAAAATTATCATTTTATAATATTGAAGTTTCTATTCTTTTCCAGGGTATGTCTTTTACAAATACCTCCCCACTCCAAGTGCCAACCAGGGCTAAAAAGGTTAGATTTCTAGACAGATTTATCTGTTGTTTATACTAATTCCTTTATCTCAATTGTGACAAAAGCTGATAGCAGTTCGTTTCCTGGGTAGAAGCTAGAACTGGTCTCCATTTTGAGAGGCTGTGAGAAGTAACCCTCTGGTGGGGATTGTAGCCATGACCTCTTTGCTGATACAAAACCACCCCTAGATTTGTCTTCAATATTTGTTCTTGAATTGCTTTTTGAAGAAAAATGATTAAGGAATAAAGTTAAATGTTGTCCTAGGCATTCTCATGCAAAAACTTTACCATCGAGTCATTCTTTAAAAAATCATTTAAGATATTAATGTGGAACATTGTTTAAATGTCTACAATGACCTAATGCTTACCATATGTGTAGCATTTCTGTCTTGTGCAAAGTTAATGAGTTGTGTATTTCACTACATTAATTATATAGAAAGTTACAGAGTTTTGTAAATTGTAAAACATTATTCTAGAATTTGAGGTAAAGATAAAATTCTGTTATAAGAAATAAGGACATCTTCATGGATTAGTCGCATTTTTCCTTTCACTGACAAAGACATTGGAGGCCCTGTGAGTTTTTCTGTCAAGATGTCTTTTGATAGTTAATGGACAAAAGTAATGAATAGATTGATTTTAAAATAAGTTTATCAACAAGTAAATATCATTGTTGCTTCATGGAGTGTGCCACAATAATGATCATTTATTATATGCTTTCTGGTGGTTTATAGACATTTGTCAGTGAAATAAAATTGATATTTTACTGTTTCAATCAGAAAATATCAATTTCATATTTTTCACTGTTTTGAAATCTAAGCCCACTCTCTGTTCCAAATCAAACGCCAGCGAACACCAAAAGTGAACATTTCTCTCGTAACATGCCACTTGTAAATATAAATTTTGGTGCTCACTCGGTTAAATATATTACCATCTTACACTGAAACAAACAATTATCCTCTATGAACTAGTACGTCTAACAGTAAAAACTATGCATTCACTGAATTCATAAGATCTCAATCTCCCTATAAACTCAAAGAGGATAATGATTTTTACATTAAACATTTCAGCCTGTGTTGGGAACAAACCCCCTCAGTTTAGCAGCGCCGGCCAAAAATGGTGACAGCTTTGTTCTGGACATGGCAACTTCAACCGTTGCTCTTGGAAAGGTATGTTTAATGATAACATAATAAGTGTATATATACTTGTGGGTACTCAAGTTTTTAAACCTTTTGTTGTAACAGCCACTGTATAAAACTGGATAATTCTTTAGTTTGATCAAGGTTATCTTACAAGTATATTGATTAGTCATATTTATCCAATAATAATTACTAACAAACCAAATTATTTAATTGTGCAATGCTGTAGTCAAATGTTTAAAACTATTATCCAACATGTTTATCTATTGGACAATAATTATCCAATAATCATTATTGATCAATCAATTCGCCTGAAACTATAGACTACCCAAAAGAACATTGGAAACAAGAAGAAACTCTCCATTTACAGATTGAGCTCCATGACAGGAAGAATATCCGAATGCCGAGTGGCTGGGGCGTAGACGAACATGGCAAGGTATATTTACAACCAGATACATTTTGTTAGATTCTCAGCCCAGACCTGCTGTTCAAAACCCCACCCCGAAACAGCTGGTCTGATTTTTAAAGAAAAAGTTGTTGTATTATGATAGCCTTGGTGTCTTTCTCTGGTGCGGTGTCATGTGAAAACTTTAACCTTGGCCTTTACTCAAGAACTGTTTAAAAATTGTACTTGGTGTACATGTTGCCAGACGCACATGGGAGGCAAGGCCAATAACTCTGGCTTTCATAACTGTCCAGTTAAACAGAGTTATGCTCTCTTGTTTGACTTATATATAAAAATAACATAAAAAGGTCCTAAAATTTGGTATGATGGTTGGTCTGTATAACTTGCATTGACCATATTCTTAATGTTGAATTATTCATCTAACTACTGTAGTTTCGGCTGTCAGTAGGATGCATACATATTTTACTGTCAACTATAACTCAGCAACTCCTATAACAAAATTTAGAACTGGTCAATAACAATACCTACTATCCTCAAACTTGTTTTTATTTCTTATTCTAGAGTATATTCATCCCCTGCTGCTCACCAGACGGATATTGCATGTATGTCATACGTTTGCACCTTGAATGTTGAGATAATTATATCCTCACAATTCACATACTGTCGTACACTGTTAGGCCTCTGATATTTTCCATGTATGAAAGAACTGACTTATATCAATCCTATCTTCCTGACAGGTATCCACTGAGCCAAAGTCTGTCCTAAATGGAGGGGGTCTGATGCCCCTGGGTGGGGCAGAAGAGACAGGGGGATACAAGGGTTATGGGCTTGCGATGATGGTGGAGATATTCTGCGGTATCCTAAGCAACGCCAGCTATGGGCCTAACGTCAGGCGGTGGAAAAATACAGATAGGATAGCAAATTTGGTTTGTGAATGGATATTTATATCATACTTTCAACTTTTAAAAACTGTTATTAAGATATATATATGTAAAGATTGACTGTCCATTAATATATTATTATGGCAGAAAAAAACAGATGAATTTATATTAGATTAATGATTTAAAGCAGATGTTAGTGATTTTGGTATGCAGAATATGATTAGAATACAGTTTTCAATTGATTTAAGTAGTATTGAAGTACTGCTTACAGTTTATGACAGTCCAAACCCGTTGACTCAATATTCCAGGGACTGGTCATAAAACTTCGAGCCTTTTCGAGACATTTAAAACAATTTGGTCTTTTACATCAAGTTTGAGCCAACAAGAAAATCGAGCCAAGCAGTATTAAGCCAATGGGTTTTGGACTGTACATGTAAATTCTACTAAATTGTAAAAGGTATACAACTATTTATATATTCCAGGGTCAGTGTTTCATAGCTGTAGATCCTGAGGCATTCGCACCTGGCTTCTCAGAGAGACTGGATGACCTAATTAACACCTGCCGACAACTGGAAGCCGTAAGAAACCTGGAACACTTGGATTTCTTTTAGTTCATCCATTTTTAGCTTATCTATTTTTTCAAAGGAAAGAAATCTGGGTATTGGCATAATTATGGTGTCTATGTCAACACCAATAATGCAAAAACTTTGACCTTGGCCATAAATCAAATAATGTTTAAGACGTTCAATTGAAACTTAATACATATGGTGACATGGTGCCAGACGCAATAGGCACATGTTTAGCTTTAGCTTCAATAACTGTTGATGTATGCCCTTTTTGACAAACATTCAGACGAGCGCTGAGCATTCACATACTCTTTGTTGTGCTCGCTTTTTGGCATTCTTGTTTAAACATTTAAGTCAGTCAGTACTATGGTTGTCTTTGTCTAGTGCAAGCATTCTTTTTGGTGGAAAGTAAGAAATCATTCAAGAAATCATCCTAAATACTAAGTACTTGTGTTGACAATGACGATTCATATATGTGTTAAGTTGTTTCAATGAAAATTCAAGTATTGCCTATCATTCAACATGTGATC
This sequence comes from Mya arenaria, assembly GCF_026914265.1. NCBI lineage: Eukaryota > Metazoa > Mollusca > Bivalvia > Myida > Myidae > Mya > Mya arenaria. The sequence continues at coordinate 52,505,924 of NC_069134.1, forward strand.
GACACAAAATAATACTTAACATTATAGAAAATATACAATATGATAATATAGTTTTTGAGCCTGGGTATTGGCAGGTTTTCTTGGCCTCTCAAAAAGGAAACCAGGGTCCATATTTAGAAACGTCTTGAGTCTGAATTTGAGACTTAAGACTCAGACCTTTAAATCTTAATTTCATCGTAAAGTTGCTATTTAAATGTTAACAAAATGATGCATAAAATGTTTAAAATAACATCTTTTACAATAATTTACTCTCTTTTTTTCATGTATATATATATCAAAGATACTCAGATATGTATTTTTTTTAAATGCTTTTTTGAGTGTCAAACTATTAAGATGCTTGTTTGAACTTACCAAAATATATACTCTTCCAGGTGGAGGGAGAGGAGGAGGTTTTAGTGGCAGGTGACCCGGAGAAGCAGCACATGAGTGTGTGTGACATGAGAGGGGGAATCCCCTACCATGAGAAACAGATCGAGTTCGGGGTATGTGAGCTTTCTATTGCTTATTTTATACTGAAAAAATGATGTTACATTGGCATACAATCAAACGTTGTTTTAAATCCTTTTATGGCATATAATAAAGTTGTTTTAGTTTAAGATCTCAATATATTTCACCTCATGATCACCAAAAGTAAATATTCCACTCATGGCTACGCCACTTATGAAATATAGCTGTTGGTGCTAACTCAGTGAAATATATCATGATCTTACACTGAAAAAAACTATTATCCTATATATCTTCTTGGTTAATCATTGCAAAATGAAATAAATCTTGCTTTTTTAATCTACTTGCAGATGGACTTGGCAGAACAACTTGGAGTTACTCCAATGAAAACTGTTTGAGATCTCCTTTTCCAGCATTTAAACAGGGTGGCCTTAATAAATATTTTCAGGAAAAACCATTTTGTGTCCCTTACATTTATATTTTCTTAATGGAGACAATTTTGTGTTCATTTATGTGCCATAGTTACATCCAAAAATGTAAAAAATATTAATATTACTTACTTTTTGTTTTTTATAAAAATGTAAGTCACTGAGAAAAACCCTTAATTATGCAGATATGTGTATTGGTTTTATTAAATTGTTTTTTGATTAACTGTCTCAAAATGAGTCTGAACCAATTAACTCAAGATATTTTTTATGGTACAAATGAATCTTAATATATGGGTTTTTTTATGCTAATTTCAAAATATTTATCCAGCAATTACATGCAATAGAAGTATCATACTGTGGTGCGCTATGATATTATATTTTTAACAGTTTTTTCTTATTTGTTTTTCATTACTGCTTCTTCATGCTTTTCACAAATTTTATGCTGTGTTTTAGACAGTTTCCTTTGTTTTCGTCTATACATTAACTTCCATATCGGATTGGAATCTTAAGTAGAGCTTAATCATTCAATAACTTTCATGCATATAAATGACATGGCTCTTTACTTATTCTGCATGCTAGTTATTGAACATTGACCTCGGCAGCATGCTACAAAACAGATACGTCACCCTATACCAATGTTATGCTCTAGTATAATTTCACTTACTGGAGTTGTGGGTTGTTGGTGTCATAACTATTGTATATATATATATACAGTAGATATATTATGAAAGAATTTAAAGTCTTGGACATGTAAACAAGTTAATAATATCTTAAAAGTTTAAATTATCTTTTACTGTTGTTTTAATGAAGACAATCTTGTTTATTTATGATTTTTGTTGTTGAATATGAAACATCTCGAATTTATGTCTACGTGATTTGCACTGTGATACCAATATCAATGAAGGTGTATTTTATTTTACTTGTTTGATGAAATAAACAAACCTTCCTTATGATGAAACCTTGTTATTTTGCTGGGGTCTGATCAGGGTGCAAAATCAGCAGTCAATTTTTTGTTGTTGGCTCCTCGATCAACTGATTTTGAAGACTTCAATAATTATGTTCACAACGCAAATAGAAATTGTTTCAGCTGCGTACATTTAATGTGAAGGCAACACTCGGAGGTCAGATGTCAAACAGCTACATTCAGCTAGTTTCTTTTTTGAAGAATAAGTATTTGCATAGCCTTTGTGTTTATTGTTGTTGTTGTTGTTGTTGTGTAAAAACTGTAATTGGCCAGAAGTAAAATATCATTCAAAATATTCAAATGAAACTTGGTACACATGTTGCCAGACAATACGCACATTTTGAGCAAGGCCTTTCAGACATGATTGTTGATTTTGCCCAATTCATAACGAAATAAACAACAGATTCACACTGGCATTTGCTGAAAGGCAATCTTGTCTGCTCCAAAATTCCTAAAATTCTCAACCAATTTCAAGGAATTTGAACTTGGCACAAATGTTCAAGACATCAACCGGAAGATTTTGGTTCCAATTTGTGCCTTGGTCTATCAGAAATAATGGTAGCTTTAAGTCATTTTACTATAACAGAAATTGCATGCAGATCACCTCAAAATATCGTTTTTTTCCTGAATAAAATTGGACTAAAGCATGTTTTTCCAAGACATATCAGCAGGGATTTTCAGTTGAATAAATTTATTTTTTGCAAATTCAGTGCATGCTATTCCATTACACATACAACCAACCCAATGAAAGGAAAATAAAGAAATGCTGTATGGGCAGTTCTTGTTCGATCTTTGTTAAGATTTTGTTAATCCATGAGTGGGTTCCTTGGATTAGTTGTACATTTCAATAGAACAATATTTACCTTATTCGTGCCGAGTGACCTAGTATATGAAGTTCTTTCAGTGAAAGGATATTTCATTGAATCGTTCCACAATTCAGGGCCATCTTTTCAAAAACTTGATGAGTGACCACTTGGTTCTGCAAGAATGAAACCACTAACCCAGATATTTGTTCAAAAGAGGAACTACAGGAGCTTGAAAATACTTGTTTATGGAGCTTTTAGCTTCTTTGTACACTTACACATTGCAACAAAGCAACCCCCAAGGTTTATAATTCAACAAAATTATTTATGTTTCTAAGTACTAAATTAGTTTTTTAGCACTCTTTTGAAGATAGCTACTAGTTGATATGTATCAATCTTGCATCCAGTTTCCTTGGAAGAGTGCTGAACTTATGTCGGTTTTGAGAAGCCAAGAAAACTCACCCGGTGGAGCACAAACCAGCGACATCTTACATAAAGGGTGGACACTCTACAACTATTTTAAGCTGAGGTTTGGAAAGGGACAGTTACAAAGACAGACCAGTAAAATGCCTGTAAGTTTTGAAAACTCACGAAGAATTTCATAGCTTTAACTAGTACCAGCTCTTCATCAAGCGATGATCTAGTGGGTGATTTTTAAGAACACCTAATAAAAGATAAAACAATTCTTTAAAACATGTTTTATTACACCATAATCATTTATGACACAAAACATTAATACAACAGAATGGAAGCTTCTCTTTGATGAAATGTTTTAACTTGTCTTTCATGACTGTTAAGGCTTTAAGCTCAATGAATTATCATAATATCTAAAGCCGACATCTTTGTTATGCATGTTGATGAACTCTTCAGTATTTCGGTAAAAAAAAGAAACAAGTTTTTTTTAATCACAAACATTATTCATTAACCATAAATTATATAACAGCTCAATGCATTATGCAGAAATATTTCAATCAAAAAAAATCATAACAGAAACTAATTATCATACATTAACAGTAATGCTGTAAACTCATTCTTTTTTGTGATCGTTTAACACATACAAAATTAAATATCAGCCAGGATCATTTAGTAAAAATATTCGTACAATTTATAAATCATAAAATTCCTATTCCATTATTTAAAGCGACAGTTCAACTGTGATCATGGAAATGTAAGGTTAAACCTTTAATTTTTCAAAACAATGGAGGAAAATGAAGATGGCGTCTAGTAGTTGATTATACAAGGAGGGAAAATGCAGATGACCCCACTAGTCAGTGATATTACAAGTTTCTTCATCACCAATAGAAAGCATAGCAAATATTTATATTGATTTTAATAACATCTAACATTCTTTTTACCTTGTTTTATATGACATTTAAATGATAATTATACAGTGCCCACTATAGCATTACAAATGCGCAGTAACTCCTTAAGACTTCCATCAACACTCTTTCTTCATTCAGTCTTCAATAACACTTCATATGAGTATGACCTCATTACTTTCAACATATTTATAATAACCCAACCGAGCAAACAACAATAAACTCACATCTTAATCTGTATAACCTGTCCAAATGCATCAAGTTTACATGCATATAACACCTGTCCCTGGCGACCCCTATTCTAGCCCCTCTTCGGCTTCGCCCGGATTACTCCTAGTCACTCATGTCCATATCCTGTTCCCTCGTATCAGGTGAATCCCCACGATCGGGCTCCATTTCGTCCTCCTCACTTCGTGGTTTACGTGGTTTCAGCCTCCTTTCCTCATACTCATCATCCGAGATGCCTGGGGGCTTGGGCTCCGAGGCTCGCCCATTTCTATCCCCAGCCTCACTCTGGCCCCGACTGCTGCGACCAGCATCGCTTTGGGCATCTTCTTCGCCGCTATCCCGTTCATCATCTGTACTGTCCGACGCCTTGGCTTTCTTTTCTTTGTCAACGTCTTCGTACAAGATTTGTTCCTCTTCGTCGTAATCACGCTTAACCTGTGGAATGGACACTGTTTATTAAAATTTGCAAGCAAAAATTAATGTTCTGCTTCTTGCCGTGTATTCAACTGAATTTCTTAATACACACCCGTTTTTCTTCTTTAATTTTAGAACAACGTGGTTTAGAAAGGAATCAATGTTTTATTCCGATATCCACCTTTTATGGTATCTTACGATATCCAACCTTTTTTCCTTCTTTAATTTTAGAACAATATGATTGAGATAAGATTTAATGTTTTCTTACGATATCCACACTAATTTCAGTCTTAATATTTATAACAATATGCCTGAGAAAGAAATCAATGATTCTTACGATATCCACCTTAATTTCAGTCTTAATATTTAGAACAATATGGCTGAGAAATGAATAAATGTTTTCTTACGATATCCACCTTATTTTCCTTCTTCTCGTCCCTGTCTCGGTCTTTCTCCTTATGTTTCTTCTTCTTGTCACGCTCTCGACTGCGGTCGCGCTCCTTCTTTTTATCCTTACGGGAGGATCTGTGAACAGGAACAGGAGTTTAACATTTATGATGAGAATACTCCATGAACATATGTCCGCTGTATGATTTGAATTTGACTTGAAGGAAATTTAAAACTGCAATAAAATTCCGTAAAATTTAATAGTGATTTGGTAATTAGTGTAGATTTAGCATAATAGGAGCCATTTTTTAGTCAATAGCTGAATTGCCACTTGATTATGGATCTACTAACATTCCTAAAAATATTTATATAGTATTACCAAAATTCAGTAATTCATTTTAATTTATATTTCTTATGGAAATATAGTTCAAATAAGGCTGATTCATGCACATAATTGTACAATTAACAACATGATATCAATGAAAGACAAAACTGATAAGAGTAATCAATACTGACCTATGTCTGGAGCCACTGCGTGACCTTGACTTCTTACGTGACCTTGACCTTCGCCGGCGAGATCCACTGCGACTTCGGTGGCGACTCTTTGTGGTTTTACGTCTATAAAGATGCACAATAATTGAAATAAAATGAAAATTACAGTAACTTTACAAATAAATTTAGCATGATGATAATAATCAAACTATATGTGTGTGTTCTAAAACTTTAAATGCTAGATAATTAATAGTTACAGCAAGATATATTTTTCCAAACATTTTGCAACTCTTTTTATCATTACTTGCAGGGCCTATCACATCAATTTGCATTCAAAATTTAGCTTGCTATTCAAATAAGCTTAGTTTTGCGTGTTAATTCTTAGAATTTGTTTGGAAGTTTATCACAACTTCTCGCAGAAAAGATTTTAGAAAGCAATCGTATGATCCTTGAAGTCATGTATGCATTTCAGTTTCTGTAGTCATATTACTGTGAAACCTAGTGCAGACTATTAGGCTGGTTATTTTCCATTATTTTAAGTGTTTTGGCCACTTTTTTGGGCCATTTTTCATGTCACATATAATTGTGGAAGATAGGTAAATTTTGCCCTTGACAATGAGCTGGACTTTATCTTGGACAAATAACCCTATTACCCCAATTTTTGTTTAAAGAGTTTCCAACCAATGCACTGCCATGTAAAAACTGAGAATATTGTAAGATGCAGTGCAGCAAAATGCCTTTGACAAATGCAAAAGGGGCTCCAACTAGGGCCTAGCACCCAGCTGTTGCTATTGTAAACATTTCCTGTCCAACAGCACTTAATGATTGCTTTGAAACTAATTTGAATTAAATTAAGAATTCAGAGTTGTTGATATTTCAATGAAGAACTTACCCCTTGCTTTTGCTACGAGATCGCCTTCTTCTGTCTCTCGACCGACTGCGACTTCGGCCTCTGCTTGGTGACCTGAAATACCTCACACAATAAGTAACCCTTTCAAAGTCTCCTCATAGGCAGATGATACACATCTAGCTCATACTGAGCTTTTAACATTAAAAATAGGAATATATAGGCCACTTTATCAAAGAGCGTGTCACAAAATAATGTACGATCAAGATATTTAGACAATATCAATATTGAGTCAGTGAATGTCAAAATTGAATTAAAATTTTTAATTGCAAAACCAAAAAAACCTACTTAATAATAAAGCTTTTAGGGTTAAATATTATAACTTCTCAGAAATATCTACTTAAAAGAACTATCCAACAATATGCTTGTTGATAATATGGCCCTTATAACTCCTGGTAAATGTTACAGTTAAATGTTCTGTCCCCTGCAACTTGCTCAAAAGAAACTTGCAGTCAGATATTAGTTTTCAGAGCGTGCTATAACTCCAAACCCATCTAATATCATACCGATGATTTTGTATCTTACAAAAATTAGTTTTTGTTATCGTTATAAAAAGTTTAACAAGGGATATAGAAACACAAATAGAGGCAAGTTCTGAATGATTATATATAACTGACAAACTACAGTAACCGTTATCTACTATTTCTAACCTTTAAAGCTTTCTTTAAATAAATGAATAACAGAATAATTCTGGTCAAGTCAAAGCTGCAGATTAACATATAAATCTGTAGAAAAACAAGCCATGTTCTAATGTGGGCCTAAGTTGGATATGGAGGCTTTTGTAAAGTTTTCTTATCTTTTGACATTATTAAAAATTTGCTGAGGTTCATCTTAAACTATTCGAAAAATGTCTTCGCATAGGACTTCATTTATTAAGAGAATAATTGTGATCCTGAAACAACACTTATTAGTCCATATTAACAGAAATTGTGACAAAATTCTATTTAAAGGGATATTTAACATCAAGACAGTACCAATACATCAATATATTAAATTCTCATGGAGTTGTAATAAAAATTAACAAATTAAATGAGATTATTGTTTTATCCTGATGAATATAACCCAGGAATAAGATAGATGTGTGGAGATCTGGGGCCCTTATTTCGAACAGTCTCAAGTACAAGTCTAAACTAAGACTCAGCACTTTTATTGAATTTTAAATGCAAAGAATCATCTTTATTCCTTACGTTTTACAAAAATAAAGTTGAATATCGGTAATTGTACATTTTCAAATAGATATAAAATTCAGCAATTTTTTTCATCAAAACTCAACTAGAAAGAAAGTTAAAATGAAATAAAGATTTGCTGTTTTTCCACTTTAGTCTGAACTCAAGAACTGAGGCTGTTCGTAATCCTGGACCCTGACCCATATTCCCGAAACATCTCAATTCCCTTATACCAGGATTAAGCTAAGCTCACTATATTTGTTTAGGTATAAATTGGTGTTTACATTTAGTGTTTGCAATCTTTTGAGTTTTTAAACTCAAGAATTATCTTAATGATCATCAAGATGGACTAACTTTTGTTTCGTTAAACTAAAACTTAGTAAGAAATTTGGGTTAATGAAATAAGCTACATGTACTTCAGGTTGTTATGCATAAGTTCCTATGATAAATTGGAACCAGAGCAAAATGAAATGTTTTCACTAAAAATTTTATACCATTCTCATATGGAAATCATATGGGAACACTTTGAATGACATTTTGTTACTTTATACACAAAATTAAAATGGACAAGTCAATTTAAGAATCGACTCTCTTACATATCGGCAAATAGCAATGATTGGGAGAACTGTTTTCATGACCAGAGAGAAGATCGGAAATAGTTGGCAAAAAAGAGACTTCTATAAATGTTTAAATCTTGTCATTGAAGTTGCTGGCTTTATAACGTGATAAAAATGGAACATGGAAGGCCCTAGTATTCACGATTTCAGTACTTAACTTGACAATACTGTAGGTGCTTGTGCTATTAGAAAAGTGCTTTATAGGTTTGCTGAAATATTGGTTTATTTTGGCCAAGAATATAATTCAGAATGAATATAAGTGTATAAATGCAGATATCATGGATAATGTATTTTCTTGTTTTAAACGACATAAGTAGAACATTGCTTAAAAAGAAAACCATGCTTTAGTTACACGTCTGATTGGTGTCAAGAAAATTTAATAATTAATTATTAACGTATTTGGAAAATTACAAATATTACCCTGGAAATGTTTGCTGAATCAAGGCAATGACCTTGAATAATGTTTAAGTCATATGTGTGGACTGTTAAAATAAAGAATACCCTAATCTGTGGGGAAAATACATGGGTAAAGACCAACCCAAAACACAACCTTACGCTTTTCAAGTTTACCTCTTTTTTGAAGAGTCCTTGTCTTTTGTTTTCACAGAACTAAGGAATATATCAACTGTATTATATTGCATTTGCAGGGAATATATATCGTAAACATTGACCTGGTACAATTTACCATAAATCAGGAAATTGACTGATGAGTTACATTTGTGAACTTTAAATAAAGAATGGAAGAGGAAAATGCATGGGTAATGACCAACCCAAAACCAGACCAAATGTTTTTTTCATTAATAAGGTTAACCTTTGTTTGAATTTTTTTTTGTCTTTTGTATACACAGAATTAAGGAAGATGTTTACTGTATCATAACAAATTTGCAGGGTATATATATGCTTAACATGTATCTTACAAGTCTGGCCAAAACGAGGAAAAATAACCTTGAATAATGTTTAAGTCACATTTGTGGGTTGTGAAAAGAAAGAATTCCCTTATTTGTGGGGAGACCAACCCAAATCAAAACCTCAAGTTTTTCAAGTTTACCTCTTTTTTGAAGAGTCCTTGTCTTTTGTATCCACAGAACTAAGAAAGATATCAACTGTATTATAACTCATTTGCAGGGTATATTTAAATACTAAACATGTACCTAGTACAGGGAAGTGACCAAGAATAACATTTAAGTCACATTAATTTTGTGGTAAATAACAATTTCCTTATTTGTAGGGAATCGACAGAAAAAGATCAACTGTATCATAACGCATTTACAAGAAATATATGCTAAACATGTACCTGGTAAGTTATGCCCAAATAAGGAAAATGACCTTGAATAATGTTTAAGTCACAGTTGTGGATTGTGAAAATAATGAATTCCCTTATTACTAGTAGTAGGGGAAATCCATGTATAAAGATCAATCCCCCCAAAAATAACCTTATCTTTTTGTTAAGTTTACCTCTTTTTTGGAGAGTCCTTGTCTTTTGTATCCACAGAACTAAGAAAGATATCAACTGTATCATAACATATTCACAGGGTATATATGCTTAACATGTACCCGGAAAGTGAAAATAATGTTTAAGTCACATTTGTGGAAAATAACTACCGTATTTCCTTATTTGTGGGGAAACGATAGGAAGACATCAACTGGGTCATAAAGAATTTACAGGGTATATACACAATGTATGCTAAACATGAAACAGTCCTGGTAAGTTTTGCCAAAATCAGGAAAATGACCTTGAGTAATGTTTAAGTCACAGTTGTGGATTGTGAAATTAAAGAATTCCCTTGTTTATTAGAAGACCAACCCAAAGCATAACCTCATGTTCTTGTAAGTTTACCTCTTTTTTGAAGAGTCCTTGTCTTTTGTATCCTCAGAACTAAGGAATATATCAACTATATCATAACGCATTTCAGGTTTATATAACATAACATAACATTGACCTGGGATGTTTAGCCAAATTCAGGAAAATGAAACAAATACAATGTTTCAGTCACATTTTTGGAGAAAAAAACAACGAATTCCCTTATGTGTGGTGAAAATACAAGCTGGGAAAAAAATCAACCCCCCCCCCCCCGAAAAAATGACCTCATGTTTTTGTTAAGTTTACCTCTTTTTTGGAGAGTCCTTGTCTTTTGTATCCACAGAACTAAGAAAGATATCAACTGTATCATAACGCATTTGCAGGGTATATTTAAATACTAAACATGTTTTCTAGTTAGTTTTGCCAGGAAAATGACTGAGATTAAGGTATAAGTCACATTTTCTGGAAAATAACAATTCCATTATTTGGGGGAAACGATAGAAAGATATATATATCATAAAAAATTAAATATTGACCTAGTAAGTTTTGCCCAAATTAGGAGAGCGATTGAGAATAAGATATAGTCACATTTGTGGAAATTGCAAATTTCCTTATTTTGGGGAAAATCTATGGGTATAAACCAACCTCAAACATATGCCTTATATTTGTTTAAGTTTACCTCTTTTTTGAAGAGCTCTTGTCTCTTGCAACAGCAGAACTAAGGAAGATATCAATAGTATCAAAAACAAAAAAGCCTTATCCATAAATAATAATGTGTCAACACAAAGGAAGCTTAAAATATTTTAACGTCAATTTAGGATCAAAGTTACTATCCTGCCTTTGCTATACCAGGGCTTCCGTTAAAGAAAATTTGGAAGTATATTACTCCCTAGAAATGGGTTAAAACTTCCATAAATGATTCCTTGGAAGTACAAAAAATTCCATAATTTTGAAGAAAACTTCCTAGTAAGTTGAAAGCTTGGAAGTTCGAAATATCAAAACCTTTTTTTCAATATTACTTTTATGATCACAATTTTAATTAGTCTTAAAGAAAAATAAATTGTTTTTATATAAATCTGTGAATTTGGCAAGATAAAGTTGCAAATTATTTGATTTTCAACATACTTGTTGAAAATTAGTTAAAAAAAATATTGAATTCAGGAGACGTAAACTTCCACATTTCAGTGAAAAACTTCCCAAATTGATTGACAGGAAGTTCATACTTCCAGTTTCAAATTCTTAATGGAAGCCCTGCTTTACTAAATCTTACTGAAAAGGGGTTCCTCAATCTCTTATTTGTAGTTGGATACTTGTTACAAAATAAATACTGTTTAAACCAAAACTCATATATCCCATCTTATGGCTGTCTTTGCTAAGATTACGAGGCCAGCCCAATTCCCAACCTCAAAATGTATAAAACAAAAATCCCCAACCAAAACCGGACAAAATAAGCAAAGATATTGTACATGCATTTTTTGCCAGCTATTTGCTGTCACTTATTTTTTTGTTATTCCTACTGCTAAAGAGATTGCTTCAATGACACAACTATTCATTTACACTTCACTTTATCATAGAATAAAAAGTATTTAGGAGTTTTTATTAGCTATTCCCTATTTCCGGCAAAATCAAAATTCAGAAGGGCCCTGACCCCATTTCCATAGAACTGAGAGACAGCCCTGAATTTAACACCTCTATGCCATTTGTATTTTAAGGCTAAAATAAAGATCAACTACTTCAAACACAATCCAAGAAAAAAATCTAAAATAATTATACAAAAGAATGACCCTCCTCTAAATGACAGCAAAAGATAACGTGATTTCTGTATGTTTCACACAATTAGATAAAAGTTTCACATGCTTATTTTCAAAAATTCTGCGTATGAATTATTTTTGATGGAGCATTCACGGTATGATTTCTGAAATACTTCATATTTTTCATTTAAAGAATTAATCAAAAGATGTTCCATGCTTAAGGCTAACTTCATTTCCATAGAAAGCTATTTTACATGTAAATCATCTGATTTCAATCTACATATTCCAGCGAGTTTGTTTTTTTACCTCTTTCTTGAAGAGCTCTTGTCTTTAGTATCGGCAGAACTAAGGAAGATAGCAACAAAGACATGTATCAGTAACAAAGAGCCGGAGATGGTTTGATTACATGTATATACGTTTGTACGAAGAATGTTTAATGTTTACGCTTCAATGATTAGTAGCGTAGCACCCGCTAGAGAAATTATTATGATTAACAAATTTTAACATACATAATGTTATTTTTTTTTTAAATAAACATGAAGCTAAGTTTACAAACATTCTCACTTTATTTTGGTTTAAATTACACATAATTTGTTATACCCATAATGTTTTAAGAAATAGAAGTATTTTAAAAGAAAGAAAAAACAAACATGCACATAAATCTTTTTCACAAATATTATGATCTTAAGACAAATCAAATGCTTTTTACATTTATGATTTACCTCAATTATCAAATTGTTATAAGGCCAAAAAAATGGTTTGGTTAAGGTTACATCCTTTTGAAACACAGGTAAGGTAGGTGAGGTCTTTATTTTATATTTCATTTAGATTTTATGTAAAAACATTATTGTCAACATTGGATAATGGTATTAAAGTCATTGTCTTTAAAATTTAAACTTCTAATTAAAACACAAACTGAATTTTTTTTTTTAAATACATGTTACAAACTTGACTATAAATAGGTAGGGTCGGCGCATATTTCATAGCTAGGGTCGGGTAACCCGAACCAAATGTTTTTTTAGGCCTAATCTGACAACACAAATAATGTACACATAACTTGAATATAGAGTGTGTGTGTTGAATGCATAGTACACAGTCACGTATTCAATGGGAAAATAATACTTTATTTCGATGCATTTATTTGCATACATCTTAAGGTACAATTTCCCCGCCATATCTGAAATGTTACCTCTTCTTAGAAGACTTTTCTTTAGACCCAGCTCGACTTCATGAAATAAAGATTATACAATGTTCAACAGCGGTACAGGTGAAACAGGAAAGGTTATATGGCCAAAAGAAGCATGTGACAAAACAAATCTGACACCCGCTGTCATAATAAACACAATTTTATTCCTCTTGTCAAAAAAATAAATTTATGTAATTAAGCAGGCCATGACATTTCCTGAAGAATCAGGTCAATGTCAGATAAATAACATAAAAATTATTTTCAAGTTTAGTTCTCTTTTTCTACAAAATTTAAGCAATGTGCAGTGCTCCTTCAGAACTGTACCTGGTTTAACAACCATTGGTGTATTCAGTATAATTTCAGTACGCCTCATTTTTCAATCAAGAACACGATGCCGAAAAAAAATACTTAAAAAACAAATGCTGAAACGATTATAAGCCCAGAACACTTTTGTTATAAAACTATTGAATAACTGAAGTTTCATAACTAGATGTCTGTTTAAGTTAAGTTTATAATGAATATTTATAAAAAAAATCTGGCTGTCTATTTTTTACCATCAACCATTTACAAATAATTGAATGTTTATTAATAAAATCACTTCAAAATCTATTAGTACAAGCAACCATTCCACCAAATGCCAGAATGCTCTTCAATAGTATTTAAATATTCACAAATTCCATTTAAATATACAACACACTCCAGCAAGGCAAATTGGACCACACTCTTTTGATGTAGCAAAAAACAAACAAGAGCTTCCCCTTATAAAACTTTTTTCATTTGCCCTCCTGGGGTTGGCTGACAGTAAAAAAAGAAAAAAAAGAAGACCTACTTGGTAAAGGTAAAACTATTTACTTTTTACTGTTGTCCAGTAATGGAAAAAGCAACATGGCCATCAACTTTATTGTAATAGATTTCTTTGGTCATTGAGGCCATCAAGTTCTAAGTGACACCATGAAAAACCCGTGCTTTTCAGCTAGCATTTCAAAATTTGAATACCCCATGAAATGCGTTTTAAGGTGTAGTTTTACTGCATATGGCATATGGTCAATTGCCATGACGCTGAAATCTCATTACGACTGCCCTCAGTTATAACCTTCTCCCTCAGTTATAACCTTCTATGTTGAACTTTTTTTTTATCAAATCCATGCTTATATGCAAATGTATGTCAAGGGTTATAATGTGACAAGCAAATTTTCAATTGGTTCAACTGTTAAGAATATTAATATAACGGCGGGTTGGCGTCATGTCAATCGTATACAAAGACAAAACTCTGAAACTCCATGCTTCACTACAATACCGTACCTGCCAGAGCGCCGTTTACGAGACCCGCTGCGAGAACGCCTGCGTTTGGACCTGGACCTACGACGGGAACGACTACGACGTCGGCTCCTGACATAAGAACATTTTAACAATTAGTAACTGCTTTCATTAAGGGTTATAAATTTATGTTATTCAAAGTACACTTAAATTTGATTCCTGTACATTGTATGAAAACAAATTAATAGTGAGATTATTGCAAATATTCAATATCTGATGTTGTAAGAAAAGACACATATGAACGATATTAAAATCTGATTTTCTTAACTGAGGTTAATTACATTATCTAAATTAGCTAATTATCAACTCACATGTATTAGAACTAAAACCTCAACCAATTTTAGACTTCTATCCAAGATGAAATATTTGCATACCAATGCAATGACTCATTTGAAACCAAAGTTTCGAAAGTACTAAACAATTTTCTATAAAAAAAACTCTGTTAAAGACTGGTCAACCAAAACAACAGCTTCGTGGAGCGCACTAACATCAGAATTTCAGTCGAAAAAGGGCATAAATTTACAATTAATTAATGCTAGAGTTATGAGCCTTGCTTTAAAACATCCGCATATCGTCTCTAGTAACATGTTTCATTCAAATCTCTGAAACCATTTAGGAGTTAGGGCCAATGTTAAAAGTTTTTGAATAATAATGCAGACGAGAACATAAGACACCAAGGCTATGAAAATACCTTGATTATCTTCTTAAAACCAGAGACATGGTAACTAGTTTAATAGTATAAACAAACCTTGATCTTCTGGTTCGACTCTTTGACCTCTTCCTACAATTCCAACCCAAACAATTACATTCTCATGTACACATAGGTATTTAATGTTCATATTACAGATACATGGTATAAGTAATACAATATAAGTCAAGCTAACATGCAAGTTATTAAAAAGATAACTATGAGCTGTACAATTTGTGAAATGAGGTTAAAAAAGAGAACATATAAAGCTTCCTGGAGTTAAGTTATTTTAATTTATGCAAAATATCAGCAGGGTCACATGCACGGTCGGTCCAGTTATTAACACTCAGAGAATTAAAATGTAGATAAAGAAGTATTGAAGATCAGTTTAGCGCAAATATGTTACAAAGTTTTGTGAAGAAAGCATTTTTTCTGAGCAGCTTCACTGCTTTTATGGGTTTAGTCAACATTCAGGTCATTTTCGTTGCATGAGAGACAGACACATAAATTGCAAGACCTCTAGGCCTTTTTCAAGGTTCAACATGTCTTAATTTATAACCCTTGGATAATGGAACAAAAATTCCAAACCTGAAAATTCAGTTTGAGAATGGGGTATTCTGGCCCAAAGGGGTTGTTATTGTTTTCAAAGCCATTTACATTCATTTCAAGGTACTTGGCACTATTTTCAATTCAAATGTCAAAGCATAAAAAACAACGCTTTACAATTGTATGATAGTCTGAATTTGAATGTTCTCAATCTTGACTTAAAGATTATTCCTGAACCATATCATCTCTGTAGACTTTACAAAACAAATTCTTTAACAAACCACTTACCTAGATCTTGACCTTCTGCGTCGTGACCTTGACCTAGATCTGCGTCTCCGTGACCTGGAGCGTGACCTTGATCTTCTACGACGCGGTGGAGTTGAAGATCTGGAGCGCTTCCTCCTTAGCCAGTAAACAGAAAATTACAAGGTAAAAACAACAGTACATTATGATGCATTAAGGGATTAAACAAAGCATTGTTATGCAATATAAAGTTATTTCATAGATTACGGTCATTTCTAAACTAGATACGAGCATGCTGATAGCTTTTATCATAAGACCAAAAACAGATATTGTAAGTAAAAAGATGATGGGCATTGGTAGCTTTTACAACTGAGGTCCCATCAATACTGAACTACTTTCTAAGTTTTGTGAAGATCAGATAAGAAATTGAGGCTCTATTGTATTCACAAGGCGTATGAAAAGCAAATTTACAACATCAAGATCTATTACAATCCATTTCTTTTTTCTTAAAAAAATCCACTTGTACCAACCCTGTGCCTGGTCCGCCTGGCATTCTGAAAACAAGAGAGAACAAACATTTAAGCATTAAGATCTGACTTATTTGCATGTATAGAATTTTCAGATTATACTACATGTATCCATAAAAATTTCATGTTTGTGTTGGCAGATATAAACACACTATTTATTCATCACTTAATCCTCTTTATGTACACGCTGAATATTTTTTAAAACACATGACTGAATCCTAACACTTGCAATTAACATCAAAATTTAACAAGCCCTCCTTGAAAGCCAGGAAAGCATTTTATCAGTGCAGGGAATGTGCTTTAGTTTGACTACTTATTGCAGTCATAAAAGTACCAGGTTTGAGAATGGCTAGAAGCAAAAGTTCATGTGCTTAACAGGGGCTTCATGGTTGAAGCATATTAAAATCCTTAGATTGTAATTTACATATCAAATCACGCTGTAAAGAGAAAGAAAAAAAATTAAAAATGCCTATGAGACAAAAAAAATCCTGAGATCTCTGAATCTCAAGAAATTCCTCCCCAGAGTTACTTGACCCTGTCAATGAAGCTCATTTCATTTAGAAATAAACTCTTGAACTTTAAAGCAAACATGTGTAAATTCCTCATTTAAGACTACCAGAAATCAAACAAAATTTTACTGAATGATAATGACTTACCCTGGCCCTGGCTTTTTCAACCCTGTTGGTCTGAAATTGTAAGCAGACAAAATCAGCACAACACGAGGTTGTGGAATTTTTTGTAACAATGTACACTATCTAGTTATACTATTATTTTAGCTCAATTGTGATTACAAGATTACATAATCACTCTCAAGTCTGATTCTTGTGTAGAAATCAATACTTACTTACTTACAATACTTTCTTGAGAAATAATCCTTTGTGACGTAATTTTCAAAAAATACTGAGAAACACCACAATTTTGACAAACACAATTCACTGACATCATGACCACATGCAGGAATGGAAAAAAAACATGTGCATTAATATAAAGACATCTAAAAAATATAAATCTTATGGTCTCCATTTAATTTGTGCGCAACTTGAAGCTGACATAAGGATACATAGTAGCCATAGACAGCGCCATAAAGAGCTACGCCAACACTCATCTATTGTTTATCAGACAAATAAGGGAAATAACTCCACAATTATTAAAGCAAGAGTTATGGACCTTGCTGTACATGTGTGTTTTGTCTCTGGCAACATGTGTACAAAGTTTCAATGAATAACTTGAACAGTTTTCAGGTTTTGGTCAAGATAAAGGTTTCTGTACACCAACCCCACCAATGATGCAAGCGACAGCGACACCGAGGCTATGACAAGACCTCGAAAAAAATCTTCAAAAATATACAACCTTATAATACCACATGCACTAAGAAGAAGCTTGCATACTACATGTAAATCAATCAATTTAAATGAACTTCATCTCCTAAAAAGACAAAAGTATTTCTTTCCAATTTCTCCGCATACAAGCTCATACAGGTATAATTATAATCTATCATTCTTTCAACCAGTAATTCAAACCACAAAGAAGACCTAAAAATTAAATGTTTTTGTAAAACACTACCCCAGAGATTTTTAAAACGCCTATACTGCTGTATATGCAAAACAGTATCAAATACAACATTTTGAATTGCATAAACTAGGAGTTTGACAGACTCCCAAGCAACAAAATCTTAAGTGTCTTGGCCAAATCTCGGGACACTCAGACTCCCGGACATCTTTTAGTCTTTTAAACCCTGAAGAACTGGGGCATTGTTCCAGTAAGAACTCTGGACAAAATTCGTTACCCAGGGAAATACAACTGATGAAAATCTCTCCTAAGTACAAAATGGCTCCTTGGATTTTTGTAGAAATGGCCAGGGCCTCTTTACCTTCTTTAGCAGAGGCTAAAATTTGGCAACGTCCCCATTAAAATAATTAAATAATCAAAGTGTTGCTTGTTTTTATTTTAATTATATGTCTATCTTTCATCAGTTTAACCAATAAGCTTGAAGCATTTACCCGAAACAATGTTAAAAATTAATAAAATCGTTGCTTGTTTTTTCATAAAATAGTTGCTTGTTTTTAACTCTTATTATATATATGTCATTCTTTTATCAGTTTAATAAATAATCTTGAAGCATTTACCTGACACAATGTTAATTTTTCCCAACTTGAAGCCTTTAAGCATATAAAATTTCCCAAAATGAAAAGTCAGAAATTTTCCCATTTTTTGCTATAAAAACCCCTGCATGGCCCTCTGGAATATTCAGTAAACTGCTCTTTGTCCAAAGGTGATCATGCTGCTACCTAATACATGACACAACATCATCCCATCAGTATACGTACCCAAGCATTGGCACTATTGGCACCAAACTTTCTGGGAAGCTAATTGATGGAATAAATAACAAAAAATAAGTCTGGGTTTAAGAACTGTCTTTAAAATTTCAATAAGAATTGTTCAGATGATCGATTATAATCAAAAATCGATCAAAAAGGTTGCCATCAGTGATTTTGTCAAATTCAGTTATTGAAATATACATTTTTCATACTATTTTTCTTTGAAAAATTCCACAAAAATTAATTTTCCTTTTAAATAAATTCTTTAATTTGTTATTATTAAATGTAATAAATCAACGCAAGATTTACAAATATAACGAAAGAGATGAGATACAAAATGCATTCAGTAACTTGTAGTGTTAAAATTATGAAGCCAAAATGAGGCATTAAGTGTGTTAACAACCATGAAAAGAATTGATTATCAATCAACCATCGATCGATTTTTAAGCTCTGATAATCAAAATTAAAACTGGTTTGATTCCTAAAATGAAGTTTCAGTGAGTAGAAAGTATCAAAATTCTTAAAACTTTGAACAAAACAGAGGAAATGCACAAGAAATTTGCAGTTTTTAAATTTTATAATGAAGCCAAAATGCAAATAGAAATGTGCCTGTAAAAGCATGAAACAGAGGATTATTTATCGATCGGTTTTCAATCTCCGATAATCGATAGCACAATCTGGTCTGTTTGCCAACACTTATTTACAACAAAATTGTGCCTAAAAGCATTTCAGAACATACAAAACCTTACTAGAGAGTTTGTGAGAAGCACTCATTATTCTAAATTGAGCAATGTTCAGATAATTAATTCAGAAGTTGTTCCTTTAGAAATATTGCCAATAAAAACCAATCAGATATATAATATCTACTGATGTGTAACAATGATCCTATTGATCAGAACTGTGATAAAGTTAACAACTTGATTAACGACATCGTTGTTAACTTTAAAACGTACAATATCTGATGCTCACATATCTAAATATAATCAAGTTCAGCTGAAACAGTTGTCTCAAATGTTGCTTTAAATACTGCAGATAACAAGTGTCTCCATTAAATTTCCATTTGAAAATTAACAGCAATGAAATAAACAACATTGTTTATTTTAAAAAATGTTCTGAACTATCAGCCCACTTTTTCATGGGGTTACACCTAGAAGGTACCAAAACCTGCTATATTTTAACGTTGCTTTGTACCAGGGCTTCTAAAAGTTTGAAATCTCATTTGGTCCAGATGGCGATTTTGACATCTCTTTGATGTGATACAAACAGGGAGGTCAATCAACACAGACGTTATTGCCATCAAGGGTGTGCCCTGGTATTTGTGGATGTGGTATGACAAACACTCTCTGTGCATAACAGTTTTTTGACTGACTTTTTTTTAAAGAAATTGAAAAAAAATGAACAATTTTCGGAAACATCTATTAGCCATTTTCTGTTACTGAAATTGGTTTCAGCAAAGTCAAAATTAGTCCAGACCAGGAAATTATTGGGTTTTATAAGTCCTGTTTGGTATATTCTGCTATTAACCCCACGATTTGTTCCCGTCTTAACTCACCCAACTGATGCGACCACCGCAGCTATGGCAGACTTTTCTGGAGACCTGAAATATAACATCAAAAATGTAAAAAGAATTTATATGTTGTGATATCATTTTGTAAGGGCAGTTCCATTAAAATATACAACCCACTCAGGAATAATCAATAAAGAAATTATATGGGAGAAGGTTCCTGTTTGTTTTCAATCAAAATCCAGTTAAAATGTTGAAACTTAATAGTATTAAAATTGCAGTTTACACAGACACATTTATTTCATCAAGCATTGGGCATTTTTAAAGTTAAGAAACTGTCCCCAATTTCTCAAAACCTCTTAAGCTTAACAGGCTTAAGTAGCTTATTTCAATTGGTTGAAATACATGCTTAAATTTGATTTTGATAGATAGAGAATGGTTTATCCTAATTACCACAAAGATCATTCCTATTGAAAGTCTAAAAACTCCTAAAGATGTATATATTACGCAAAATATAGAAAAACAAAAATAAACAGCTCAGCTTAATCAAGTTGTGGAATAATTACAAGCTTCGCGAAATTTGGGCCTGATTTTAAATAGTCAAAACTGAACTTACTTTGACTTTGTCCTCTTCCTTTTAGAGTGTGACCTTGAACGTCTCCTTGACCTTGACCTATGACGAGATCGCGATCTTCGTGACCTAGACCTGCGACGAGACCTGGAACGACTACGCTTACGTGAGCGAGATCGACTTTTATGCCTGCGAGATCTTGACCTTGACCTTGAATGACTTCTACCAAAACCTTTAAAGGCAAAAGTAAGATTGTAGTGTTTGTTCTTTTACATAACAAGCCATTTTCAGTAGTTCGATGAAGGAATGGGGACAACCTACAATCTAAATGACAAGTTTTCAATATACAGGTACAC
Organism: Mya arenaria; assembly: GCF_026914265.1. Lineage (NCBI taxonomy): Eukaryota > Metazoa > Mollusca > Bivalvia > Myida > Myidae > Mya > Mya arenaria. The sequence goes on from NC_069134.1 coordinate 52,526,901, forward strand.
AATGTGATAAAGAGAAGCAATCATGCTTGTTTTTCTCATTTCATTGCTGGGGCATAGCTCAACAAATATTTTCGCAAGATGGGTCAGGGGGCTATTTCAATTAAGGATTTTAGTCGTACCTTTAATAATCATAAAACTTTATAAACATGAAAAATAAAAACACATCGATTGATCAAATTTCCTCAACTCTGCTTTCATACTACCTATAAATGTTCAATTCACTCCAATATGAAGCACAATTATGAAACTAGGAAACCAAGATAATTTAAGACCTTTATTGACATAGCCCCAAGGGAGTTCCGACACACATGATTATTGCTTTAATGAACATGTGTATCAAATTTCATATTATTTTAATGAACAGTCAAACTTGCACACGGATGAAGACACCACGGCTATGAAAACACTTTATATTTTTTTCTAAGGAAATCAGATGAGCTTAAAGTACTGTTACAAAAAATCAAAGCCAAGCACACATCTGTATGCTGCAAAGACTGGAAACCAATTGGCCAGAATGGTCGGGATGGCCCCGATCGAACCTAGGGTTGCCGATTGGCGGCCATTTGTATTTTCGCCTGGGCTCTTTCCTGGTCTCCTCGGCGAGGAAAGCCCGCAAAGTGTGAGGTTCCCACAGGTTGTATTGAAATATGATTTACATGTTAACCACCACTACAACAAAAGAAAAATCCTGAGCCTCTTGCGAGGCGACTACTGAAGACCAGTGTACTTACTTGACGCCAATCTTGAAACCGCCTTATCTATGTTCAAATCACCTGCAGAGAAAATAGTTTCATGTTGAAAGAAAATACCCCATACCCCCCTTTTAAAGACATTAAAAAGCCTAAAATTACAAGAAAATGTTTGTAAATGTATGTAAACTGCATATTATTATTGAAGAATTTAATATATTATCATAAAAATGAATAATGTTAAATGTAAAGAGCAATACAAGATATCAAAGATCCTGTTTTAAGACCACAGTGTTTGGATGATATCAATGATCCTGTTTACATGTAAATCTACAGTGTTTGGCAGATATGGTGAAGTTAAGTAACATACCCAGGACTACAAAGAACTAATATGACTTGAAATGTGAACAAAAAACAAGTGGTTTATGGCAATGCAACTAGGGATCAAACCATCATCAAGTTTTGTCATTGATATTTGCTTTAAAAACTGTACACATTGCAGGGCTTCCATTAAGAATTTTAAACTGGAAGTATGAACTTCCTGTCCATCAATTTTTGAAGTTTTTCACTGAAATGAGGAAGTTTAAGTCTCCCGAATACAATATCTTTTTCCACTTTTTTCAACTTGTATGCTAAAGATCAAGTAATTTTCAACTTTAACTTGCCAAATTCAAAGACTTATATGATAACAATTTGGTTTTCTTAAAGACTGATTGAAATTGTGGCCATAAAAGTAATATTGGCAAAAGGTTATTTAGAACTGAGTGCTTTCTAGTTTGGAAGTTTTTTTCAAAATTTGAAAGTTTTTGTACTTCCAAGGAATCAAGTTTTAACTGATTTCTATGGAGTAATATACTTCCAAACTTGCTTAAATGGAAGCCCTGCACATTGTATTTGGCTTAAGCTGCAAAAATAAGAAAGTAGGTCAACAGGTATGGGGCAGGCTTTGACCCCAAGAGACTAATTTGAACACATTTTGTAAAAAAATCATAAACATTGCCTATTTTTTCCCAAAAGATCCCAATATATCTTAATTCCACCTGATGCCTATCCCTCTTTCCCATTTTACCAGAGCTTCGTGCAATAGTAATAAGTGACTATGGCAATGTTTTCCATGAATTTCTTGACCCCCTATCACCACCTACCTTACCTGAACACCACACCCTAGTCTTACCTGACCTACATGCACCCAATCTTACCTGAGTCGGCAGCGGCTGTTATAAGTGACTGAGCTTCTTTCACTTTCTTCATGGCCTCATCAATCTCACGCTGGGCTGCCTCCTGCATCTTGGTCTTCGGTTTCTCAATGGCAGACGTTGAGTGGGCAACACTGAAAGGTATTATCATTTTTGTGATTACTGTGATTAAAAGTGATCATATCCAGGTTACAGTCCTTTCTGGGTAGCACCCTTTTGCCCTCATGGAGACCAGCATAGGCAACCTTCTGTTTCATGAAATGCTCAAGATTATCAAATATTTCTTTTGTTTTGGATCAAAACTTATATGACTTTAAATATATAGGCCTAAAAAAAAATGTTTGGTTAGGGTTACATCCTTTTCAAAAATAGGTAGGGTAGGTAGGCTTTTTTTTTTTTTAATTAGGCTTTATATAAGAATATCATTTTCATCATTGGAGAATGGTGTTAAAGTTATCTTCTGTATAAGCATTTAAGGTTTAAACTACATATTGAAAAGCAATTTAAAAAAAAAACGATTTTTTTTTTTTCATTTTTTTTTTTAAACTGACTATAAAAACAGTAGGGTTTGGTGCCTATTCTGTAGGAAGGGTCGGGTAACCCGAACCAAATGTATTTTTTTTTAGGCCCTACAAACATATTTGGCAGCTGATACCTATTCTGCTGTAACAGCCCAAAAATATGCTCTGTCTAGAGACACAAAGCAAGGACTCAAACAATGAACTGGAGACACAGCAGGTCTAAGTTGGCGAAATTTCACAGCATTTTTAGACGCATGTGCGAAAAAATTTATTCACATATATTTATTGCTATGAAAACTTTAAACTTTTTGAATATACAGAATTATTTTATATATCATGATTCAGCATATTTTTCTGATACACTGTCATGTCATACTGTAATGCACAAGTTTGCAGAACAAATATGTCATAGAAATAATAGGTCTTCAAGACAATTTAATTTACCTTTCTCCCTTAAATAAGTCTGCTTAATACTATCAGCTATGATGACGTTCAAAGAGAATGGAATAATATTATTAATTTCTTCCATTTCCAAATTTGTAATATTTCCTTGCCTTTTATCAATACTACAAATAAATCAATAACTTCTTGTAAAAGTTTCCTTGTGGCATTTATCAAACCTTCTTTTAAAATACTCATTGTGACTTATAGTCATTTTTCCCTTGTGGAGTTGTTTGTTTACATTCAGTTTAACTCACATACTGTGGTTTCATTTTAACATAATGGCCTGTAGTAAAATCACTAAAAAAAAATTCGGGGGATTTTTTATCTCCCGCCAGGAATAGGGGAAGGTCGAAATTCCGGGGGATATTTTCCCTCACCAGGGGATATGGCATGTATGACACATATACTGTTAAATGATGGGATAATCATATTCTTACCTCAGGGGTCTACTCTGGAACATGACGCCATTATACGTGAGAGCAGTGGCGATGGATCGTTGGTCTGTAAACTCAATGTACGCACACTTCCCTCCTTCTACATCTTCCCCGCCCATACGGACATACTTAATCTCACCCACTTGGGTAAAGAACGACATTATCTGTTCTCCAGTCACCTTTAACAGAAATGAAGTGTTAAGTGTTTTTGTAACATGTATCTTTACTTTGTTATAAAATTCAGCTACTTCATAGAATCATTTATTTTGCTGATGTTATTGTGTTTGTTTCTAAGGGCTATTCCATTTAAACATATAACCACAAGGGGAAAGGCACTTCAAAATTATTCCACCCACCAACAGAAGCAAGTTTACTCTTTTGGGGTCCAGATTAGCGAAAAAAAGACACATATACTAGGAAAATAGTTGCCTTCACCCCATGGGTTACATGTTTTACTGCTTGAAGCATTATCATATTATTTTTCCACAAATTTAAGTGTTTATGTATTAAAATTTCCTAAATGGAAAGTTCAAGCCTATTTCCAAATTTTGACGAAAAAAATAAAATAAAAAAATAACATGCCTCCTTTACAAAATTGTAACAAATCTTTTAGCCCCAGATATATCAACAGTTACACTCGGAAGTCAGTTTTTCTTTGCAACATTATTTTTTAAAATGCAAATGTTGATAAATGAACAGTTCCAGAAACACTTAAGAAAATGTTATAAACAATTAAACATATACCAGAATGACTTTTTCAACAACTGTATATTTTTCCATCTTTTTCCGAGACACTCAAAGCTATGCATCCATATCTATTAAATGGACGTGTACTTGTTAACAATACCACATTAACTGACTCACTGCAGGATCCAGATTGCTGACATACACAGTACGTCTGATCTCCTCAATCTTGCCGGGGTCGGTGTTACTGGGCAAGGGAGGGTACTGAGAGAGTCCAAGGGCCGTAAGGCGCGGATCGTTGGTGATAATCACCTGGCTACCTCCGACACTCTGAAGCTGTAAGAGAAATGATGGAATTAGTTATCTGTGTGACTGGGTAAATTTGGAAAAAAATTGTGCCGTTGGAAAGAAAAATCAGGCCTTTTTGTCAAATTGCTTTTGGAATGGATCAGACATTCTCACTCATGTGATAGGCACAATAAATGATAACTTACTAGTGACAAGAAAAAAAATATTGACTTTCAGGAGCATAATTTGAGGTATACAGATTTTATTTCAGGATTGAATGTTACAGTAATACAGTTTATCGGTGTATAAAACAAACATTCAGTGTTCAATCTATGTGCACAGACCAAATATTTCATACACAGACTAACTGCGATTCTGAAGTATTCAGCTTTTATTTTTGATCTCACTATTCGGAAACTTAGAGGGTTTAACATACCACAACTGTCAGAAAGTCAATTGATATGCAAATTTCATAATGACAATGAGCACGCTAAATTCCAGAAAATCTTTCAGTTTGTTGAATGTTTGTTATTGCATTAATGATTATGCATTTTTTTTTATCATGCTGGCGTTTAAAAAAAGTCAGAAAGGTTAAGAGAAGTTATTTGGGTATAAATACACTTAAAAGACTTATGTTTACATTACTAAAACATACCGTGACTTTAAAATGCATCTGTATCTGTTTATCTTAAGTTAAGGTACAGCATTAAAATCTAAGGTTGAAGTATTAAGTACATGTCCATACCTGGCTGATGACGTTGGTAGGCCAGGTAGGCTGACCAGGTAGCATGCCAGCAACTGCCTGCGGAGCACGCTGTAGAGCTGACTGTTCATCTGGTATCTCATCTGTATGCAATAGAAAGGTTTCGTTATAGCAGAAAGATCAAATATATAGAACCCATATGTACATGTTTATGACATTACAAGTAAAAACTGCATCATATGAAAGTGTTATGTCAAATTGCAACGTATACAAAGGTAACACAAAAATCTGATTCTGTACAACATATTTCTTTTTCTACAAAATCAAATGAAAAAACAAACACCTGAAAAATGGATGACAAATTGTAAATGATGGGATTTTAGTGTGCTTGAAACTTTGATAAAAGAAGTTCCATACAAGTTTAAATTATGACCATGTACACTCATGGTTCTCAATATATCAATAAGTTGTGGTTGAACTGGCAGAAATAGAAAATTAATGGCCAGGGTCATTGGGCATGTTAATTTTGATAAGAAATTTTTCCAATTCCATCCCAATATCCAGTTTAAAACACTTATTTCGCCAAAATTTAGTTTTAGATACATTTACCAGAAATTATTCACAATATGCTAAAAGAAATATATACACACAAATGATGATACGCTGTTTTAAACATGTATGAATGGAATAAATTATTAATCGATCATTAAACAGTTTGCATCATCTCAATTGATTTTTTTGTCTGATTCTCAAACTATATTCTATACCTTCCATGCAGGGAACAACAACAAGAGCCCTGTCAATGAAGACTGTATTCGCGAGATGTAGTGCCACTCCAACGCTTGTGTCGTCATCATATTTCACATAACACACCTTGGCCGTCACCTGGATGTTACTGGACCTGAAATCACATTTTATTGTATAAAAGGGACTATTTCATGGTTTGTAAAATGCACTTTTAATGAAAATAAAATCATAAAATTAAGTGTGGCAAATCATTAGGAGTGTTAAAACTAAGATACTGACGACTGGAACAATTCAACAAATGTTGATATATGCTCAAATATTGTCTTTGAAGTCCACACCTTTGAAAATTGTTTGAATTTGTAACACAATTCAGCAAAAGGCTGTATAACAGTGTGATTGGTTGATTGACATTATCAAGTGATACTACCAATATCCTCAATAAAGATTAAAATATTCATCTGGCCCCAATTTCTCGAAACTTCTTAAGCTTAACAGGCTTAAGTCGCTTATTTCAATTAGCCAAAATACATACTAATTATGGATTTTGATAAATGAACAAGAGGCCCAAAAGGGCCTATGCTCTACTGGCATGGCTTTTGTGGTCATATCAATCCACAGCATGTATGTATGGGTAAAAGGCAACAGACATATAGTTTATATTTTGTGTTTGGGTTACCTGAAAACGTAGCACGTTCAACATCTGAGCCCAGAAAGTATTGTAAGCAGATTAGTTGCATGAACTATTTTAATATGTGCTAAGTAAAAGTCATCTGACAAAAAAAAAATGCTTTCAAAACTGTACTCATATTTAACATTTCTGTAGTTTTAAAATTTAAAAAAAGTTGGTCAAAAGGTCAAAGTCAAGGGCATCCTAGGACAACATTGATCAATTTGAACAAACATTCACAATCAATTGTGCTGAGATGGATGCACGAACATACAAAAAGATTTTCAAACCTTTCCAGATTTATGCTTACCAAACCTGTGAAACCTGGGTGTGGCCAGTAATGACACCAGGTGCATAACTTCAACATTCACAACCAATTTTGTTAAGATGAATGTGCAAACTACAGCACTTAAAGCTAAAAAATGGCCTTTGGGCTTTCAACAAAAACAATGCAGAGTAATTCACAAAATCAACTGCAGAAGCAAAAAGCAAATTGTCTCTCAAAATCTTAGACTTGCAAATTGTCTCCCTTAACTCTAGACTTGAATTTACATGTAGACATGCTAAAAATAGAAAGCATTTCTTTAAAACTTTCATGGCCCATAATCTAGGCATTCATGGGCGGATCTGGCTGGTTTTCGAAAGGAACCAAGCTCTAATGGATATCTAGATACTGTACAAGTTTCATTGAGATACAATCAAAACTGAAGACTGTATCGTGTTCACAAGCAATTGTATACAGACGCACGAACGCACTGATGCACGGATGCACATACTACGTACACATTACCATCGCATAAGCTCTTCTGGCCTTTGACCAGTAGAGCTAAAAATGGTTTTCTTTAATTAGCATACAGATTTTTCTTATGTAATTTATAAAAACTCTTAAAGAAGTAAATATAACGCATATTATAGAACAACAAAAATAGTGAGATTAGCTTAAACCTGTTATAAGGGACTTAAGAACTTTCGAGAAATTGGGGCCAGATTATGTACTAGTTGTTGTGGGCATAAGTTTGATAACAAGATTTGGAAAAATTGGGTGATCTTTGAAACTACATCAAACTGCAACTTCACAGGAAATACCAGGAAGCTGCATTTTTGTTCGATCTATGTGTGCATGCACACTTCACAGATGTGGAATATAAGACCTACGTAAACTGATGATCAGGGCTTCCATTAAAGGAAGTTTGGAAGTATATTACTCCCTAGAAAATGGGTTAAAACTTCCAAAATTGATTCCTTGGAAGTACAAAAACTTCCATAATTTTGAAGAAAACTTCCAAAGTTGAAAACTTGGAAGTTCAAAATATAAAAATCTGGTGTCAATACTACTTTTATTGTCACAATTTCTTTCAGACTTGAATTAAAATAAATTATCATAACATAAATCTGTGAATTTTGCAGTATAGATGCAAATTATTTGATTTTTAACACACAAGTTTAAAAATAGTGGCAAAAAATTATTGTATTCAGGAGACTTTTTAAAACTTCCAAATTTCAGTGTGAAACTTCCAGTTGATGGACAGGAAGTTCATACATCCAGTTTCAAATTATAAATGGAAGCCCTGTGATGATTGTAAAAAGGCTTCCTGCACGATGGATATTTGAACTTTGGATATCAGCTTAAGTCATTCTAAAATGCCGTCCAGGCTTCTTTTTTTTAATGACGGTTAGCTTGGACGTCGTAGAATGACTAGACATCAGCTATACCCTGACAAGTATGTGAAGACAGTTCAAGGCCATCTCAGGTTTGCAAATGGGGATATTCGGGGAAGAAAAATAAGATAAAAAACTTAGCTATAAACAGCATTTTCCAAAAAAGGAAGATAAATAGGTAAAGAGAAAAATACAGGAGGATACAGGAGACCGGGATAAGGCATAAGTCAGTGCTACCATCACCATCGGTTTAAATCAATAGACATAGGGCGGAGTTCAGAATTGGTAAACTTACTCTGTTGGGTACATCTTCATTTCATCGATTCTGCCTAAATAGCTAAACAAAGTTTTCATCTGATCACGAGTAGCGTTCGGTGCGATGTTTGAAACCTGAACGATACGTGTATCAATTTTGTCCGCCATATTTGGGCACTCTTATAGAAGAACAGTTAAAATGGCGTGAAAAGGCCCATGTACTATGTCAGTGTTAGCATCATGTACAAATATAATTTATTTTTTCAGCAAAAAACAATCACGCTCATCGAAACGTTTTTCGGCGCTTGTGTCGTAAAAGTTTTTAAGCAAAAGAAAATATTTGCAAAGAATAATTATGACGAGGCAGACAACATTTTTATGGAATTGACCCGAAGGTTGTCGCGTATCGGTCAGAGCTGATCACATTTATATATTTCAGTTTTGTAGTGTTGTCAATAAACGTTTCATCAAACGTTACCAGTCTTTACTGTTTCCAATATTACTATTGAGAGATAGTTTGCAAATGTCAATGAGCAAGAAATGCGACAGCTCTGAAAATTAACAGATGGCATCAACTATGCAGACATTAACACAAAAGCCAACATCCTAAATGGCCAGTTAAGCTCAGTTTTCAACAAGACTGGAACAGAATCTCTATGAAACACATGTGACACAGACCCGACCTCACCAAAGCACATAGCACATAGCACCAATATGTGTTGAAAAAAATCGCCTTCGTGACCTTAAACCTTATAAAGCCTCAGGCCCGGACCAAATACCAACACTTGACAGAACATGCAAACGGAATTTCCCCAACCCTCACATATACCTAGGACTGAACACACATAGACCCATAAACTGAAATCAACATATAAACAGCATTGTCAAAAAGGGTTTCCACATCAGAGCTTTTATATACAGAAACACATATTAGCGCCTAAGAGCAACAAAAGACCTCTGCTATTTAAAATAACGGAGTATGGACGTATCATCTGTGATCCTCACGCCAAAGAGAACATTGGCAAGATTGAAATGGTCCAGCGCAAAACCCCCCATAAATGCAAATGGAGATAATCACCAAACAAAATAGTAGTGTAACTGTCATGTTACAAAAGCTTCAAGAACAGAGAAGAAGAAGAAGAAGAAGAAGAAGAAGAAGAAGAAGAAGAAGAAGAAGAAGAAGAAGAAGAAGAAGAAGAAGAAGAAGAAGAAGAAGAAGAAGAAGAAGAAGAAGAAGAAGAAGAAGAAGAAGAAGAAGAAGAAGAAGAAAAGAGAAGAGAAGAGAGTGAGTCGTTCCTCTTTTCACAAACACTTATATTCACTTTTTTCCAGATCACAACGGAAATCTGAATGGAAGACATTTATATAAATACGGTGTGTAGAGATACATTAATAAGGATGGACTAAAAACGTCTGTATCCAGTTCCCCGACCTAACCTATTTTTTGCACCCGACGCTTTTCTTTTTTTTTATTTCCAGCAGACTATTTTTTCTGAACGTTATTTTTTCATTAGATTTTTTTAAAGATACAAATTTACAGATAATATATATACTACCTAATGTATACATTATTTTGGGCGGTGAAATCATAATATAAAACAAATGAAAATACGCCGAAGCGGAAGCTTACATGTTTTGTAGCGCCTAGCTAGTTCTGTTGTAAAATAGTTATTCATCTATTCTAAAAAGCGTTAGGTATAGTTCGTGAAGTTAAAACTATTTAAGGGATTTTTAAAAATGAAACCTGCTGGGCAGATTCAAGTGGAATTTAATAATACATTTATCGCAATAACAAACATGCAACAAATTCGAAGTATATTCTACATTTAGTGCCAACGCATCGACCTCATTAACGAGTAGCTGAGTTAGTGGACATTCCAATATACTTCTGTTTGATATAGCGTCGTGTGGACTTTTATTAGGTTTTATTAGACATTATCTGAGACACTGTCAAAGTTATATACGCACCTTTATTTTGTTCTCTTAAATTGGCCTTTAAATGAAAGAGATTTAAATGAAACTCGCTGAATATGTTACAAACTAGTAACAATAAAAATAATTGCAACGGTTTGGAAACTTAAATAATTATCACGACATTGCCATTCTAATGCACAGGAAATCCCGCAAATTTTCATTTTGAACAGTCAGTATAATTTCAGTTGATTCCCCTTTTATATTTAATTTAATAATATTTTATTGCATGAGAACACATTTCACAATGACAATATCAATACAAATTTCAACACAATATTTAGACCGACACTATAAAATCAAGCATGCAAATGGATTGGGCCACGAGTAATGCCAACATCAGTTACGGCCCTCTCCCGAAACGTCACATTCTATACCAAGCAAAGGTGTTTTATAAGCAAAAAACAACAACAATAAGAGTAATATCTAACGTATATTGCATTGTTTAAGTGAAAAAAAACAAACAACACATGATACTATAATAGAAGTTGTAGAGAAAGACGTGTGAGAGAAAGAGAGATCGAGAGAAGATGAGCTCCTGATACCGATTGTTAAGTTATCTAAAACGTTGGGAAGTCTTAATAAAACGTTGAACTTCACTAAAGATCAGGACGTTGTCCTCTTCTGAAATGTTGTTTAAACCAAATAGCAGTTTATCTGTACTGAGCGGATGGAATTTTCGAGTATTTCTGAAGAGATTTAATCGCTGGTTGGTGAATAGTGAACACCGAAATAAGAAGTGTGAGCATCTTCTTCTACATTGCAATTAATACATAGTGGAGAGTCTCGAAGGTGGTTGTTAAACAAGTCGGAATTTAGGTCACTGCAAAAGTTTCTAAGTCGCCCTTTTATATAGATACAGTAGTCATTTTGTCAGGAATATACATGTATCTCAGAAAGTTTAACTATATGGATGTGTTTCTGAAATGTGACTTTTATTTTAATGACAATAACAGGACATGCAGTATGATAGTATGCACTGGGAACAAATGTATCCTTCCCGATAATGTTGATACCTCGGGAACCAGTAGCGCTCTAGAAATGTACAATTAAGGTGTCAAGTTTGGTTTTTACAGTACTCTATGCTCAATTATTGGCCTTGAGATCGATACAACTTGAGTAGACATACACCCTTATTTCAGTTCAAAGCTATGCCATCATTTCTACCTTTAATAATACAAAAGTGCTGATGTGGTCCAGGTCGAATTGGTAAATGGCGTTAAGATGGTAACTCGGCCTAGTTGACCCGTATTTTATTAGTCGAATGTAGCCTTTCACTTAGCTCAAGTTTTTGTTTTGGATGAGTTTTGTTTTTATCGTAAGTAACTTCCTGTTGTGAAAAAATATTTGTTTCACGATGATAATTAATGGAAATTTGGTATAAATATTGCATGACAACAGGAGAATGGCGTGTAGCATGTCAGAAGATGTTGCCACAGGTGTCAGCCGGGAAGTTGACGAGTGGTTATTGTCAAACAGTGATGGAATCCTCATTTTGCTAGATGTAAACATTGTTTTCCTGATTTTCATTTATTTTTAGTTTTTGACAGCCCTGTTCAGGTTAGAGACCACTAAATAATTTGCTATATATTCTATAGCAAATTAACCGGTTTGCACAAGAATTAAAACTGAGTTCTAGTGCCTCATGACCCCGAACAGTATTTTTAAATGGAAGAAAGTTCCACTTATGTACTTGTCCTTATTAACAGCTGCTGCAGTCTTCTGACATTTTTTTTACGCAGCCAAAGTCATATAATACACTTCATCTTTCCAATGCTATGTCATAGCCCTAAGAATATTTGCTGAAAGATAACCCCCCTGCTAATATGTCCGGTACCCATGTTTGTTTATTGAACAATTTGGTGTTATTGTGGAGCTACAGCATACATGCCATTTCCCCGGCAAGCATACATGCCATATTTTCTGGAGACTGTTCAGGGGATTTGTTCAGAAAGGCCGGGATTTTGGTAGTGTTCAAGTGGATTTTTTAGCAGGTTTAAGTTGGGGAAATTTCAAAGTAATTTTAGACGCAAGTACAAAAAAATGTATTTCAACTTAGACCTGCTAAAAAAATCCCCCTGAATACTACCCAAATCCCTCTGAATTTTCAGTCTTTTTAAACAAATCCCCTGGAATGGTATCCAGAAAAATGGCATGTATGCTACAGTCAGAGAATATATTTTTCATTAGTATGAATTGGTTTTCTTGTGCCGTTAAGGTTAATACAATGAATATGCAAATGTTAAAAAAGTTCCCCTAATGCGCATTATTATGGCTACTTGTGTGCTGAACATTTAAGGTAAAAAAAGTTAGTTTCTCATAAGAGAAATAAAAGTGACCACTTTTGGTGTAGCCTGTAAGTCAAGTAGATACAGCATGCTCAATGACAAACCATTCAGCTTTAAAACCTATAATGATGGAAAGTAGCCAATGGTCTGAGATGGTATAACCTTTCTTTGATTCGCTGTTGTTTGTTCAAAAAAAGGCATGTAACACTGAGTAGTCACTTCCAAAAGTGAGTGTAATTTGCTATTAAAGGGGCTGTACTCAGTATGATAAAATAGCGGAAAAAAAAGTTAATTGTCGAAAACTGACATAAACTTGGCATCAATGTGTACAATGCATTGAAACTTACTAGCTGAAGTACCACATAGTTTACAAGTTTAGCAATTATTTCGTATTTTTCCATTAAAAAAGATTACTGGGTATGTCTGACAGGTAGAATTCATTCCTTATGCGTGACTGGCTAGTCGGTGTTATCATGTGATATTACTGAGGTAGGTGTATAGCTTAATTATGTCACTCAATTAGAGTAAGCCGTCACAGGGTTAGACACTAATATTTTTCACAAGGTAGTCCCTCAGACTACTGGATCCGAAATCTGGGTAGTCCAGCAAATATTCTGGTAGTCCAAAAAAATGCAAGCCTGCAACGGATTCCTTCAGTGTTTTATGAGACTTAGCCTTCTTAGAACATTGTCAGTATAACCCTTTGATTGGTCATGATTTTTATCTGTCTCAATCTTTTTCCACATTCTTCAAAACAATATTTGGTTTTTAAATTCAATTCTTAAACCTAAAAAATGCTAAAAACCATGCTAAAATACCTCAGATTAAAATTCTAAAAACCATGCTTAAATACCCCATAATCTGTCACTTTCAGGAAAATGTTGCAATAAATCACTTGACACTAAAACACATCGACTGAGATCGTTACTAAGTTATGGCACAAATGACAGACATCCTACTAATAAGCATACTATTCAGTATTCTTTGTTAATCTAAACGACATATCATATAATGCTTAAAAAAACATGATGAAATAAATTCCGAAAGTGTTATTAATTATTTTTTATATGGGAGTAAGATAACAATTAACATGACCCTGCCTGTCAGTCAAACTAGCTGATCAATACCAATCAGCGTCCAGATTAGGCAGGGCTTATCAGTTGCCGTTGCTATCCGCCATGACCTCTGACAATCCTCACATATCAACAGTTTACGCTGTTATATATATTTAACACAAATTATGTCTCATAATTGAGTGATAGTAAAGACAGTTTAAGAAATCCGAAATACTGACATTTTCCCTTAATGCTGCTAAAATTATAATTGAAAACAAGGGACTGTTTAGTAGACTAATTCAATTCTCAAAATGTCTTAATGTAAACGTACATAATATACGTATATTTCCGTTTTAATAGCCTTAAAATAAGATATATCATTATGAGAATTAGTGTACAATATTGATGATATCTTGTGATTTAGTTTGATTTTGAAATTTGTCTCCTTATTGTGCGATAGGTTTTAAATCTGAAGCATATACATTTGCTTGTAAGTTTGTTTGACATATTAGTGAAAAAGACACCTCAGTTTATGTGAGTTACATTTTTTATTAAATTTAATTAAATATCTGACATATAGCTTAATGTCACAAAAAGTATATACGTATAGATAAAACAAAATCATATTTTTAAACGCAAATCAAAGTAAAAACCTTCGCATTTATAATGACTATGGTCGTTTCAAAATTGCTATGCTAATTGTTAGAACAGTTTTGCATCAATAATGATAATAATGCATTACACTTGTATAAAACAGGTGATTCTGATTCGAGAAAGGAGGAAAAACAGCAAAATCCATTGAGTTTGGACAATGGATCTATACAAACATCTTTTTTTGTTGATTTTCGGATAGGAAATTAATACATGTTTTGTTTCCCTTTATTGGAGTTTTAAAATAGAGACTGTTATTGTACTGTAACAAAATTCGGATGTTATTTAGAAACAAATTATTTTAAAGTCTAGACATTTTTCTACCTGAATTATACATTGCATACAATTAATAATAATGAACTTATTTAATGTTATACTTGCTTTTGTTGCTATGTTTTACCATGTCGCATGCATTTTTTATCTGATTCTCATTGATAACTTTTGTATTATAATCGTCTGCTTCTGGGTATTTGTCGGAGGTCCCTAATTAAGAGGTCATGTGAAACTGTAGGTGTAGCCTTATCGCTATTGGCATTGTGTCAATCGTTATTGGCCCTAGCTTCAATGTATAAAATGTTGCGACATTTTGGCGCGAAAATTAACGCACACAATTCTGTCGTCGTCTGCACTTACACTGCATTATACCTGTTTTGTCAGTATGATTAATTTATCAGATGCTCTTCTAAAAGCCAGATTAAAAGATTTCATAAGCCAGGCATAATGTTCCTTCTATTTGCTTTATATAAACACCGACATTTGGCAATACTCTTAACCATAATAACCATGACGTATTTTCAGAAAATCTAAAAATAGTAACAACCGTCAAGTGTTTGTCTACATCGTATCTTTCATTGTTTTTGACTGAAAATGCAAGGGATTTAGAAATTCTGCCACTTGGACCAAAATCTACCTCGCTGACATTGGCAGAGGTGCACATGTCTGATGATTAAAACACACCATAGAGTGCGAAAATGGTTTTTCCCTTTCTAAATAAAGACATTCTACTGACTGGTTTAAACATTGATCAAAAGGCTATAAGAAATGCGCGTGAAATTCGGTTAACATTCCACGTTGTCCAGAACTGCTCGGCCATCTTCGGCAAGCTTTACGATGAATGTTTACCGGTGATAATTGGCTTCTTGACATCATGTTTTACGCAAGTTTAAGCGTAATAAAGATTTTATGCTCAATTAACTGATGTGATATTTACTTTCTTTTAGTAGTCCGACGGACTATTGACTTAAAATGTCTTGTAGTCCGACCAAAAATCTAGTAGTCTCGGACTACCGGACTACCGTTAGTGTCGAACTCTGCGTCATAGCTCAGTGGATACGACGCTGGACTGCAATTTTGGCAACACAGGTTCGAACCCGGTCTCCGACACAATTTTATTTTACATTTTGTTACTTTTTTTGACAATTATGACATCAAAGCGTAACACATTCTATTAGATAATTGTCCTGAGATTCGTTACAGAAAAAAACTTTTTTGGGTGCCAATCTGGTGTACAGTCCCTTTAATGAGTGTTACTGTAGAGGCATAATAATTGATAAGTTCAAAATTAAACATAATGTATGAAATTGTATGAAAATATCTCACTTAGGCCAGATACATGTAGCTTGTCTAAGTTGAGACTGTCGTCAGTTCTAGTTTCGATCTTGATGCAAAGTTATTTTCATCCGTCACCTAATGTATTTGTAAAAGGTAGGCCATAAGGGTAGGGAAGAAAGAATAAAATGTTGGTAGAATAAGCTGTTTTGTAGTCCATGTCAGTCAGAGCATTCAGCTTGAAGTTTATTCACTTGGAACAGTTTCTTTCTTACATGTAGAGTGGTTATATTAACCAAAGAATGCTGTAATGTTTATTCTGTTGTGCGCTTTTGTTAGTATTTGATTTGGGAATAATCTTTGTTTCCAGGTTGCTGGAGATGATGTGGATAAATGTGTAGTAAATCTGCTGCTTGGTTCTGAGTATGAAGTCAAACTGCATGTGCCATCAGGTAAAGCTTAGTATTGGAATTGCCCATAAGGCACTGGATTAAAAAAAATTATCATACAGTTAAATTACTTACACTCTGTGTACAAGTTGGGTTCAATTTATATTGACTTATTCTGAATTCACTAGATGTGGTCTGGAACTTACTGAATAGAACACAGCTAGTCCTTACCCTTTCTTTGCAAAAAATACGGAGTACATGATGTATGCATAGTATTCATACTGACTTCAAAATAAACACTTGCTTTGAAGCCCAGGACTTTTAGAATAGAATTTTGTCCACCTGAATATGCAAGAGATGTTTGGGTTCCGGTGAAAATCATTTTTAATAGGGATGCAAACAAATATTCGAATATTCGATCAAAAGTTTGGTATTCGAATGTCAAATCGATATTCGGAATATTTGATGTTTTGTTGTTGAATAAATAGAATAACAAACCTTTTGCCATAAACTCTGTTGTTGTGTTTAAAGTTAGTTTGTCTTGTTTTTACAACGATTGGCCAATAATCCTAGACGTGTGAATGTGATGACAATACACTAAACAGATAATTGTACTTATAAACATAATAATCATATAAATTTGATCAGGGGCATATTGGCTTAATCGAATATGTAGGAACAGAATGATATATTTCTTGAATAAATTGTTCGTGTTCTTCATAGTGATCTACTGTCAGTGACAATACACACATGTTTGGCAAGGCCAATTACTGTGGCTTTAATAATTGTTGAGTAATGTCTCTTGTTCGACAGAAAAAAATCAGGGGAGCGCTGGCATTTGCTCTTGTTATGCACTTGCAAACAGTTTTGATTCTGTCACAAAAATAAAGATAAGTAGATGTTTGGACTGGTTTATCATTTCTGTCAGTTATTTGTTAAAACATGCTTTCATTTCTACCATTGTACAGTGTGTGTTACACCACGTGATAAATTACGTCATATATGCTATGTCGGAAGGTGACATTTTGCTTAAAATGAAGACTTAAAACAATGATAAAGATTCTTTTTCTTCACCAATTTAAATGAAACAAAAGGGCAATCTATGCTGCTTAAAGTGCCTCGCCTTCGTTTCTTTACCAGAGTTTGATTAGGTGATTAGTTTCCTCAAACACTTTTACAAACCTATTTCCAAACTAATGTTTAGACAGTGCTCCATCAGGCTGCAGTTATGTGAAAAGGAATGTTGAAGTAATTTCAGAAACTAAACTCTTTATCAAACTCTGATTAAAGACCAAAGGCGGGGCTCTGTAAGCAGCGTAGACTGCGTTATATTTAATTTTAAATGGTGAAGAAATAGTAAAGTTATCTTCGTTTAAAGTCTTCATTCAAAGCATATTGCCTTCCGACGTAGCACTTTATCACGTGTATACAACCACTGGTGTAGCCAGGCTATTTTTTAAGGTCTTTGTTTTAAAGCTTCACTCTCAGTGTTTGCTCTGTGGCACTCTTGTTATGCACTTGCAAACAGTTTTGATTCTGTCACAAAAACTGATGAAGTAGATGCTTTGACTGGTTTATCATTTCTGACAGTTATTTGTAAAAATTTTGATTTGATCATTTTGAAAGCTGCTTGCCTGTTTAATCAAAATGTATTTTAAGGGTTTGTTATAGTCGCACTCTCATATATTGACCGTTTTGACAACTTTTTTATTGTTTGCCTTGGAATGAGCCATTTTTGACTGGAAACCAGTGAATTAAGAAAGCTGAGTAAAGAAAAGTAGTTTTTCACATCTATGGTCGAATATGGATGTTTAATGGCTAAAAGTGTTACAAAGGCTTTCAGAAAATTGAAATTTTCAGCCGTTTTTCAAATAATTGAAATTGTGAGTTGTCTTATACGACTGAATTGAAGGCATTGATGATGCCAAAATCAGCTGATTCTGAGACAAGAAAAAAACAAAACTGTCAGAACTGTGAGTGTGCAGCTTTAAAGAATAAAGCAGGTTTCTTAGCAGCAAAATATTTTTGATATAATTATTGTGTGCAAGAAAGAAATCACTTTATGGCTACCAAAAATGATAGCTTGGATTTATTTCACTTAGGGTAAATACCGGTAGTTAACTAATACAATATATTGATTTAATTTTTCAGGTTACCCTAACAATGAAGACTGCTTCTTAGTGGAGTCAGAATCAGTCATTCAGACATGGACCATTGCTTTGAATGAGGTGATTTTTTATACAAAATGAACTACATACAATGTATCATTTCTGTATATTTACATTACAGCTGCAATTATTGTCTGATTCTAAGCAAATACAATGCCTTGAATGTGCTGATATAAATTGATTTTGTTAATTGCATTCATGCTACTTCAAAGGGCCAGCCTTAAAGTATTTGTTTGCTTTTAATGGAAATGTTAATTTTCTAACTCACTGAAAATTCCCTCAGCTTGCAATTTTTATAATCTGGGGTATGGAAGATTTTTTTTTTGCTTTAAGCTGATATTTCTTTTTAGTGTAAAGTCTCATTATTTATTTTTCCCAACATACTTTTTTTTCTCCCGATTTATATCCTATATGCCAGGCGCCTAGCAGGAATGTAATCAGTACCTATCCATTTAATAAGGTACCTGGTCAGCAACTGGCCATTTTAGTAATAGCCTCGTGTTGGGCTTGAACCTTCGACCACGTGCTCTGTTGGCAGATGCCCTAAAGGAATGACGTCACCATTACGTCATATGTACTTCCGTTGTGAGGAAAATTCTCAATAAAAAAAAAATGTTCTTATGATTGATAGACATGTTTTCACATGCTCAATACACTGTCAATCAAAACTATCATTATTCCTGAAACTTTTATACCTTAAGTATCTATTCTTGCTTGATTTATCATTTAGAGTAGAGATTAAAGCATAAACCGCTGCCATATAGTTGAAAGGTCATTTTGGAAGAACTGTCATGGTGGACAGTGCAATTTTTAGAGTTTGTTTTTCAAGTGGAGTGATTTTTCTTAGGAATAAATTGACCCCCCTTTTTTATTGGCTTAAAATGTTATTTAAAGCTTGTACTTTAAGAATATATGTGGTTATCATAGCCTGGATTCGCTCGAAATGCCTTTAAATGTTGTCTAAAAATTATAATTTTACATTGAATTATATAGGGAATAACAATGGTGGTGTGTAACCTAAAGCTTTCTTTAAGGAAGTATGTGTACTTTTTAACTACCAGTTTATTTTGACAAAATTTTGAGCTTGAATTGCCATGTAAAGTTAGTTACATTTTTTTATATTACATTTCAGTTCTTACTGGACAAGGGGAACAGGCTAAAAATTGCAGAAGTTTTGGACAGGTTTGTGTTACATATCATTCTCAAAAATGACCTTATCAGCTACAGTCATAATTTGTCATAAAAATAATATTTTATGCAAATGATTAATGAAACTTAAAAGTTATTGCAATAATATGATTTTGTATAAATCTAAACATTTTGTTATGTTGCTTTTTTAATTGCCATGAGTCCTGTAATACAATAATTCTACCATATTGGTCAGTGTTTGTTTTCATTTATGCCTTAAATTTCATACCAAAACAGTCATATGTTGTACTATGCAATAATTAGCAGGCTGATAAATTGAGGAAAATTGTATGTTTCACTTTAAGATATATGCTATTCTTATAGGGAATCTAGTTCAACATATGGAAAAATATACCAGTAGTGGTCTTCAAAATGAAATGTCAGAAGCCTAATTCTATATAGGACGCAGGCATCTTTTCAATGAATTCTTTGGCAAAAAAAGAATGTCCTATACACAGTATATTATGGCATACTTTTATGCATTGGCTATGAAAATGCAAAAATACACATGCTGTTTAGGATCTAAGTTTGATATATACTCATTTTTTTAATTGATGTAGAGGTCTGTTAACAATACATGTACATTGATGGCTAAATGCCTTTTTATATATTAAATTTCATTTTGCAGAGCAGTGGCATTATTTTCTGTCAGAACCAAAAACAAGCATGAGTCTTCAGAGGTAAGGCAATTTTTTATAACCAAAATGTCAGCTTTCACGAAATATGTTTCATAGGATCTGGGATAGTTCCCTGTTAAAGCGACAGTCCGCAAATCGGGCAAATTAGCCATGAAAAAAAAAAAAATTCATCTATGTGTTGATAAGCATTCCTGACTGACGAATCCAAAAAAAATTTGGTTCAAATCGACCTAGAAATGAGTTTTTCGTGTCATTTTCAATATCTCTTCTTAACTATCGGCCCCCGAGAGTTAACGGTTATATAAATAGAAAAAACAGTGGGATTCCAAAGTTCTTGCGCATGCGCAGGGCGATACTATTTCCCGGTCTCTCCTCGTAAAATCCGGTCTCATCCGGTCTCATAATTCCCGGTTCATAACTTATGGCCCCAGGCAACGGATTGTGTTGCTGATGTTTATAACACGATTTTGACAATCTTATTTGTTTTTATATGTAACAAAATGGTATAAAATATATAAACATTATGTCTTAATTTATGCAATTTGTTATAGGTATACACTATTTATGCAATTCGTGTTAAAGGTGTAGAGAAAGATGCGATGCAGTACAAATGCTCATGTTTTTTGCATAAAAGATTGAGGACGGCTAGAGTATGAAGTAACTTAGAATTGCACCTTTTAAATTATGTTATGTTATGTTATTGTTCTTCCTTTTATGTTTACCCCCCCCCCCCCCCCCCCGACATAAAATTTTTTAAGCATAAATGATTACAATTGAAAAATTCCATGTTTGCATATCTGACTCATATCTGATTTACATGTAGTCAAGCATTGTTATTTTTTGTATTACTATTATCAATAGTATACTTATAACTGAATTTAATATGAAAAAACACACACTCAATGTGTTTGTTATTCATGACATTAATTTCAGTACATGTGCATATTTCATGTTTTTATCTTTGCCTAAATTTATTTTATGTTTTATTGATATAAAATTTGAAATAAATAGTGACATAATTATCATCAAATATCTAATGTTTTAATCAACTGTAATCTTTTGTAATCCTATTACCCCCCGCGGTCATTAACACCTTTTTGATCACGCCCGATAGCTACTATAAAACAGAGACCGGAGGAGACCGGGACCGGATGAGACCGGGACCGGGAAATAGTATCGCCCCCAAGAGTAGTCGGAAAAACCGTAGACCTACTTTCTCTTTTGCCGTCTAAAAATAGCAACTTTCGGCAATTTTCAATTTGTTAAATCTAAGTTATTAAAGCGATTTTTTAAAAAATAATTGCGGTTCAGTCGGTCTGAAACAATGTGGAACTTATTAAAAACTTTTGAAATACGGTTACTTTTGCGGACTGTCGCTTTAAGACTGCTGACAGTCACTAATGGGGTCCGCTCAATATCTCTTGAACCACTTGAACCAGCATTTTTAACTTGCCACAAATGTTCCCCATATTGAGACAATGTGTAGAGCACATGTTACAAACAGCCTGGTTCAAGGTCAAGGTCAAACTTGGCGTTCAAATGTCATAATTATGACTACATTCTGTGTCCTCTCCATACCTCTTGAACCGCTTGAAGGATTTTGAAATAATTTGACACAAATTTTCACCATGTTGTGACAATGTGCAGAGCGCATTTAACAACCAGTTCTGTTCAAGGTCAAGGTCACATGTAGAGGTAAAAGGTCATATAACTAGAATATGACTATATTCATGTCAGATGTTCACCATATTGTGATGATGTGCACAGATCAGGTTACAACCAGCTTGGATCAAGGTCACACTTAGAAGTCAAAGGTCATATGACTACTGTCGGCTCCATATCTCTTGAACCACTTGAAGGATTTGAAATAACTTACCACAAATGTTCACCATATTGTTATGATGTGCAGAGGGGCAGATATCAGTTTTTTATTACAAAAACAACCGTTGATTTTAAATAATTTTATACTGTTTGACATGTTTAAAAAAATTACTTCCAGGATGAAGACATGGAAGAGGAGGAAGAAGAGGAGACTATGGACGATGTAAGTAACATGCAGTCATTCAGACGTAGTAGAAGGTAGCTTTGTTCATTTAATTCTAATTTTTCTCTAACCAGATGGTCCCCAAATTGGCAAATACCGTATTTCCTCAAAACAAGCTTAGAATTATTAATATGAACTAGTATGAGGCCCATAATACATTAATTTACATGGCACAATAGTATAAATTTTATGTAAGCTTTTGACCATTTTCCCTTTTTTTTGCAATGGTATATTCGGGTTTCTAGTCTCTTTAAGCTTGGTTTTGACAAAGCTGATAGCTTGGTCAGTACTGATGTCATCATTTAAAAGGCGATGAGATAGATCACCTGGTGGGGATTGAAATTAAGACCTCTGGGGTGAGAGGTGGACATCCATATCACTAAACCACTCTCACCCTTCTCTATATATTAAAAAAATGTTTCCGTAATGGTTTAGCTTGCCTTTAAATGCAAAGCATCAGTCATAGTCTTGATTTCAATGTTTCTGTGCAAAAAATCTGAAACATTCATATTGGCATTTTTTTTTAGTAACCATATTAATATACATTCATATACAATGCATTATTATTTGGTACAGAATTTTACTCTCAACATTTTACGTTGTTCGTTTCAATGCCAACTGTGCCAAAATCGCATTTCAGGCCACATTTCAACTGGGTTGTTAGTTATGACAAGGTGCACGCTTATGCTTAGTTCCATTCTGTCAAAATGTTTGTCAGATTTAAAAAAATAGCATTGGCTTGCTCTTTTGTCACAATTTAATGACATACAATTAAGTTTGTGTATATTTTCAGTCCTAGCCTTGATGTACGCTTATTGTTGACTGTATTGATGCTGTTAGCAGATGGAAAAATTACTCTATTTTCTAGAAAGTGCTGTATCATTGGCATTGACATTCATGTGGTGTTGTTGTAAGAGATATTATCATATACCAGGGATAACCCTTACCTCAACAAAATTTTCACCTAACATCGGCGGCCTATAAAAAAACCATGAGTACCCACGCCATTGATGTAAAGTTGATGCCTTAACATTGGTAGAAATTATAAAGGTGTGTTGTAGATCCTCGCAGGTCAGAACGCTCCTGTTGACATTTTCATCATGCATAAAAGCTGCACTCTCACAGATCGAACGTTTTGACAACTTTATTATTTTTTGTCTAGAAACGGGCCAATTTATGCGAAAATGCATGTACACCAGTCATATAACTTATAAGACTGATGTCAGAACATTTTATTGCCGTTTATATTTATGTTCAAAAATTGATGTTTAATGGATTTTTTTTGAACCGTAAGTAACGGTTTTAGTAGGGATGCAAACGAATATTCGAATATTCGATATAACGTTTGGTATTCGAATGTCAAAATCGGTATTCGAATATTCGAAAAAAGAGTTCGATTAAGCGAATAAAAAACCATTTACCTACAACACTGTTGTTTATAAAGTTTGTTTGTCTTGTTTTTACAACGATTGGCCCCTATTGGTCATATGTCATTAGGGACATATCGTTGGGTACTATAAAAAGTCCCCCTACTTTTACAATAACTGGCTGTCCGCCCGGTTAGCTTAATCGGTAGAGCATTGGACTGTTAATCGGACAACCTGGGTTCGATTCGCGGGCGGACCAGGTCACTTCTGCTTATGATTGGTTATTAAATCCTTTCTACGACCATTCGCACTGTACCACTGCCCTGGCATGTACAGAAGTTGTCAGTTCCTTACAGAGGTGAAGGCACCTAGTACTGGTTAACCGCCTGATAGTCTGCCCAGGATAGGTGTGCCGTGGTTGAACTGTCACTCTTGGACCCTTCAATGTGCTCACGCCGGGACCCGGAGTATGAACTACTAACACCACCACAATAACTGGCTAGGAATCGGCTTTAACACCAATGTGTTGTTTTGGCTACAAATTAAGCGGTGCAACATAGCTCAAATCGCCATGATGATATGAATGTCATGTGTTACAAATATGTTGTTATATATATGTGCTTAAAACTGGTTTCCATGTTTCGATACAATGTTCAGGCTTTTAAATGTAAATGTATTGTATAGCGTTTTATGATATTTCCTCTATTGTTGTACAGATGTATATATAAGTCAAATCCACGTATGTTTTCATTTCATTATTTCACTAGTTCTTGAGTTGATTTGGGTTTTCTATAGTTATATTTAGTCAATTTTGATGTAAATATCAGAACGAGGCTGCTCGTCCTGCGGAAAGACTCTCCATTAGCGCAAAATGCTATTTGACTAGGAATCCATATAGTTTCACATTGTTTACAGATATAAAGACAGCTGAATTGAAATTATTAGATTTTGTTGTTTGTCTGTTTATAATGTATTGTTTTTTTCTTCCTGAAAATGGAGAATTTCAAAGGCTCATTTGGGAAAATCAGGATCCGCCGCGCGTACTGACTACGACAAAGTAGGGTAAAAATGCCCCGGCTTTTACTTTAGGGACTAATATTAATAGTAGTTTACTACATCTTCTAAAATAAGTATTTCTGTATTCGAATATTCGATCGAAAGAATTACCGAATATTTGAATATCAATTTTGCCATTCGTTTGCATCCCTAGGTTTTAGCCATAAAACACTTATTTTGGAATGGAAATATAAAAATTTGCGATCTAATTTTTTGTCAGCAGTCTTTTATCACTGGTTGCAGATTTTTACACAATAATTTTCTCATTCCAAGACAAAAAATAAAAAATGGTAAACCTGTGGGATTGCAGCTTTAATATCTTGGAAACAGTTTATTTCTAATGGTTTTATGTATTTCTCAGACCCTGGACCTGGATGACGATGACACTTTCACCACAGCTTGGGAGTTGAAGGTGGCTCGAAAAAAGGTGTGTACTTAAATTATACTTTATTAATAATTTGGTACCAGCTAGTGATGTTCCGATGATCGATTATAATCGAAAATCGATTGGTTGGGCCTGAAATCGGCGACAATCGATTGTATTTGGTTATAATCGATCATCGAAAAAAAAAAATGAAAAAAATATAAGTTAGTGCTCAGACTTTATCTTTAACAAAATGGCAGATGAAAGCCACAATGAGCAAGTAAAAATGAACTATTTTTTATATAACACTTTAAAATTACTTCAATCATAGACATAACATGTATGCATATATAATGATTAAGAGTTTAATAATGTGCATGAATAAAACTTCACTTTAGGTTTTATCTAGTATTCTAAAAAAACGATTGTACTATCGATAATCGATTACTTGAGTGGAACCGATTAACGATTGTAAAATTGGAACCGATTCCCAACACTAGTACCAGCAGTAAGCGATTTTGTTCATGGCTATAATGGGGATGGCGTCATACATGAGTATTGTTTTTATGGTGTCTACGATTGAATATGCCTCATGGCTTTGCACACCCATAATGATGGTCTTATTACGCTCATTGATAAGATGGTGGCATAGTTTAACACTTGCATATCAGCCAATCAGTGCAATGACTGTGAATTGTCGTCTTTTTTGCTGATGGTTTATTAGCCACATATCCAATTTCTTTTATTTAATAGGCTGTATCATCATGATATTTTGATGAACTTAAATATTACAGCAGTCCCAATGAAAAAAAATTGCCCCATTGGAATAAATTTATTGATCTGTTATACATACACCATAATCTACCTTGCTGTATACTCATCAACTTATTTATTTATGACATGTAAGGCATCACATACAATTTTTATAGTGTTGAAGCTATTGTTTTCTGTGAAATATCATGTTATTTTCACTGCTGTATCATCAAGTTGATATTTTTACTGCTCTGAAAGATTTGGTCCCAATATCACTTGATAAAAGTAATGCAGCGTTCACATAGGATGAAAAATTTATGAATTATGAATAAAACTGCTTTCTGTGTTAGTTTGCTGAAGTATGTTTTGTTTTTATCACTCAACAAATATCCTCTATATCTATATTTTTACTGCTTTATGTTCAAGATGAGATGGGCCAAACAGGAGCCTATTGTTAGAGAAATGATGAGGAAAAAGCGACTTGAACAAGGTATATGTATTAATAATATCTGTCATGTGTTCCCGTTCCGGATAGAAAAATCCGCCCCGAGGGCACCTGCGTTGCCAGGTAACGAGGCTTGCCGAGTTATCGGCTACGCAGCGTGCCCGAGGGTCGGATTTTTCTATCCGGAACGGACACACATGATAGATATTTTTTTCTAGCATACATTAAATTACATTTTTGTGAAAAAAATACATATAAAAAAGTAATTTTGTACATATCACCAAAACGCGCGTGCGATGATGTTTACTGACGTCATGACGCGCAGTAATTTGTATTCACTGCATACGTCAATAAGTTCCTTCGACATCACATCTTTTAAGGGTTATTTTGTTTTATTTTTTAAATTTTATTTTTGTAAAGTTAATGTTAATGGAACTCATCTATTTAAATCTCATAATAATTATTACATAAAGTGTATTATAAAAGAAATTGAAATTATTAAGTCACAGCGCGTGACTCATCTGGCATGGGGGATGCCAGATGGAGTTTTCCAGCACGGCTGAATTCACCGGAAATGCCTATCCGGTGTGCTAGAAATAGATAACCATAGCATAGTGCATTTACAGAGCTCATCTGGCATGGGGGATGCCAGATGGAGTTTTCCAGCACGGCTGAATTCACCGGAAATGCCTATCCGGTGTGCTAGAAATAGATAACCATAGCATAGTGCATTTACAGAGCTTCAGCTTTGATTGTGGAGGATCCTAGGCTCAATTCTGGACTGTGTCATGCTTAAAGACATCAAAAATGGGAATTTAGAGGGTAGTACTGGAAAATTAACTGTACTCAGTACTGGTTAAACCCCAAAAAGTCGTCTCCTATTTATTTTTCCTTCATACCAAGCTTGCGAAAGAATCAAGGTCACTTTGAAAAGAGCTAGGGTATGTCTAGATGCGACTGGGATTCGCAGTCACTTCTATCTTATGTCACTTATGGCATTTAAAAACTGAGTAAAGCATGGGAAGACCTTAATGAACTGTAATAAACAATACATACATGAATAAGAAATGGGTTTGAATAACCAATTTCCATGTAATAATACAAACATGATAAGTAAACGTTAATTGGCGGAGTGAGCCTGGTGAGCAAGCCCTTCTTAGTCATTTGATTTTACATGATATGTTTGAACCTACTTTGATTATAAAGTGTGTTTCCAGCAGGCTGGGAACAAAATTATGATATCACGTATGTTAGGTTGTAAAACCACAATTTTAATGGTTAAGATTTTGAAGTGTAGTACATATTGAATGGCGATAGGCGATTTCATTGGCTGGCATGTATGTTATAACTACTGAGTAATTTGCTCTCACTAATAATTTATAAGAAAACGGTATGAAAGTTTAAGAAGTTGGAATATTTTAACCTGCTTATATTCATGACTGACAGTGATTTTTTTGAAAGAGTGTTTTAGAAATATTATTATACATGTATGGGATTAAAAAGAATATTATAGAATTTTGCCATCAGTTATTCTGAAATCAAATCCACAAATCCCAGTCTTTAAAGGTTCAGTATAACAATTATTATTCAGTTACATATATGTGATATTGTTTTGTTTTGAAGGTTTGGATATGAGGAAGCAGTCGTCCCAGCAGATATTCACGAGTAACGCACCGTCTGGTATCCTCACAAACGACCTTGTTAAGATCATGGAATGTGAACAGGTATGTGAAATAAGGGAGACGAACAAATTCATCCCCTCCCTTGTTTAATTTAAATCTATTATTATGGCATAAAATAGTTGATCTTTATAGGTTAACAATGATGCAGTTAACAATTTTTTTTAACAATCAGCCCAATATCTACCACTGGCATGTGAGGCATAGTTTGATAAATTTGAACTGTCATAAAGTTGTCTTAGTCTGATTTTAAGGTTTATAATGCTATGGGAGTATGGGAGCCGAGCAGGTTAAAGACAACAGGCTAATTGTTCAAAACTTGGTTAATATCATTGTTGTTAACTCTCAAGTCTTCATTGCTCTAGAATTAAAAGGGATACATTTGTGATCTGCAGTAAATCTAACTGGTTCAAGACACCTGTTTCTTCTAAAGTTAATAACGATGTTGTTTATCATTTTGTTAACTTTAAAAAAGCTCTGAACAATTATTGCCACTAGGTCCCAGTGACGTTTGAAGCTGGCAAAGTGTGATTAACACTTACCTGTTGTCTTGTTTTTGATACCAGTGGTCTTATTCGTAGGTTTTCAAGAGCTCATAGTTGTTATTTTCAGGAGTGTGGTTTCTCGGCAGAGCCGATTGAAGACAATATCTACCAGTGGCGTGTGAAGCTGGCACAGTTTGAGGAGGGAAGGTATGTGACTTTCTACATTTGTACTTTTTTAAGTTCATGGATCAACACAGTGAATTTGTATCATGTATCAAGTATTTTGTGTTGTTCTTATTTTTTGAGCCTTTATGTAAACAAAGATCTTTTCATAAGTGGCAGAATTATGTATTAAATCTTAAAATTCAGAACTGTTAGCTATTACATTCATATCGTTTGTTTTATTTGAGACTTTAATAAAAAATCATAGCATGCATGTTTTGTAAAGTAACATGTCCATTGAATTTTAATATATGAAAATGATGTGGATAAATTTGCATGGTCAGTTAAACATTCATATTTCATGGTTTGAATATATTTTATTTCATGAAAAAGTAAAAATGAAAATTTATCTGAATACAAATAATTAAGAATTATCAAAAGCTCATTCTATGTAACATAATTGAAAATTTATTGAAATTGCAGGACTGATTATTTCCATTGATCGATTATATTTTTCGACCGATGTTCCTAATCCCTAATACTTTGTTGCAGCGATCTTGCCAAAGACCTTGCAGAAATCATGAGGCGACATGGATATGACTATATCGAGATGGAGATGGTAGGAATATTTCAGCTCAGTCCTCAGTTTAACCAAATAATTTAAAAAAAAAATACTTGTCATAAGTTCACATCAATAAAGCGCATAATTATGTATGAATGTAGCAAATCTGATCAGTTTTGCTATTAATTGTGGTAAATTAAGTCTCTTGAATAACAGCGCAATACTAGTTGCTAACATTGCTTTTGTGAAAGGCCTGTAAGTGATAGATTCGATTTGGTGGCTGTTCTGATGTTATCAAATATAATATGTTATGGACATATTTGAAGAACATATCATGAGGATGATCTAAGACCTAAAATTAATTCGATAAATATTGTCATAAAGAAAGAACATTAGAAAATCATTTTGAACATGGTGTTTGCATAATTTTAACAGAATATCGTAAAAAGAAATAATTATCATTGTCAGATATACTTCAGTTGTTTTTTTCCAGATGTTTGAGATAGATCTGTTCCCATTTTATCCACCATTGGTGAAAGTTTTAAGACCAAGATTACAGGTAAGTCTTTATGAAATTTATATAATAAATATAAGGTCTAATAAGTGGGTTTTCTCTGGGTACTTAGGTTCCCCCACAACACAAGGCCACACTCTCTCATAACATGACAACAAGGATGATTTATATATATATACTGTAATATTAACTTGTTTCACAATGGTTGTAAAATGAATAAGTTTTAAACTAAATATAATCATTAAATATTTTAGAAATGGGGTTCTTGTGTATGTAAAGATATGATAATTGCGAGGTTAGCAGTTTGTGCGAAAAGGATTTGGTCAGGCTGAACATTTTGTCTGATGTCTTATAAGTATATGCAGGAAATTTTCATATTAAGTAGGACATTAAATTATTTTTAACCAAAAACAGTTTATAAATGCGCACTACACAGATTTTAAATATAAACATCCGATAAAAGTGACAGTTGTCAAAAGGCTTCATATGCAATGTATATTTCATCTTTGGAGATCAGTTTAATCCTGGCCTTAAACAATTCCTTGAAGATAAACAGACAGTTTGAAAATCTACCGACAAAGTCCGACTGTCCGATGTGTTTCTGTGTACACCGGGTTAGTGAAGTCATCCTTAAATGAACATTCCATTATTTTTTGCTTTCCATAACAGGGTTGTATGATGCAGCGAATCACAAACATAGAATTCCTCCAACTCTCGTACTGGTCCCCAACAAAGGACATGAAGTCAGTTATCGAGGGTATTCGGGACTTCCTGCAGCAGTGGGCGCGTATCGACGTGGACCACGACAGGAACGACCTCTCTCGATGTCCATACCTCTATATTGAACATCACCTCCTTACTCTTACGCAGGTATGGAGAAAGCATTGAAAAATGCAGGTTTTTGTTACATGGTGGGAAGGCTAGATTTAGCATAGAGGTAAGTAGGCGAAATCAAGCAGATGTAGGTAACAGAGAGTATTTTTTAACAAAACTTTATATAATTATTAGATTGATTTTGAATAAGAGTGTCACTTTAAAGTGACACTCTGATTCAAAATCAATATATACACATGTATAACAAACATAATTTTTGCTGAAAACGCAAAAATATTAAATGAATGGTGATATATTAAATATTTGCACCTTTCTTTCAAATTAAACTCTGTATCCTTCATTAGAACCATTGTTTTTGACATTTATTTATCTTTTTTGGTATATCAATACAATTGTATTTTTGTGGTTAATCTTATTTTGGAATAAGGGTGCATCTTCAAAGTCTGCAGAGAATTGATTTACAAATACATTTTCATGTATGAGCAAGTAAAAGCCCCAAAATGGGACAGAGTTTGAATGTTTTTTTTTTGTTTTGTGAGAAATTGACATAACAATGCATTAAAATAGGCTACTATTTGCATCTATTAATATTGTGCCCCTTAAAGTGTGAAATATATATTATAGAAGTTTCAGCTTGTCTGTTTATCGATGAAAAAAGTCGAGACGTGGTAATAGCATTGGCCCATTGTTGGAGTGATCATTTTCAGTGATTGAGCCATAATTAAAAAAGAAAGTAAACAAACTGATATGAAACTTAGTGCAAATGTTGCCAGAGACAAAACACACATGTACACCAATACCAAACCTCTTGCTTCAATAATCGTTAAATTAAGGCTTCTGAGCTCAAACTGAATTTAGTAATATACTCATTATGCTAAGTCACTCGTTGGCATGATGTTGTGCAAGAGTGTATTCTTGTGTTTATTTCCAAAGGTGAGTGTTGGCGTTCTTTCCGAGGTTCACTTGTTTTTCTATAACACTTCCTTTACATAGGTGAGTGAGATGACACCCAGGGCTAATGACAAGTATCGGCTCGGGGAAGATAAAATTACGGAACTGAAAAACACAGCCAGAAGCCAAGTAAGTTGATTTAAATTTTGTTTCAGTGAAAGTAATTTTCATTCAGTGAAGATTTGGCAGAAATGTGAAAGTTGGTCTTTTAGAATGGAATGAAGTTTTTTTGAAATAGTGGAACTATAAAAATTATTTACAAAAGGATTTTTATTTGTTGCCGTATCATATTTATTGTGTATGGAGCAAAACTGTTAAAAGTAGTAAATGTATTGAATTGGTATATTCACCTAGTCTATTGTATAGAGAACACTTGGGGTTTATATTGACTTATGAACCAAAAGGGATTATTATGCCATTATTTATTTGTGCTCCGATTGGACAAGCTCAATGTCTGTTATGTGATGTTAAGTATTTCACTGTATTTGATATTGTTTTATACAAACATACATTGTTGATGACTTTTCTTTAACAATAAATACTCAGCCGCAGAAGATTTTGCTAATTTTAAACCTGAAGAATAATTACTGAATTTTACTGTGCAAAAGACACAGCAGGCAAAAAAGTAGGAGAAAAATTGGGGTAAAAAGCCTAATACCATAGATAGGAAGCAGTGGAAAAATGTCAATTACAGTAGCCACCATGTTTGTTTTGAATTATGAAATTGGCCTGAAATGGCCTTTGTCAGAAGCCTTATGCTATAGAAAGGGCACAGACATTTTATTTTTAAAAATTCTGGGGCATAAAAATGCGTCCTATACACAGTAAAATTCAGTATTTAAAATGTACCGATAGAATTTACTCCCGTGCCTTTCAGCATGAATATCTGAAAAAAAGCAATCTATCCGTAATACATACATTAGATAGTTTAGTATTATTATTATTAAATCTGATCGATTTCTTTGTTACAGCAACAGAAAACAAGCCAGGAAAAAGAAAAGGATGAATTTTGGGCAAAGGGAGTTGGATATGGGCACGTTAACAGACCAGGCTGGGATATAGACGCTTACCTGGCCGCCAACAGGGAAAAAGACAATAAGGTTTGTGTGGCTCATAGTGATGGGAACCAGTGACAAAATGTACATCTACTTAACTCAAACGAGTTGTTATTGAAAAATTTATATTACTCCATGTAAGCATTCGTGCTTGGCTCAATATTCGCAAGGCTTGAAGCATTTAGGCCAGTCCCTGGGATATCGAACCAACGCGTTTTGACTATATATCAACTCCTACATAAATGACACTATCCGATAGGTCTAGAGCGATTATGTGGAGGTGGTGTATAATCCATACACCCTTAGTAATTTTATACCCCACAAACGAAATTATCGAAATGGTGACCATACAAAATCCTCGCTTCACACTTCTTTTGATATTTGGGCGACCTTCTATGGGGAAGTTAACTTATGTTCGCTAATTATCGGTCTATCATGATCAATCAGTTTAGTCTAATTACCAGACGTTTCTTTTTGAGTCAATTTTAAATTGTGTCTCTTAAGCGTTTAGCTTGTACGAATGAAATTGAAGCTAATGGTAATATGTTGAAATTAAATTCTCTAAGTAGTGTATAAGTTTAGCAGAGAGCAACACTGTAAAAAGCTGGGGATGTATGGGTTATACAAGCCTTGCTCTCTCATGGTATGAAACCACTGACTGTGTATATCACACACATCCCCAGCTTCTAACATTGTGTCAAATAATTCATTTATAACTGTGATTTTGGGACTACTTTTTTGGGAGTATGAAAACATTATTGTGTAGAAGTTATTTAGATAGCTATAAAGACTCAAATTGAAGCTGTGTACAGCTGGCAAGACACAAATTTTGTGTTATTGCATTGCCAATATGAATACATTTATTTGTATGCGTGTGGTTTAGGGACTACTGGTTTGTGAGTATGGAAACTTGCATTAATTTGTAGTAGTAATTCAGATAGCTGTTAAGACTCATTTGGAAGCTGTTTACAGCTGGCGAGACACAATTTTGTGTTATTGCATTGTCCATCTTATATTCTTTTTTACTGTTAAAGAGAATGATGATTAACATTCTGAGAAGGAAGCTATTTACACCATGACCATTTGGTGTTAAAAATTGTCCAAAATTAGTCAGTAATTTATCAGTTAGACTAATATCACACACCAGATAACTTCAGTATAAGGTAAAATATTGAATTTTCTTCAATGACTTGAGCTTACCATTGTAACCAATTTCAGATTGAGTCAGCATTACGAGACATTGTGAAAGAGCTTAAGAGACTGCCAGCATGCCAAACCACCACGGAGATAGCTGCCACGTCGTCCGTGTACGATGTTGCAGGGACCAGCAGTATGGATATAACCCCGCCTCCTGGGAGTGGGGATTTTATTCATGACATTTACACGGTACTGGAGGGCTCGGTGCTTATACCATTCATTGAGGTAGGAAATGTACAATATTGCCTGATTGTTTTGCTTTATCTTGAATGTTTTTGTAGGAGTGGTGATTTTATTCACTATGTACGGTAGGGCTAATCGATGTTAATCGATTATGCAGTCATATAGCACTTTTCAATGGGAACAGATATGCACAGATATTTTGAAGGACGCATATCAGTGAATTATGTAGAAGTTAATACACGCCAGGCCGTTGAGTGATAATTGGCCTGAGTGGCTCATAATGGCCCGAGACGTAGTCGAGGGATATTATGAGCACGAGCGCAAATTTTCACTCAACGGCCCGGCTACGCCGTGTATAAACCTCTTTAATACATATGTTTGTTTTTCTTATTTTGCAAGTTTAAAGTTTGCTTTTTAAAGTTTACCTGCAATCAAGTTGTGCATTCTCATTGCGCTCTCTCTTATCTACGATGAGTTAACTCACTCTCAAATTAAATTTACTTTTTATTTAGTTTTTGAGAGTGAGCCAAATAGGCAAACAACATTTTGTTGTCACTTTTATGTTCCCATTCCAATTACAATTGATTACTTTGAAAATTCCACAGCACATCTATCCAAATCTTTCTGTACGAATCACTAACATCTATCTGTTCATGTCCTGAATAACTGAATTCAATTCAATAAACATGAACACTTAGCAAGTAGAACGACTGTCTGTACTTAAATAAACCAATACCTCGTATTAATGATGTCAACATGTATGAAAAGTTGCTATTTTCCAAGTAAATTCAATTTTGCCTCTTCCTTTGTTTTTCTTTTTAATGTCAACGCAGAATAAAAAAATGCTGCCCTAACTGTCCACACTGGTTATCATACACTAGCATATCTTCCTAAACTGTGTTTGCGTTTGCCTCCCTTTAGGATTTTAATAATAAATATGTTCAAGCAGATCAATAAAATTTTATTTATTTAGTCAAGACATTACTTTGCAGTCACCAAAAATAATTTTAAGGCGAAAATTGAATTCACGTGCGAACGTTCTATGGGCCGCAAAATAATAATCGAAAATCGGCCCGGGCCGCAAAACTGATAATTGCTGAGTCATGCAAATAATCGCGAAATCCCTGTACAAATGTGTTACTATATATATATAGTACCATATGTATTAAAGTATCTTTATGCTCTGAAAATATAAACATGTGTAAATTGGACACTTTTTATGTGTTTTTTTACGCATGATATGCCCGTAATCAGAAGTGCTGGGTACACATGTAGAAATAGTGAAATGTGTCATATATTTAAGAAAACAGTTGAAATTTAATATGTTGAAAAAAGTAAAAGTGTAATTTACAAAAGTATTTTGGTCTTTTTCAGCAACATTTGAAGGAGAATTCTTTACTAGAGATCAGCAGACATGCTTCAGTAAGAACATTACACTTGTATTTTAAAATACAGCTTTTATGGATATTAAGTACACAATTTAAAGATTTGTATCTTTAAGATGAATATACTCAATAGATTTATTACTCGATGATGATATTAAGACTCACTTACTTTTATACAAGCTTTCACCAAATGTTTTATTCAGAACATTTATTTTCTTTTTCTGGTTAATAAAACGTAAACTTGCAAAGAGATTTGTATAATTTCAAACATTTGTTGAAAGCTTAAAGTATGATGACTTTCTTCCGTCCTTATTCTGAGAGTGATTCAGGCATCAAATACAACAATAGAAAATTTGGCGACCAAAAAAGATTATATTGTTATTCTTAATAATGCTGATAAACATCTTAGCAACCTTGGAGGATTGCAAATTTGCCATTCATTTTCAATTTCAGTTGAAGTAAAGCTGCATTAACATTATTAATAATGATTTTTTCATGGTTTATTCCTATGTTCATATTGATCAGTCAGTCAGTACACGAACCTTGTCCAATTGATACCTTTTTTAAAGTTTTGAGTATTCTTAGGCCTTGGGTCCTCAAAATTAATACAGGGGTTGGTCTTGACTTTGATGTTAGAACCAAAGGGAACGGTTGTGGTGACCTTGAACACAAAAGCTTTACTGATTGAAAATGAAAAGGCTTGTTTTGACATTTATTTCACATATATTATATGAATTACCAGACATCAAAATGTAACATATTTGTCAATGGTAAATATAGAAAAATATGATAACAATCATTAGATGGTTTGGGTTGTCTGGTCAGCACAATGGCCAGCATACTCGCTCTCTCCATGATGACCTAGGTTTTATTCCAAGACTGGGTGCATGTGAGTTTTGTTGGTGGTCATCAAGTTGATCAAGTGTTTTTCCTCCAGGTACTCCAGTTTCCCCCACAGCACAAGACCACACTCTCATGCAACATCATGCTAATGAGAATGAAATAATAAAAGTTAATGTAACTTTCTTCATACTGTGAAATCATTTATATTCGTTGGCATGAAATTTCGTGGTTTGCCGAAAAATTACAATTTCGTGGGTACTTGAATTCGTGGTTTTACGTTTTTGAAAAATAATATAATAGAAATTGTGATTGTCCTAGATCGACTGCATTGCACGCAGCGGCTCATGATTTCCATTGTCTACATCACTTGGTTTATGACACTCGCTAAAGTGGTATGACATGCCAATTAGTGCATATATCCATGTCCGTTATCGATTTAATTGGAAATTAAGGTCATGAAAGAAGATGTACCCTGACCCTTAATATAGATAGACGAAGCCTATGAATGCTAATAAAGAAATTTGCAAACTGTGAAAACACCGAGAAGGTCCGTATATTTGAGAAAACAATCCCGAAAGATAGCTGATGTTTAGAAATTCAATTACCTTTGAATATCATCTCATTTCAATATTTATTCACATGTACTGCGGCCTCTGTAACGAATAAACTAGAGTATGTACATAACATGGCAATTGAAAAAGGGAATAAAGGGTCAATATTTCGTCGGATCTTGAATTCGTGGATCACTCAACCCACGAAAACCACGAACATTAATGCCCCATGAACATTAATGATTTCACAGTAATTGTTTTAAAAACAGACAAAGTTTAAACTAAATGGTTTGGATATTTGATTTAGACTCGGAATGATTATTTTTCTCTCTTTCAGGTCTACACTGTGATTATCAGTTTGATACGAGAAATAGGTACTGTCTTGCTTTTGTATGTCATTATATCATTTGTTAGTAATATTTTGTCTGGTTAGGGCTGTGGTTATTGAATTGCTTCTCAGAAGGTTTCTCAGGTCCAATTCTCAGTCTGGGTGTATGCAAGTTGTATTGGTGGTCATGAAACCTAACAAGTAGGCATTCCAGTTTCCCTAAACCACAAGACAACACTCATGCCTAACATTGTGCAAAGGAGAGTGGTCAATATAATGTTGTAAAAACTTGTTTTACACTCCTTGAAGTTTGAACTAAACTAGGTAACATATTCCTTCATTTTACTTTTGAGTGGTTTTGTTTGATTTCTTCACGAATTTCTTCTTTATTCCAGCATATCGTAAAGAGTTACTGCCCTTGTTATGTTGGCTGGATGGACAGACACACTCCCTGTACCAGTATCTTGAACAGCTGAATGACAAGGTATGTCTTCTTAGTGAAATAATGTTAAGGGAGGTAATTCCTGATCCTGCTTTCTGCTCTACTGCAACTTGGTGCAAAGAGTTTCTGGCCCTGTCATGTTGGCTGGATGGACAGACACTCTCCCTGTACCAGTTTCTTGAACAGCTGAATGACAAGGTATGTGTTATAATTTTAAGGGAAATAATTCCTTTCCTGCATTCTGCTCTTTTGCAACTTGTTGTACAGAGTAACTGCTCCTGTTATGTTGGCTGGATGGACAGACATTCTCTGTACCAGTATCTTGAACAGCTTTATGTCAAGGTATGTCTTCATAGATTTATGTTGTAACTTGTCATAAAGAGTTACTGCCCCTGTTGGCTATGGACACACATAAAAATTATGCATTCGGCCAGTTGTTAAACTTTCCTAAACTAAGTCTATAGGATTATGCCCCTTGCATTCTTGCAGCTATTTTTGTACAAATCTAGATCAGATAAGTAACATCTTAGCAGCTGGTCATTTCTCTTTATAATGTGGTATTGCCATGAGGATAGAATCCAACAGGAGAAGTTCATTTTTGAGACTTGAAAAGTGATTAGTTAAAAAATCAATGTTATCATTATGTTTTTAACGGGAAGTATTAAATAAACTTTGCTTGCAGGCCAGTATAATGCTAAAGCAGATCTCCAAACCATCCAACGGTCATCTCCCAGAGAGCACGGGCGCTGACAATGACATTTATACGGATACAGACTCGGACATGAGTGATGCGGAGGTACAGGACTGTATCACGGCCAACGTGAAGTACATGTGGCAGAAACACCAGGACATTGCGGCATACGTCAGACGGACCAACAGACAGCCCATGAAGGGCCCAAGTGCTGACCCAGATATGGAGGAAAAACTGGCTAAGTAGGTTTAACCTTTGCTGACTATTTATCAATTGATTCCAAATAGGGCCTTTCAAAAAAACTTCTGGTTCAGGTTACCTGACACTACCCATGAAAAAGGAGCAGACCATACTGTTTCTATAGTCTGTGGTTAAAAATAAATTATCAAAAAAAGATTATACTTTTAAGCCCCAATTATGACAATACATTTCTAACATAAAGCCTAATAAAAAAACAACTACCTTCCCTACCTGTTTTTGGACAAGATGTCACCCGGACAATTATTTATTTTTTTGGCCTTAGTGTGCCTTTTTTTTTGGGGGGGGGGGGGGGGGGGTAATTTATATAATTTTATTAATCAATAATCTTTCTGTTTTCAGGTTGTTTTTCTTATTCCAAGTTTTTGCCTTTATATTGAAATGGAGTGTTGGTTTTCTTATTTCCATTAAATGCTGGTTTTAATTTGTTTTTAGGGAGATCGGTGAACTGTTCAAACTAGTTAAATGTGAGTATAGTTTCGGTTTTCTACATGTACATGTATGTTTAAAAAGCAAGAACTTAAACTTAATTATTTAAGCAGTTGGGGAGTAGATTTCAGACATTTGATTATCTGAAATGAAATAAAATATGTTTGTTTTCTATGGTTCCGAAATAAGTGTCAAATTCAGTCAAAAAAGGGTTCTAATTCTCATTTGACAGTACTAAATTTCTGACATCTTCAGTAAATGATGTCATGATATTTTTTTCCAATTTATCTATTTGATGTTTGAATGTTTCAAAAAACATTAATGATAACTTTGAAGCTTTCCATTGCCATTAAAATAATATGTATTTGCAACAGACAAGACATGTCAGACGTCACAGAACGTCAAGTAATGGAGCCAATTGCTCTGCTGAATAATCACTTCGATGAATGAAAATTAGGCAAAGGTGTACGTTTTTCTGAACAAGTGTGGCATTGATTGATTTTTAACAGGCATATGATTTAAAGAAAAAAAGGCAAACATTGTGACTGTCCAAGATCTACTGCTGTCTGAGATCTACTCCCCTAGCGATACCTGTATATTTTTTGGAATGTTAAGCTAGAGATTGACTTAAAGAGTTGCGAAATTCTGAATAATCTATAAACCAGGGCTTTAAAAGACAGGCTTAAAATCGTTCAGTCTTCACAACCACATACATATAGTTATTGTTTGGTTCATTGCCAGTGTGCCTTGAGAGAGAAGATCTGATTGGTCGATGCTCATGCCCTCCAATCAATGGGGATGCGGCAGCCAGTGGGGATGCCCCTAATAACCATGTACAAAAGGTAAATTTTGCCAAAATGATATAAAGAAAAGTCCAAAATAGAATTTTAACCTAATCTCCAAGCTGGGTCCAAAAACATTTGGACTTAATAGTGTGTTACCCAATGCTAAGTCGAGATATTTTCGGACCATGTTCAAGTTCTTGGGTGGTCATGTAAGGTCAGATAAAAATTCGCAATTTGGCTTCAGAAATGATGTTTGCACTTTTGTCACACATTTCATTCTCAATTTTTTAATTTTAAGAAAATTAATATGTATTTGATTAATGCATTTCATTACTTTCTACAGTTATCTGCTATGTCAGTGCACTATTTTTAATATTTCTGAGTTCCAGATTTTGAATCCTAAGCTCATGTGAATTATATTAAACAAAAGTACCGCTGTTTAGGAATGGAAATTCTCAGGACCATTGGCTGATAAATTCCTTAAGCATTTATTTTGGTTTGGAATTTCTTAAGCTGTTTCATTGGTTAATATGCCTAATCCAAAAAACGCTAACCGAAGGTTGGGCTTAATTTATCCAACTGGTTTTCTTACAGTACACCGCTGCGGAGAGCCAGTACCGGGAAACCATGAAGCCGCTACTGTTTGAGTCAAGCACCATCCCTGTAAGCGGGAAACACTGCCATCACTATGCCAAACATCTCACTAGTCAGGCCACATCAAAACAACAGGTGGGTAGGAAACAATGACATTAGGCCATGCCAAATTTATATTTAGCATCCGGCTTAAATAAAAAAATAAAACTACCTCCATGCTAGTTTAATTCTCTTTTTGATAGATGCTTTAAATAACAAATTTTACGAATGGAAACCATGAATAATGCATCATAAGCATTTCCTGTTGCATACATGTAAAAAATTTAACTTCCACTTATATAATGCATTATACTTATTTGTATTTTAATTATTTAATTCAAGTAAATGATACTTCTTTGCCAAGTTAAAAGTTTGGTTAACGTTGTTTCTTTTCACCCTGATAATGCTGAACATAGAATTATTTTTTTTGCATGGTCTTACATGTGATATAAAGTAGAATTCCATTATGTCAAAATCATCTTGATTTTCTAGTTATGTCAAACTTTTTTTACCGGTCCTTCTGTTCATTAAATAATATGACGCATTTCCGTTAATGTCGATTTTTTTAAAATTATATTTTGCTATATTAAAACCATACATCAGGCCCCAGGGTTGATTTTAGTACATTTATTTCATATCTTATGTCAAAATGCTAGTCAGGCTGAAGGTGCGAAATTTTCATGACTGAATGCAGCTTTACAAAATCATGTCAGAGTGAAACTTTTCAAAACCTCTGGCTGATACTTGCCTGTCTTGCAAAAAAAGGCAAGTATTTCATTGCTTTGATTTTGTCAATGTTGTGCCAAATACTTGCCCAAACCAAAATTATCCACGAAATTCACAACAAAGATGGTTCATGTGTTTCCCATTACAATGTGCACACGCGAAGCAAGGCTGTTATACACAACACTTTTACAAATTGAGTGCTTACATGTGATGTATATTTTCAGGTGATCCGGATTGCCCAGGAGCTTTCATCATTGTCGTCTTCACTGCCACTGAATCTGTCTTCATCTATATTTGTTCGCACGGTGAGTGGAATGGAAAATCCGGCCATCATTAAAGCCATTATTTCATATTCTTTGATACTGTTATATGCAGGAAGAGACAGATTGATTGAAATTTGAAAATTTTATG
Source organism: Mya arenaria (assembly GCF_026914265.1). Taxonomy (NCBI): domain Eukaryota; kingdom Metazoa; phylum Mollusca; class Bivalvia; order Myida; family Myidae; genus Mya; species Mya arenaria. Next base: position 52,568,217 of record NC_069134.1, read on the forward strand.
CTTAATATAAGCTTATTATAGGTATATGATGTACAATAAGCTTTACATTTTATGATCCATTTTTGAAAATGCAATATACAGCCGAACCTTGTTGGCTCGAAATCCCAGGGACCTGCAAAAATACCTCGAGCCTTGGAAAATTGGAGGCAAGCGGGAATGCAACTATTAGTGTAAAGATAATCGGTCGTTTGTATCCAGTTTGAGCCAATGGGGATTTCAAACCAAGCAAGATTGAGCCAACAGGGTTAGACTGTAGTTAAATAAGGGATGTGATCTGTGATTTGCTGATTTCCTTGGATCTAATGGGTCCATGAAAAAATAAAATGTTTTTGCTAATTAAAAAGGGTTAACTGGTTGCTTTGGTTGTTACTTTATTTGGGGTTTTTGTATTGACACTTAAGTTTGTTTCAAGTTTGAAGTGGACCTACAAGGAGCATCCATAGCTTACAGCGATACTCCTGTTTGTTTAAACGATGGATGGATGACCTTTAACGTATTTACTCACATTTCTGTTTCTCTTCAAGGATGATGAAAGAATATCATTGATGCAAGCGCTAATAACAGGGTATGTAGAGTTACGAACATGCTCATAATGAACTCAAATTAAATTAATAACTGTTTTGCTATTAATTAAATATTTCTTTGCTTCATTCCTTTTTAAGTTCGGGGCCCGTTTCAGTAAAGGATTTTAGTCATAAATTCAAAAATCTTACTTCTGTAATAATATCACAGATGATATTAATTTAATTATTTTAGTTCCTCTCTGCTGTGTTTTCATCCAAGATGCTGGCTAAATTTCAATTTATTCTAAAGTTTTGCCAAACAATGAAAATATTACACAAGGATAATTTCACTGTACGATTAAAACCTTTATCGAAACAGGCCACTTGGGCTGTATTTAATGCCTACCTTAGATTTCACTTAATTTTAAAAGTTTTTTGATTGGACTGTAAATATAACTGGCCAATGGACTGAATGGAATAACTGAGGCGTGTCTAAGGATAAGGATAAGAATGATATGGAATATGGCCCCAGATCATTTATTTTTCCCTCTTTCATTAAAATTTTATCCAAAAAATTAATCATATTTAGAAAATCCAACCTAAAAATTCATAAATCCTTAAACCTTAACCATTTCATTGAAGTTAGAAATAGTTCCAATCCCTCTTAACATTTCAGGCCAGAAGGTACCCCCTACTCCAATGGCTGTTTTGTGTTTGACATATTTTTTCCTGCTACCTATCCAATTGTTGCACCAAAAGTTAACCTTCGAACTACAGGGAATGGCACTGTTCGTTTTAACCCAAACCTTTACAAGTAAGAACATAATCGGTGTTACGATATCGGATACTCAATTATGTGAATTTCATATGCGTACTGAGACCATGTTTGGTTTATATTTGAAAGAGTTTAAATGTCTAGAGAAAGTGTAAAAAAATAGCCAGAAATAGCCAGATTTATTAAAAAAGAGCAGAATTGGTTTTGAAACATTGCAAAATTGGCCATTCTTAATCCACTGTCAGTTGAAATAAAGAACAAAGTACAAATTGCAATAAATTGATATTTTCTGTATTTTCAGTCGTTAAAAAAACAGATGCGTAATCAGCTAATACCTGTTCAAATGATACCAAAATTATATTAACATGTTGGTGACGAGAACTATGAGATAAATAGCTTATATGTGAATTTTTAGACAATATGATGCATAATGATTTTGTAGAGGATTTTCATTGCAGCTGTTCAGTTATTATTCAGGCTTATAGTTACCGTAACAAAATGGCCGTCCAATAAAAACTCTAACAGCTTTCAGGGTTATTCTCTTTTTTTGTATTACAAGTGTGTCTCTCTGAACTGGGTATAGGCTCTTATATTGGTTTAAGTTAAGCCCCTTTTCTGTATTTACTATTACAGCTGTGGTATGGTGTGTCTATCTCTACTGGGAACATGGCAGGGCCAAGGTGGAGAACAATGGAATGAAAAAACTTCCACAGTCCTACAGGTAAAGTATCTTTATATATTTATACACCCCACAAATTTTGAATTTAACTGTAGATAGAAAGTTGTTATTCTCCACAGAGTTTGATAAGAATGATACATGGCTAGCTTAAAAATGTATGTTCGTCCCATCATTTGACATGCCTGTAAGTTAACACTAATGGATCCCTGGCGCGCACACACCCTTTTATAGCCCATGTTCACTTTTAACTTCAATATTGGCGAAAAAGAGTAATGAATTATGCTAAAAATGCACCATGTTGGACTAGAAATTAATAAATTTTCTTGAGGAAGTACCCCCAAACCCCTTTTCCAACACTTAAAACCAAATTATTTTCGGATCTGAGGCAGGGGCGCCAGTCAAAAGGTTTATGCCCCTAAGTAACGCTCCATCAAATCCTGGATCCGCCTCAAGTTAATGTAATTAAAGCTTTAAATTAGGGAATAGTTACTGCTCCCACAAATTCAGTTATTGAAAATTTACACAAGCGCTGAGCATGGGTGTATGATTTCAGTCTCAAGGGTTGTGGGTGACTTAACTGTTTTTTACCATTCGAAAAAATAACTAGCATGTGGTATAAGTAAAAAACGCTGTAATTTATCCACACACTAATAATTGAACAGTTAAGCTCGGCCTACTTGTTACCATTCCGATATGGGAGTATAGACGAAAACTAAACATTCTCAAATGTGGTACAATCGTATTTAGCCCATAGTTCATTCCATATTACATTAATTGGGCAATGACTCCAGTGTATATACTTTTCAGGTATTGGTATCCATTCAATCCTTGATTTTGGTACCAGACCCATATTTCAATGAGCCCGGCTACGAAGCTTCAATGAAGTCTGACGAGGGCAAAAAAGCCAGCGATGATTATAACAAAAGTAAGATTAGATATTAAGATAAAATGAAGGTGTTGGTAATAGATCTAATTGTTAATCCGCATATCTTACCAGAATTTTTAAGCCTCTATAAAATATGATGAGATGAAAAAACCTAGCAAGGATTATAAAATGAAATAATGAAAGCATTGGTGATACATTCAATTGCTGATCCTTTAAGTTGACTGATATTTCTAGTCAGGCTATGAACCTTCTATGGAATATGGCAAGAGGGAAAAAGGCCAATGTCTAAGGATTGCAACAGAAATATGATAAAACTAAGGTGGTTAAACATCTAATGGTTGATCCTTTTATGTGATCGATATTTTAAGGCAGACGGCTATGATGCTTCTCTTAAGATATGTTACAATAAATCAAAATGACATCAAGGTGTTGGTGATGGACAACAGTTGACCCTATTTGATTCAATATTTGAGATTTTTTGGGATTGTTTTTAAGAAAAACATTTAACTGAAGCTACTGTCATATCCTTGGTGTCGGTGTTGTTGTCATCGTCTTTGGCCAGAACTTATGTTATATTTACATGAAACTTTGTAGACGTGTTCACTATAACTAGACATGAGTAGCAAGTCCTATAACTAGGGCTAAAATATTTGTCAGGTTATGCCCCTTGAGCAAATCTCTTTTCAAAAATGATGATCAATGACAACAGCTAGAGATGCTATTATTAAGTCTTTACAAAAAAAATCATGTTACAGTAGAACACCGCTATTTCGAACACCAATAAACCGAATTAATCGGTTTTTCGAACTTCGGTTTCGGTCCCGATTTTTTTCCTTCTTTATTCAATGTAAAAAATAATGTTTAAACCAAACTTCACTATTGCGAATAAATCGATTTTTCGAACTAAATATTCGGTCCCAAATACATTTTTCACGTGTATTTATCAATCTTTATTTCGAATTCGAAACTGTGCACAAATAATAGTCGATGTAAATTTCGAATCCGCTAGCAGACGACCCATGCTCCTCGCTTTGTTGTGTTTTTACACCTACGCTGACATCCGCGTGACAGACCAATTAACGTTATAATAAGGTGCAATTATCGCGGTTTAAGGAATGCCTTGGGTTAATTGGTGCGTGTATGGAGCAAACAACAGTGTCAAATACATAGAGTGATTAATGTTGAGTGATATTATTTGTATATAACGGATGTTTTTTTCGGTAAAATCGTCATTCGAACTGTCTGCCACAACAACACCGATTGATGCTTTATTCACTCGACCCACTGCCGAGCAATCTGGAGAAGGGCCCGGTAATAAACCCGGGAGGATACCGGGATCGGCAGTAAAGGGGAAGGGAGTAAAGCGACATGATGCCGGTAGAGAAGAATTCGGATGCGCCGGATTTCGGAGACAATCGTTGGTGGAACTTCGGATTATTTCTCTCAATGTTTATTTCGAATAATCGTTATTTCGAAGTATTTAGCTGGGTCCTGACGACTTCGAAATAGCGGTGTTCTACTGTACATTTAATTTTAAAATTTCCCATGTTCTTTGGTTTGAAACATAACTTTCTCTTTCCCAGGTATACGAATCCACTGTATCAACCATGCAATGGTCAGCATGCTGCAACACCCACCTCCCGGCTTTGAAAGTGTGATACGCAATCACTTCCACTTGAAGAAAGATAGCATACTGCAGGTTAGTACATGTTATAAATAGGAGACAGACAAAACCACCTAGCAATGTTTGCATATGCGGGCATAATCCCCCCAATATAAAATATACAGGATTTTGACCGTCTTTGAAAAAAAAAATGAGGGGGAGGGGGGATTTTGTGCTCTTGATCATTATTACGGATATATAAATCCATCCAGTATTACATCATTATTGATCATCATAAACAATCAAACAATTCAACTTATGATAAATTTTGTAATCAAACAAATCATGATTATGATTTAACTAGATTACATGAAAGCTAATTAATAAATACTAACATCTGGTAACTTAAGTTTTAGTGATAAGATTTAGTTTTTTTATTTTGACTTTTTGAAGAAGGTTAGTGTTAGGGCAATTTTCACATATAACTCTAATACCCTTCATTCAATACACTTCATACTTTACACAGTTGTTCAAGCACACAACTAGGTTACATTACTCAATATCATCCTTGCCCAAATTGTACATATGTTTATGGCTAAAAGGATAAACAGGTGTGCATTCATTGTCAAAAAGCTTTACAGAGCTTGCTTACATATCATATTATAAATTGTACATACGTTCATCCCTAAAAAGCTCTTCAGAACTTACGCACATATCAGATTTTAAATTAAATATATGTACATCGCTAAACTGATCAAGAGAGCTTTTGTCCATAGCAGATATATAAAATGTACACAGTACATCACTACTAAACGGTCCTACATGTGCATTTACAATCATTGCTGCATTATATAAATACCGCATGGCTTCACGTGTGACAGTGCATATTGTCAACTGGAGAGAAATACTGTTATCCGAGGCAAAACACTACTGCCAGTGTAAGGCAGTACGAAATTGCCCATGATAGGTATTGCAGAATTTAACATTGGTATGTCATGTGAGGTATAATACGAAAAATTGGCATTCAATTGCCCTCTTTTCAGGAGATGCAGCAGTGGTCACGGTCCGGCGGCAAGTGTTCTCAGCTTGACTCCGCAACACACAGCCTGAAGAAAGAGCTGAAAAAGCTTACCCCACCCGCCAAGACTTGAGAGGGACGACTGGCTAGAATTAACTCATGGAAAAAGTGTGACAAACTCTTGGTGAATAGTGTGATGAACCACTAAGAAAGTGTGAAAAAGTGTTTAGACTTTATTAGACTGGAATTAAGTCTCAACACTAAAATAAAGTCTCAAAACTGTTCATGAATCATATTTTCCCCTATGATTTTTCCCAGCTGTACAAAGTGAACTTTCCGATATTTCATGCCATACATTTTGGTAGGTAATTGTTAACAATGTGCTAATGCAATGTCATATTTTACATTTGTGTCATGGTTAAATGAACCAAAGTTCACAGTAAAAGACCTGTTGATAACAACCACTTGTGTTTATCCTTGTTTTGCATGGTATTATTATTAGCTGGTCTGTTTGTTTATGAAAACAAGACCAGGTATTTTAATAGACTTAGTGTCTTGACTGCAATGGTTGTGCAAAATCTTTCACCTTGATCAAAGCTCAAAAAACATTCAAGATATTTAAATGAAACTTGCTACACATGTTGTCAGAGACAAACACACTCTCGTAAATCAACTTTGTTCATAGCTAAAAAAAAATCAAGATATTTAAATGAAACTTGCCACACATGTTGCCAAAAACAAAACACTCTTGTAAATCAAGGCCCATAACTCTGGCTTTAATAATTGTTGAGTTATGCCCCTTTTTTGACTTAGTAATAACAGATAGGCGTTGAGGTTCGCCCCTCAGCACTCTTGTTTTTTATAGTGTAAGTGATACATTGTACATAGACTTGAATTAAGTGTTCATGTAAGTGGGACATTGGGCCGATTGTTCAAAACCTTGTTTAAGTTCACAACATTGTTAACGTCATTATTCTTTACTTTGAAATCTTTACAGTTCTGGAAGTTTATTGGATACACTATATTTATAACAAGATCTGAGCGAAATGCTTCAGTTGTACTTGTTTATATTTAACTTTGTGAGCTCATCATCATATAGTCTAAAAGTCAACAACAATGTCATAATGGTGTTGCTAACTTTAATCAAGTTTTGATTAGTGAGGCCATTGTCTGTTTACTGTAGGTATACAGTATAATTTCCAACCTGTACAAATTTGGGACTTTCTAAGCTTTTAATCATTCTTAATTATCATTTTTTGCTCTAATCTTGTACATGTATATTGCATTTATGGACCATTGTGTAAATGTTATTTTCAGAGGGCAGTTAAGTTTCATATTTTCATTTTGTAATAACAATATCTAAGCCTAGTAGGTATTTCAAGTAAAGGGCCCATATTCACCTATGTCTTGAGTCTAAGTTTCAGACTCAGACTCAGAAAAGCAAACATATAGTGGACTCACTTGTGAATGAGTTGAATACATGGGAATACACCACACTGGGGTGTAAAAATGCTGTTACATGAGCAAAGATAATAAACATCTCTGTATCTGTTAAAAATCAAATCTTCTACAATCAGGTATATATATTTTGTTATATTTTGTTATAATTAGTTATATTTTAAAACATATAAGATTTCAGTTTTCTGAGCCCGAGTGTCAAACTCAGACTCGAGACATTAGCGAATATGGCCCCAGATTTCATGATAATTGTATTGATGTTTCGTCGTATTCTGCGCCATACTACCAGTTTGTGCTCAGCCTATGAAAAATTGCCATGGAATGAGAGTTTGATTATATTTTTCCAAATGTTTGACTTAAAACTCATTTGAATTAAACCAATGTGCTTGGTGGACTCATAGTTTAAATGAATATTTGTAAGTCTGAACTTAATTTTCTATTACTCTATTATGTTTAATAAAATACTTTATTAAGGCTGACAATGTAAGCATATGATATAAGCTATAGCATGATAGGGCATATGAAACCACATTAAGTTGATTATTATTTCTAAGTTCATATATTGTGTAGTTGTAAAGTTGCATTTAATGGCCCAAATTTGGCACCATTTCCAAGGCTAAAACATTTGCTTTTTCCCTAAAGATAAAAAACTTCAAATTTTTCGATCCAAAACAGGTCTAGTTAAAACATTGGACCCCAAACCATTTTTGTATTGGTTTATTCTTAAAAACAAAACAAAACTGTTTTGCCTTTTATCTTTTCTTTCTATTTTTTAAGCATTCTAGTTAAAATTGGAATTCCTTTTTTAGTCAAAATGAGGCATTTTCCCAATCAGACATGACATGGACCCATACTGAAATAGTGAAAATAAACTCTGTATCATTCTCCAGTTTGTATACATGTAGAGAATGCATGCATTCCTTTTCTCTTCATTGTAAATGTAGTTTATTAGTATACGTGTATTTATACTAAGTGCGAGTTGTATAGGATAGGTGTTATAAACCCAAACTGAGTTGGGCCTAAAAAATTAAATTGTGTGGTTAGGGTAAAATGGCCCCCAAGAATAGGTAGGGTAGGTAGGGATTTTTTTTTTTAGGTGTTTAGTTTGGTACAGGTTCGTTTGCTTTGTTTTTGTCCCATTTCAACAGTATTTCAGTTACATTAGGATATTGCTGGGGCTCAAGATTCGGTAACAATGATTTTCCTGGATAAACAAACACTTAGATTGATAGACTGGCATTCTCCCAACTGAGCTAGGCGAGTTTCGTTGTCATTCGTTACACACCTTGCGAAAGCAAAACATATTGATAATTAAATGACAATAATGACCTGCTTCAGCATCTCAAAAACATTTTCTGCCATTTTCCAAGAAGTAAAGTTAGGAATATTTTATAAACTGTACAAATGGCAACAGACCAAGGTTTCAGTCCCAGTTTAAAATAAAGTCACATTTTGTCAGGCACCAGCCTGTGTCAGAACTCTCAGAATTTTATATTTCCGTTCTATACTAGTAGTATGTTTGCCCAGCTGCTATTTTATTTAAACTATTTCTTTTATGATTGCATCATTGGATAAAAACATGACAAGTGAAAAGGGTCATGTCTTGTCCTGCAGTGGTGGGTGGGGTATATTAAAATTAGAAGACATTCAATCGACAGGAATGTCGTACATTTGTTCTTCATCAAACGGGTCCATGGCCCCTAGTCTGATATTGACATGTCAATCTCGGATATAGAGTGTTTTTTTTCGCAAGTCCCACCAAAAAACAGTAGGGTCAGCGGTATTTTCCAGGTAGGGTCGGATGACCCGAACCACACAATTTATTTTTTAGGCCTTATTCGATTGTTCATTTCAATTCAGTCAAAAATAAGTTTCTATACAAGAAAAAAATATACATGCTTTGGTTAAACTATCAAAATGTCAGAAAAAATGTTTTGACATGTCTTATATATATATATATTTTTTTTTTAGATGAATGTCATTTAGAATAGAGATTTTGTATACTACAGTCAAACCCTGATGACTCAAACTGCCTCTAGCCTTGGAAAATTGTAGCCATGCGGAAATGTTTACCTTCAGTATAAAGAAATCGGTCCTTTACATCCTGTTCGAGCCAATGAGGAATTGGAGCCAAGCAAGTTCAAGCCAACGGGGTTCGACTGTACAATGCGTAACCAATACTCTTAATATTCAGTACTGGAAACTTAAGTACTTTATGTATGTTTTTGGTTTGTTGGTTCTTAAAAGAACTATTTAGTGCTCATCCTGTACAAGTCCCTCTGTATTTCTCATTGGTTGTGACATTGGATCTCTGGGGATGGCTGTGATATCATCTATCATACTGTCTGCTTCATTGACTGCCAAAATTTCTCTTTCTGCTCAGGCAAAGTGTTGCAAAGTTTTAGTGTATAGAAATTAAGCTTACTTTTCTAACATGAAATCATGTTATTCATCATAGCTCAGTAGGTAAGCACACCTGACTGTGGGAAGCAGAGAATGGTTTGTGGTGGGCTCAAGTCTCACCATTGGCAACCACAGTACTTTCTTGCGTTACACTTCATACATACCGTGGGAAAAAAGACTGACAAAATCATGATTATATGAATATGCATGAGACATGGGAGACAACTCTTCTTCCAATGAAATTGCACACGACAATTAAACACTCTTCAATAACTCTGAACTGTTAGATAGCTCTGAACTGTTAGTTGTCTCTGTAGGCAAGTGGTATAAGTGGTTGGTATAAAATTTGAACTGATAACAGCACTGAGTCAATTCAATCTTACGCCAGAATACTTTTTCTACGGGAAAATGTTAGTATGAGGATCTGTGCATATGTGAGAGTCAGATTTCCGGGGAGGTTTCCTTGCGGAACTTAACTGCCTCATTTATTATTCATGATAATGCTAATTTCCAAATCACCCATGGTATCCAATGAAGCGTAGCACAGAAGTGTATCAGGGTTATCTGGTGATGAAGTCTTACCAAAGCTCTAAACTTTTGTCAATTTACATTAACAAATGTTATTTTTTTAAAGGATGTCTAATGTGGGTATTTATGGTCACATGATTTGTATGGTGGCTGAGATTACTGTCCTGTAAGGGAAGTAACTCTGTGTGGAGTTTGCAAGAGAGTATGGAATTTGTTACAGACCAAAAAAAGAAGCCTTAATAGTAATTGTTACCCTCAATTGGACCAAACAGCTTTTTCTGTCATACATGTATACATGCTTGGTATTTATTCCATGGTAAATTTTATTAATGAATAATCATATTTTACATCAACAAACCATATAGATTTACATTACTTGGGATATTTACATTACATAATATTAAATATATATTTTATGAATAAGTACTAAGTTTGTATCTATGATGAGGATGCTGGTGATAAGCACAATGACATGTAACAATAACATGACACTGGACATCCTTCAGCCGTTCAATTATGAACATTAAAGAGATGACATTTTGTTCATTATCGTATTTTTCTAATTTTTTCAATGACAACCTCTAACTAACAACTTTGATAAGACTAAGAGACCAGGGGCTCTATACAATAGCCAACTTAAATTTAACTCATAGAGTAGGATCTGAGTGTTTTGATTGACTGAATTTAATCACTGATGCATGTCTTGAGGATAGGATTGTTTTGATTGGACAGTAAAATTAATTGACCAATGAACTGAATTGAATCATTGAGATTGATTGATTGTTTGACTAAGGGGAAGGCTGGTAATTGGACTGTAAAATTAATTGGCAAATGTACTGAATGGAATCACTGAGGTATGTCTAAGAATTTGAATTCTATTGAATACATATTCTGATGGAGCTAGGTTCCCTTCTGCGTCATGTTTATTCATACGGTAATAGCCGTCCAGTAAGTAATTGGTTGGTACGGTAATTGCATTATAATGAAATTTAGCCACTGATCAATAGCTTACTGGATGGCTTATTTGCATACGAATACATTTAAACAAATAAATATGGCATGCTTTTATTCATTGATAAATGGTTATTTGTCTATAATTCAAGAAAATTAAGAACACTTTTGTGTTTCAAAATGAAATGGACTTTGTAATTTAAAGTAATCCATCCATCATTAATACAAAGACATGCTATTGGTAAAGATGCATTTTAAAGTTACAAAATATTAAGTTTAAATATTATATTTTTTTAAAGTATTCACTGAAAGGTTTTTTTTAATATATAGACATTGTGTTTCTTAAGAAACAAATAAATAAAATTGCTATATAATCATAGTAAAATTCTGTATGATTACCTCCCTTTAATATATCATAATAGCAGCATCGTTATGGTGTTTTCAAATATGATAATACTATAATGGTTTATCAGTGCAAATTGAACCTGAAAATAATCTTGATGATAAAGCTGCACTCTCACTGATTGAACATTTTGACATTTTTTTTTTGCCTTGGAACGAGCATTTTTTTCCGAAAATCCATGGAAACCAGTTTTATAAGACTGCTGACAAAAAATTAGATCGCAGAATTTTATATTTAAGTTAAAAAATTAATGTCTTATGCAGTTTTCTTAAACCGTTATCACTTGTTTGCAGATATTTACGCAAAAAATTTGCTCACTCTAAGACAAAAAATAAAAAAAGTTGTAAAAACGGTAAATCTGTGAGAGTGCAGCTTTAATATCTTAAATGCACTATCTCAATGATGGATGGCTTACCTTAAATGGAGGAGTCTTGTTTGTGTATTGTATGTTGTTTAAAGAAACAATCATGTTTTCAATACATGTATATTTGTATGTCTGTTTACATTTTGTAGAATGTTGGATATTTGTTTATCATGTTATGCATTTTGTTATGAATCATTGTTAAAATTTCAGATCAAATTGACTTTAATTGTTAAAAATTAAATTGTCAAGTATATGTTTGTTTTCCTTATTATAGTTTTGCCTGGAAACATTTTAGTATAGTTCTAGCCAGTTTCATGATTTTATCCAGTTAGCTGGTTACTAAGCCTTGTTTGGTTGTCATGCAAAATTATTAAACTTGGCCAGAACTTTTTAACCATTCAAGATATTCAAATGAAACTTGGTACACATATTGCCAGTTATCATTGTTATGTCCCTTGATCGTTGATGTTCGCTCTGCACAATTTTTACTCCATGATGGCCCAGTATCACTTCAGCATAGTGTGTGAATAACACATGATCAAGTGTGTCATAAAGGCTACTTTGGATGCCAACATTTTGCTTTGAATGAAGATAATGTTACTAGGTATTTCTTCACCATTTTAAATGAAACAGAGAGCAGTCTACGCTGTTTACACAGTCCAACCTTGGGTCTTTTACCAGAATTTGATTGAGAGTTTAGTTTCTTAAAAGTTAAAACACTTCGACAAACCTTTTTCGCAAAACCGCTGCCTGATAGAGCACTGTCAAACCATTACTTTGGAAACGGGTTTGTCAATTTGTTGAAGAAACTTGTCGCCTAATCAAACTCCAGTAATAAAACAAAGGTGGGGCTCTTAAGGAAGCATAGACTACCCTTTGTTTCATATTGCATATTTGTGTATCTGATGACTTAAGATTGGTTATATCACACATAACCTTTCAAGTGGTGAAACTTTGAGCAAGGAATTGAAACATTGTGCCTAAAAGTTTAAAGGTTGATACTCAGGGAAATGAATCTCTCCAACCAATATTGGAATAGGTGTTAATTTGAAAAGAAAATACAATATCATTTACCATTTAGTATTTATTGTCTGAAAAATTATACACATCATGCGGGCATTGTATCATATGTTCAAAACAAATCCCAATTTCAAATATCTGCCTAACGGAATATTAAAAATGGTATAAGATGTTTCAGTCATCAATGAAATAACATCCAAGACGTTTCAACATATGACAACAGTGTGAAAAAAACCCATTAGATTATAAACATTGTCAGATATTATAGAGGGTTATTTTATTCATCAATACATTTTAAGTTTTAATCACAATACAGCCATTTAAATCAGGCTTTTGAAATTAACAAGCCTCAATTCTAACATAACTACCTGTCTGAAGATATTGTAACAAGACCGGCTATTTCAAATTCATATTTTAAGGCTATATCAAGTTCATATTTTAGCAAACTCACAAGACGCATTTAACCAATTCAGAGCTTGTGCTTAATTTGACTACTAAAGATACATTGTCTTTTCAGATTAAAAAACATGAATAACACTATGGCCCTTTCCTATGGCCTCAAAGGGGCCATGCCAAGTTTAGCTCGCAGTTCATTGGCTTCTTGTATTTCCTGTTCGTCTTTCGACATCTTCTTGTCAGGACGACCCCCGTGGTCTCTATGGCGATGTCGATCTTTGTGACGATCGTCCTCACGCCCACGATCACGATCTTTATCCCGGTCGCTTCGATGATCTTTACTGGATTTGCTGCTCTTGTGTTTTCTGTGGGTTAAAATTTCAGATGGAGAATACACATTCAGGTGTTTCAATGAGCAGATAAAGTCTGAAAATTCTCAAAGATGTCCCAGAACTTAACTCCAGGGGTTTTAAAAATCCCACGCGTAAAATTGTGTAAAACACTGATATTACCGTAAATATTGAATTAAGTGTTTTCTTGCCTGCTTTTAAAATCGCCAAAGTAAAACAATGGACATCTTAAAGGATATAATTATACCTAAAATGACTATGCTGCATAGTATTGCATAACCATGTGGATACTTGACTGTAAACTGGGATTAACTATCAGGCTGACTACGTATTTTTTTAAAAGCCACTCACAGAAAAGACAATGCCAGTAATCTGAAAGAGCATGCCCATATTTGATTGAAAACATTTGATTGGCGATGGGGGGGGGGGGGGGGGGGGGGGGGGGGGGGGGGTTACAATTGACTACTGGTGCATAATGGCATCCTGTCATTGTAGTATTATTCCCAATGAACTTGTTCATACAAACTGCTATCAGAGGGAAAGGAACTTGAAGCCTTACCTGTCATCATCTTTGTGTTTTTTATCATCTTCTTTATGCTTTTTATCTGAAACAAGTGATTTTACATGTAGTTTTCCAGGGGTAGTATTGTACATTTTTTAATTGTTTCTTGAATGTTTTCATTTCTCTCATCCGTCACGTAAACTTAAACTGAGTATGCAATTACAGATGTGTATAAATAGAGAATATAAAACCAGTGGTTATTTATATAAATTTAATGACACAATTTTACTCAAATTTACAAATTGATTCTAAGCGAGCAATTCTAATGAATTTCGTATTGAATGACCACAAATGTCATATAAGTTTTTAACATGAATATTAATTTGTTGATTCACTTCGCTAAATACATCACTATGTAATGAATATAATGTACAAAGCTGTTCATATAAGACATCAAATCAAAAGTTATCAAACTAGTTATATATGAAAAGCATATCATGATGTTATCTCATAATGGCGATGCCATTTGCAAATAAAACAAGAAATTTTACCTGATTTTCGGTCTTTATCTGTTCTTTCCCTGGACCTTGATCTTTTTCTGCCCCTGTCTCTATCTCTGTGAAAAATTGAAATATAAGTTAATAAACTCACAACACTCACAAAATGAACTTTGTATAATTTGATTTCCGAATCAACTGCAAGTGATTCTTAGATCTTGTTAACCATACAGGCCCAAATTTCTCAAAATATCTTGAGCGTAGCATGTTTAGGGGTATGTATCTTCTCTAAACTAGCCAAATAAGTTACATACATAAGTTAATAAACACAAAACTGAATGAAATTTAAAAATCAAAAATCGTTAATCTTGAAGTTTAAAATAAATAAATCATGTAGTCACTTAAAGGATAACATATGAATGTTAACCTGTGGTGAGGAGAGGGGGACCTCCGTCCTCTAGTGGGGGACGGGCTTCGAGCCGGTCGGTCCAATTCTCGGTTTATCTTACGCTTCTCTGAGCTCGCTGCCTTGTAAATATCCTGAAAAGAAAGACAGTGAAATTAATTTTAATTAGATATCCACAACATAATTTAAGTGAATCCATTGAACGCACATCAGCCTTTACTTAGAAATTTAAAGGTTTGTTCATTCGAAGAATATAAAACTCCTATTAAGTCCTTTTCATCATCATCTTGCCTATCCAGTTTGCTGTAATGATCATATTGCCACATGTATCCCTTCTCCGTCCTTCCACGTCTAAACCAAGCAGTACCAGGTCTGAGACAAAACAAGGACACTTTCTCAAGGCCTTTTAAATGGACATCAATGGGCCCTTTCTTCAATAATCCTAGCCTATGAGATATTTCTGTATTAAACTGTAAGATTTTTCCTATACAGGTATAAAGTTTATCCTATATTTTTTATGAAACAGCCTGCAGGTGCCCATTTCAATAAGATATCTTAGGTTAAAGGGCTTGAGGACACCTGTAAAGTTATGGAGTAAATATGAAATTTTTTATGGCAACACAGTTTCTGCCCAAAATGGGATTATGACTGGAAATTCACAATCTTAAACCAGGGTTCCGTTTCAATAAACATCTTAAGGTTAAATTAACCTTACGATGTTTATTGAAACGGAACCCTGGACATACATTTAGGGCACTGCTATATTTTTCCATAAGCTCACACCCGCCAACTCCTCCAAAATACACTCTTCCTGAACACTGAACATGATACATACGCTTATTGAATGGCTTGTCGGTCAAAAGTCCGATCTATTTGCCAAAGGGCAAAGAAGGATAAGTGAATTATTGTCTGCGGCTGATACATACCATAATGTCTTCCTCCTCATCGGTCTCCATTTCATCAAGATCTTCGTCCAGGGCGCTGACACGAGTATCTAATAGGTTACTTTCCTCCAACACATTACGTTTCTGTAATAACAGAATAACAGAGGTTCTAACAGCTGATTATTGTCAACAACAACAACAAATATCTTTCTTAAACTTAGGTCATACATACATGACAGCATGATGACAAATAAGATTAGTCAGCAGTGTCAATAAAACCTTAATTATACTAATACGAAGAAGGATGACTTTGTCCAGAGTGGCGGAAATAAAATGGTTGTGTATTTTTTTATGGTCGTACATGTATGAAATATGTATCTTATCATGGTGACAGTTATTTTAAATAACTTAACAAAATAAGAGGATAAAAGGGATATTCAATATGGTCAATCCGGGTCTGTTATGTTTTTTTTAAAAACAAATGCTTTTAGGCAAGGTATTCTACATGTACCTTCTGTCAGACATTTTCCATACATGGTAGATCATTCCAAATATATATATATATATATATATATATATACAGGATGTTACAAAACACCCTACACCACATACGGACAATTTTAATACCATTTAAAGATCACGTAAAATCACTGGTACTAGGCAATGGTATCCCCTAGACATAATTTCAATCATCAAGACTTTTTAACATGAATTTTTGATGATGTGCTTATATAAATTCACTCACTGAATTTAATCATGTACAGCAGAAACTTTTGTAAAAAAAACAGATAAAAAATGTACCGGTAACCTTTAAACTTTCAAAGAAGTAAGGATTTAAAAGTTAACAATGATGAAGTAAACAATGTTGTTAGTTTAAACAGAGTTCTGACGGAGAAATCCTACTGGGTAATTACCTGTATGCGAGGAAGGATGATGTCGCAGACTCTTTCTTCTCTGATAAGCTCATCAATAAACTCATCCATGTGTAACAGCTCAAATGCTGCAAGTTTTAAACAGAACAACCATGCTTTAACTTGTAAAATTCTCCTAGTATTCAAGGCCAATGATTACAAATTGGATTTTTGATAACATTTCTTAAAACAGGCCACAACATAATTGTTTGATATTAAATCTTGTAAAGAAGAATTACATGAATCGGAGTTACTACTGAAGTACAGCATTACAGGAAATTCTGAAAATGTAAGTTTGTGAGGCCTGTGGTTATGAATAATTATAACTTATACTATTCTGAGAACAAATTAACATATCGAAGAATGCATGCCAGACTGCAGTAAGTATTCGAATAAATACAGTTAGTTAATACAGTCTTCTTCAGACACTCGATATAACAGTCAGCAATTTGTCATACATCCATCATTCTTCTGCCTCTTGAGTTTTCTGTAGTCCAGGTAGAGTGGCTCCAGATACTTGTAGCAGTCAATAGATGTGCCTGTCAGTCGCATGTACAGGGAACCGAGGGCTCGGACATACCTGAATAATGAAGGGCCTGTTTAGTGAACAAGAAATTGTCTGAATCATCTGCAGCTAATTTCATAAACCTGTCTTTCAATAGGTTACTCCTTTGATTTGGTTAGCCCAAACTGATTTGTCAAAATTTATCCAATAATAACTTTTAGCTAATTAAATTATTTAGATGTGCAACTATCCTAAAGATAACCCGTTACGTGAACAACTTTTCCAAGTATATACAATTGGTTGCTGCCAAAACCTCAAGATAATGATTTAGATCAGACGAAGGGTATTATATGAAGTATTTTTAACCCAAAAGTGTGTGATGCTCTGATTTTGTTTCAAAGATTTTTCAATCATATGGACTTATAAGATTTGAACAACGATTATCCAAATAATTAAAGCCTTGTTCAGATGATATTTCTAAGGAAGACACTTCAACGGTTCTGAAAAAATGACAAGATCCTATGCATCAACCTCTGATGATAAACTAAAGAAATTTCCGAAATAGTACTGCAAAGGGCTTGATTTGAGTACACTCAACTCACCCTTTTTAATTGATTGATACCAGACAGGCAAATACACAAGCCAATTAATTCTTTTGCATTTTAATGCGCAAAAGGTTAAAAATCCATTGCGTTTTTCCAAAATTACACAATTGTACACCCCATTTAGAGCCCTCTTAATGATTGCTAATTATCTTAATATCTGTTTTACCTTAAAAATTAACAGGATATTAAATCATTAATTCATTGACTTATTACATCAAAGAGTAAATAATGGACTGGATAGAATAAACCCGCTATTTGATTTCATGATACAATTTGTATCTGATAACAACCTTGAAATACTTTCTACGGTCAGGAAATGAAAAATCATTTAGTAAGATTATCATTTTGCAAATCTGATCTATCATAAATTGTGCCCAAAAGAAAAGCCATACTTAAAGTCTTCATTTCTGATGAATTCTACGATTATGTCTTTCTCTGGTTGGATTTGCAGCATCTTCAGTAGAAGGCAGAGGAATGGTGCAGGCTTGATGTTTCCTCCATACACCCCACCAATGTACTTCAAGCCCATTGCTTTGTCTACCAGTAACTCCGCTGCAACGAAAAACAAACATTACCTATGAATGATGATAGCAAATAATTATAAAATCATAATCAGAGCTCTCAACTATTGCTTTAAGTGCTGATATAAGGCACCCATCAAAAAAGTTATTTTTATTTTCAGAGGCATAGAGAATGTTAATGCTTAACGTTTTGGGTACTGTACTTTAGCAAGTCAAAATGCCCAAATATTTCTGAGTCCAAACTTCCTGATTCTCATGGTCAAATAAGCTTAATCCTGCAGGGTCTGAAAATAACTTGAATTTTCTGCCTCAGCAAGAGAAGCTTAGATCTGGGGACCAATTTGCCAGTGTGACTGCAACAAGAAATGATAATCAATAAAATAAATCTGTCACAATATTATATGAAATAACGTACTTCAGTGAATCTTAATCACATGGTCAATTTAACTTCGAAGAAAATATTTCATGACAATGATAACAGTTCATCCAGACATCAATATTTTATCCGAATAAATGAAACGTCCGATTTTGATCTACTAATCATTTTGGACAGATCGGAAAAATATTTATACCGGTCAAGGCGAAACATTCTTCTTTCCAATATCTGCATTCGTATATACGCGTTCGAGTTATTTTCTCAATCAAATATTGGGGATTTGTCCCCTTAATTGAGTGAGCATCTTTCACTGTTCGGTTCGCCATTTTGATCTGGATCGCGAGGCGTTTGGCGTAGCAGACAACACTCTTTCAATGTAAAACTTACTTCGACTTGTACCAGTATCTTGATAAGTTGGATTATGCTATTGGTCCCACCCAGTATATAAATGATTTCAGAATTTATTTCGCATTTTTGTTTTCAAGTTATTTGTTTTAGCTGACATGCTTGTAAAGGCCATGATTAGAAACTGAAAAGTCGTAAAATAACACACTCACTTCCCATTTATTAATTTAGAATAACTGATCATACAGGAAAATAGCTATCATGTAGTAATAGATTTGCAGCCATTTTATTAAATCAATCATTTGATCAATTTGCAGTCAATAACGTTCGTAACACAAAGTAGTGACAGTCGGTCATTGGTATATTGATTTACAGTATTTACTATTTAGTGTTTCCTTTCATACAAACTCCCGTTAGATACTCCTGTGTTGGCCCAATTGCGAGTATACTCCTTGCGGAGTGATGCAATCCCTTGAGATGATGATGATGATGATGATGATGATGATGATGATGATGATGATGATGATGATGATGATGATGATGATGATAATGATGATGATGATGACTTAATCAAAATAGTGGTTCTTTATTGCCTTAAATACAGAAATAGTTCACTTCACTCTTGTTGGTTTTTGTTGAGACTGCAAACACGGAAATGTAATAAATAATGTCGTAAACTTTGGGCGCCCTAAGGTATCCTTAGATAACTTTTGGGAGTCATTTGGTAAACATTTGGTGCCATAGGGGTACACGGACTCCGTTGATGTCTTTTGGTATTTCTTTGTGTGTTCGGTTGTGTATAAAAGACTGGTCGGTCCGGACCAAATCCGGACCAACGGAAATCTCCTGACTGTTACAGAAATCGTTCGGAAGTTTTGTTTGTTTTGGGTTGGTATTAAAGGACGGGCCGGACCGGACCAAATTAAAATACGCATTGCTATGCGTCTTTTAATTTGGTCCAGAATTGGTCCGGTTCGGCCAGTCTTTTATACCCAACCGTGTGTAAACGTAGGGTGTTTGCTACATGTACAATTTATTTAATCATGGTCAAATCGGAAATGTCAACATATCAGTTGTGACACAATAAGAATAAGGCGAGTAAGGCGACAAGTTGTTATGTTGAATATTTTGTAAGTTTTACCTCATTGTTATCGTAAACGATAGCAAATCATTTATTTAACTGTAAGTCAATGGTGCAAAGATAACAAATATAAAAAATGCAGAGAAAAAAATCTTCTTTTAAGGATATTGTTTGAGTATATTTTTTTTGGAATTTTCCATTTCAAAAATACATTTTTGCATTTTAACTTTTAAATTCAAACACAAGGAAATGATTCATTTTCACCCAATATTTACATACAAGCGTATCAGCTAATGCCAAGTTCTATGGTCACCTTTAATTCGAGCGACCACACACCACTCCAGATACGTTACTGCTACATGTATGCATTATGACATATTCCTGACAGTTGCCTTGGACTGGGAATATTTTTTAGTTGAAATGCAAACTTTCCTGATCGTGAATAGTTATCGCTGCCACGAAAACTGAAGAAATATACTAACAACATAAGTTGCAGGTCATGTGTTTGACCTGGGAGTAGGATTTGTTATTGGTTCCAGGTTTGACATGGCGACATTTTAATGGTAGTTTTACCAAATAAAGTTTAACATAATAAATGACATTGCACAGGATAACCCGTAAAGATTTGCACAAGTACAAAAGCTTATTTCCAACGGGGTCCATGTCTAAGGTATTAAAGTTGGCATTAAATGATTTAGTGAACAGTATTATATAATAGTATATCATATACTCAGATGAATTAAATTAATATATGACATTCATCACAAATAAACTACTATCAGTATCACATAATTATATAATATACCACACAATTATATAATAGTTAAGGAATATTTAAAAATTACCAAAGCAACTATATAAAAATTGTGCGTATTCTTAGAAAGCGCATTTATATTTATTTAATACATAAAAAAATATGAATACAAAAAGACAGACTTTTCAAACTTCTCCATCTCCTTAAAGAGGTGAGTTTTGTCTAATTTCTTAAAAACATACTTTGATTCTGTGTCTTTGATGTTATTTGGAAGCATGTTCCAATCCCGTATACCATTATAATAAAAAGAAGCTGCTGTAAAACCACCATTATGTGGGACATAAAATTTTAAGTATTATATAATATTATCGAAACTTTTTACTTCTATATTATTATTTTTATTTAATATTTATCAAGCCATCTTAAATTTATATAAAATTAGTGCAACATAGTCAGAAACTACATGGGGACAATAAACAACCTCGGATGTATGCCGGTACATCTGTTGAAGTAGTTCGTAAAATTTTGAATTATATCATTAGTTAAATGTAGTGTTTAAGAGTTGTATTTATTGATCTAAGTTTAAATTTGTTGTCATTGAATTGTATTATAGCAAACATAATGAAGAATCCCAAGAGTTAAGTCACAAAGTTTAACTGCTAAATAAAATTACTACGCGATCTACTTGCAGCGGACTTAAACGTACCACTTTTTGAGTGTGTAAACCGTCCAAATACATCCGAGGTTGTTTTCGATAAAATGGCCGAGGAGCTCCGAATGTAAACAACAGCGTTGCAGGATTTTCCCTTTGCTATTAGGCTGTTCCAAAAGTGTTGTGTGCTACCTTCAGCAATAGACGCTTGAGTTCTGGCGGGAACTGTCACGTTGATCAGCTGTTTGCAGAGAGAAAATGCAGACTTCAAACTATTTCCAAACCCGTGCTTCAAAACAAAACATCGAATGGCAAGGGAAAGGAAAAAGTAAAGATAGACACCAGAATAGATCCCTCAGCTATGGGTAAGTTCCACTGCATAATTTTCATGTTTGATTAACTCTGATGAAAAGTTTAATTTAGGCATAAATTTTCATTGTTCATCTGTTCAGAGTTAAATGTAGAAATTTATATTTTTGGCTGAAACTTTTATTTGTGCATTATTGATTTGTTTTAGATCATTTACACTGAATGGTACAATATACAGTGTTGGCGACTATGTGCTGGTTGCAACTGATGTCGACAAAAACCCATCCAAGGCACTGGTTTGTCAGATCAAGGATTTGTTTGACAATGGTAATTTATTTTAACAGATAATTCCGTAGATATATGCATGAAGTGACCCTTCTATGTAGTTGAACAGATACAGACAGAGAATTGTTTTCTGATTGTTTAGCACATCATTTCTAAAAAATCATACTTGAAAAGAAATTTGAGGTGTTGCTCAGGGTTGTCAATAAGAACCGGCCGCTGGCCGAAATGGATGGTTCAAATGAAGTTTGGGCCGGTTCAAATTCGGAAGAAGAAAAAATTGATCGCAAGTTTTTTTGGTTATAAATGTTCCTGACGGTTAAAAACGGCCCTTTTCGCCTATAACATCTCTTTCGATATTTAGAGCTTCGCCTTGACTGGTTAAAATTTTTCCGATAATCTGAAACTTTATCTTATGATTCGGCATATTTGTAGACACAGTAGACGATATTTTGTTTATCCAACATTGTCGACATTTTGACACGATTCTGGACCATGACCTGTGACGTCAGGCATGTGATCAATAAAATATAGTTGTATTATTGATAGTTAATTATAACTTGCAGCATTGTGTATATTTCCACGAGAAAAACAAGACAGGAATGCCAATAACCCTGCGCAGTCAACGTTTTAACTATCTTTGATACCGTGACCTTATTTCGCGATTTCCCAAAATTCTTAAAATAGTAACATAGTGTTGTTTTTTTAGTGCATATTTATCGAAGTTTATACTCCATGGAAATGAATTTATAGCAAATAAACAAGCATCAGATATGAAAATAATTGACCCTACTTTACGAGTACGTAGAATTACGTATCTATGAAGCTATCGATATAGCTATGTCTATGAAGCTATGGATAGATAAGTAAAATTCGTATCTATGAAGTAAAGGGTTAATTAACCATTCTCCCAAAATGCCCCAGAATGCAGGAAATGAAGGGCTGAATTTCAAAATTTCCGGGGATTGGGGGTGGAGGATACCCACGGATCCCCCTAGCTGACCGCCTGCTTTTCTGTTTCAGTCGGTTCAACAAAAACTTATTGACAACCCTGGTTGCTATGTCTAAATTTACTTTAATTACACCTTTGAACATTTATTACACACTTGCTCATTGTTTCTATTTGTAAAAATTTGGAGTGAGATATTTATTTTAGTTAACACATGGCTTGATAATTCTCAAAATGACTAAATTTCAGTTTAAAAATAAGCCATAATTTGGTATGAACCCTCAGATATATCATCAAGTTTCTCAATAAGATTTGCTTGAACTGTCCCAAATAGTACAGAGACCCACTAACTTCTACTTAATGCACTTAAAATTCACTACTTTAAAATTGAAAGTAAAGGCATGCAGTCAGAAAATTTATAGAATGGATTGTCTGCAAATTTGAAGAATCTGCTAATAATATGATTATCCTAGACTGCAAATTTGAAGAATCTGCTAATGATATGATTATCCTAGACTTGGTGAAGTACATTCATATCTGTACATACTACATATGAGGGATTGATGTAATTTCCAGGTAAAGAAAAGTTAGCAGAGGCAAGGCGATTCATACAGATAGAATGTCTTCCAAAGCCTGCCCAGAGAGCCTTAGCTTTAAAGAAAACTAACACCAATTCACAGGAGGTGGTGCTGAGTACAGACAAACGTGACAACAATGTGGTGGACCTTACACAGCTTATTGGAAAATGTCAGGTACTGGAGATCTTTTGGTAGTGAAGAATTTTGTTTTTTAGGAGCAAGTAATTCCATTTGCATTTATTGCTAATAATTAAGAATGAAAAATCTAGAAGAAACTTTCCAAAATAAAATTTAAAAAAACACATGAATACTTTTGGCGCTTTGGCATTAGGCCTTCATTAGTAGATAAATGATCAGTCATAATAAGTAAATGAGGTCAAAGTCATACACTTCTTCTCAGTATTATTATTTGTAATATTTTTTAAGATTCTTCTTTTGCAGGTATTGAGAAGGTGTGTTCGAATATCGGGTTTGCTGTAATAAAATTTGACTATTAATTAAGCAGTTATGTAAATGTGAAAACGAATTCATAGCTTTCAATGTTTCATATGTTACTTTCAGGTTATTGAAAGCAAGAACATCCCTGTTCAGTCCCCTAGTGGTCGAAAAACCAGACATCCTATGTTCTACGCAGCCCATAGTTACGATGGTTGCAAAATCGGTTCCCTGTTTGATGATGATAAGGAAAACTGGGAGCCTAAAGACCTGCAGGGATCTGGCCGGAAAAACAATGTCACTAGCAAAAGTACAGCAAGTCCATTGCAGCCGTCGGAAAAACATGGAGTTGGTGAGAATTGGTTTGAATTTTTTTTAGGGTGTAACCATAAGAAAATGATCTCTGGTGTGTGTTTTTGTTGAGCCCGCTTGCTGTGAGCGAGAAATAGTTGACATTATGGCTGTACCGTGTATGTGCATGTGTCCATCTGCCCAGACTTAACATTGTCTGGGCTGTATCTTGACCATGATATTAGGATTTTTAAAAAAACAACCTTGCCATGAAGGTTCACCATGATAAGGTGGCGTGTCACGCACAATGCGAACCTCAAAGATCAAAAAATGAAATGATCCTTGTCTGGGCTGTATCTTGTTTACACTTTCTTGGATGAATTTTAGATAGTTTCTTGCATAGAAAAGATATTAATATACCAAGACAAACTGGCGTTGTGATGATTTTCCGTTTTGAAAGGATATTAAGATAAAAAAAAATTGGGGTCGACACTAACAATAATTCCCAGGGGTCTGCAAGGGACACCACCACTGACCTGTGACCAGGTGAAATCAAGTGTCCCTTCCTCAATTCCAGTGTCCTTTCAGAATTTTGCCTTTGTCTTATAGATAGATGTGTTATTGTGGTCTCTTTTATGCCTGTAATACAAAGAATTTCACATGACATAAATGATATGTTCTAGAAGGGTAATTCTTAACTTAAATTGTTTAATTTAGTATTTTAAAATTTAAAATTGTATATAATCAGCTGCTTTAAGGATTAAAATTTCAAAAACTGCTTTGAATCAATTTTCATTAAATTAATTTGATTAAAGTAGAGCTGTGCTTTTTAGCTGCAGGTACTTCAAGCCCTAGATCTCGACTTTCAACCTACCCCTGGCTAAAATCCGAAGATGTGACAAAATTAATCGAGGATGATCGATTCTCTATTATATCGACGACTTCGACTGACAGTGTATCAAGCAAAGCTTCAAGTAAGAGTAGTGTTAGTAATGGCTCGCGTAGAAGTTCAAGAAGCAAGCCAGTGAAAGACACTAGTGAAGATGATTTGGACCTCATCATTCCTAGTTCAAAATTTGTAGTAAGAGGCACTGCCTCACCACAAAAGGATAATAAATCAAAGATTGAGATTAATGACAGTGTGACTAACTCTCCAAGATCTGAAAGTCTTAGAAAGGCAGTGTTAAGAATGAACAAAAATGGTAACAATGGTGGCCAAACACCTACTAAAGCTGCTGATGTAGACGACGATGATATCATTCAAAGAGTGAAGCAGCCTCGGACAGAGCCGAGAAGGAGAAGTTTGGCTGTGTTGGAAGAGAAAAAACCTGAGCCAGCTAAGTCGGAAAGGAAAGTGAGGCGTGTACAAAGTGTGAGGTTAAAACGTGTAGGGGAGGAATATCAGTCATTCAGGAATCCAACACCGGACAGTGAAGGGAGAAGAGTGCGGTCCAGACTCTCAGACAGGTAAAGATTGGAAGTCAATTATAGTTTTATCAAAATCTAGCTCCGTGTTAATTGATTTACAATTTAATATAATTATTATTTTGTCTGTGAAGTTATATTTTTGTTGATTTATTCACATGATTTGGATTTCTGACCTAAACAACTACACAAAAAGTTACATGATCAGACTGATTGTAAAGAAAGTTACATTAACTTCTGCTAAGATGTGGACTCTCATTGGCTCATTGTTGCACGAGGGTAATGTTGTGTTTTGGGAGAGACCCACCAACCACTTATTCATATTTATTAATAAAGATGTCACTTTCTAACGCCAGGTTCACAGGCTTGAAGGAGATCGATGATTTGAGACAGAGCAGTCGACAGGCCTTTGCTGAGGTTACCAATGCGACTAACACCAGAAGTTCTCCGAGGAAGATAAGAGCAGCCAGACAAGGGTGAGTATCGTTGGTTGTGAACAGTTTATGAAGTGGGTATATTGGTATGCTGGACTCCTGGAGTTTACAGATGAGTGAGAACCCTGTTGGTAAAGACAATATTTTGGCGTAAGGATCATAATATTTTCCCCAGTATTTTAAACCCTTAGATTTGGGTATTTTCTCATTGTTTATTTACAAAATTGGGATAATGGTTGATTAAACTCAAATATTCTTTTTAACCATTAATTATTGGGCTTGAAAAACTTGAACAACAGTAAACTACATCTTTACAAATAAACATCTTCAATTGAAAAATGTAATTTTTTACATTGGGAATATAATCAAATATGAGCTGTTGAAATTGCCGAAGAAATATTTGAACAGGCATATGAGCTGATTCAATGTTGGACAAGTTCACTTTATTGTCTAGAAGTTTGTAAAGGAATCTTTGTCAGTTCAAGTTACACTTGCAGGCAATGTTTAGGCTTGACCATGTACATAAGTGCTTTCAGATTTGTTGACAGAGTTATGTTAGTTGGAATTCTTGGCAGTCCAAGTCTAGCACCTTATTCCTAGACTTTGATGTACAAAAGTAGATTTCTATTTTTACGAACGAACGTTTACTATTCATTGTGTGATTTTCTTTTTTATTTTGATCATGGGTGACGGTAAGACAAATCGCATGCGTTTGACTCTTAAAAAAAGTGTCATAGTGCATGCTTTACCTGGATTCAGTGGGCACCTCTCTTTAGCAGCCAATTTGACCTTTTCTCAAAGGTGGCCACTTAATATAGGATTGACTGTAGATAATTTTCCAAAGTTATAGCAACATTTTGAACTCAATAATCAAAAATTGGTTATTGTGATTGAATGTGACATTTCAGTGTTAGTTATGCGGAAAGCCTCAGCGAAATGGTGTGGGATGAAGACTTTGAGAGAAAGCGAGGCAGCAGGAAAAGATCATCGGCTGCTACCCCCAAATCGAGGTTTGTTGGTCATGATCTTGATTCTCGCAAGGGCCTCCAAGTGTGAATTTTCACATTTCTGTGAATGAGGCCGTTAATCAAATTTTAATATTTTACAGATTTGTGAATTTCGCACCTACTTCTGTGAAATGTGAATGGGGCATTATTTCGGCACTATATTAGGTTCATTTGTAGAGTAAAATCACATGCCTCAACAGATATTTTTGTGTCATCTTTGTTAGCAGTGTAACACTTAGGCATTCAAAAGTTATAAAATTGAAAGTGGAAGTGTGACAAGGCCAACGAAGATGACTTGCTGATTCTTTAGACTTGGTATGCACATTGATCATGGTCAGAGGATGAACCCTATTGGGGTTGGATCAAAAGGTCAAGGTCATAATGACCTTTGCACTCCGGATAGATGGCACATCTGATACACTGAATTCAGTTCTTTATTACCATTTTATTCAGAAGTGTTGAAGGCATATCTAAGAAGTCAAGTCACTTCATGTATACAAAAAATTATGGTTTTTGCCGGGTCAAATGAGAATACCTGTGTTGATATTTTAAATTCAAACATTTTGACATGAAGATTCCAATTGTTAGAGTATTTCCTTGGCCAAAAGTTGAATCTATAAATGTGATGAATTGCAATTGTCCTTTCGTTATCTAGCAAGAGCAAGAAGAGTAAAGAACGAGATTACAGCCCAGATGACCCTGACTTTGAAGACGATGATGAAGTTTTCTCTGAAACTTCCAGCACATCAGGCAGGGGAAGGAGAACTCCACGTTCTGTCAGTAGACGAAACTCTGCCAGGACTCCGAAGGTAGGCTAGTATTATTCTAGACTATTACTTTGATAAAACATATTTTAGTGACTATAACAGTACTTTATGGTTAACATTTATTGTATTTCTAACAATAACCAGTCAATTCAACTCTTCTATACTTTATGTTTAACATGAAATTTTTCTACCACATCTATTGTCATTTGTCGGATGTAGTCTGCTTTTGGCATTTGTGACAAAGTTGTTTCCTCTGAAGTGTAACTTGATGCCAAGGTTATGTTGGTCAAGTAATCTCAGTTTCAGCTATTCTGGACAAGATGGCGCTCAATTTTTAAAGATTTAAGAGCACATGTTTAGGGAAGAGTATATTTATACAAAAAACTGTTCGTAGGGTAGATTCTTAATGTTACCTGGTATGAAGTTAAGTCAAATTGAGGGTTCAAATTATTACTGTATACTCAAGAATACTCCTCTTTTGTTACAGCAGAACCATGGTACGCCCAGAGCTAGACGGTCCATCCTTGACGCTGCAACTCCAACAGTGCCGGGCAGACAGCAGCCCCTAATGTCACCTACCAGTGTCCTTGAAGAGGCCAGAGCCAGGTAGGAAACATTATTAATTAGACAGTTATATTGGTTAAGGGCAATAGCAGGCCTCCAAGCAAGCCCTACAATTTC
The DNA here is from genome assembly GCF_026914265.1 of Mya arenaria. NCBI lineage: Eukaryota > Metazoa > Mollusca > Bivalvia > Myida > Myidae > Mya > Mya arenaria. Next base: position 52,596,751 of record NC_069134.1, read on the forward strand.
CTACTTTTTCTTGAAAAGGCCCTAAGATTCCAATTTTTTGTGGACAAAAACAGTTTGAGAAATAATTGAGTGATCTAAATTTACCTCAGAATGGCCGAGAATGCATCTTCTTTTATACCTACTTTTTCAGTCACTTAAAATTGCCGATTATGCAAATAAAGGGCTGGCACACACCTTTTTTAAGGACTCGTGTAGAAGGATTTGAATGTGAACGAAATGTAAGAGATATTCTTCTTCAGATTGCATGTGTCAGCAGTGCCCGAGACTCTGCCCTGCCGAGAGAAAGAGTTTGACGATATCTACACATTTGTCGAGAGCAAAGTCATTGATGGAACTGGAGGGTATGATAGATTAAAGCCTTAGATTAAGGTTTAATTGTATTATGTATTGTAGTTCCATTATCTCCAATTATTAAGAGATAATGACCTGGCATCATATTTTTATCTATCTCTTGGAATTATAGTCAAATTTCAGCTTACATGTCATCCTCATTTATTTCATATTGTTGAAAACAAAATGACTGCACTAATTCTATTAAAGATTCAAAGTTATGGTTTAATAAGTGAAACCATGTTTAACCAGTTAAAATCTTGTGAATAAAATGTTGTTCTTTAAAAGTCAGTTTCAACACTCTAAAAGAGTTTTGTTTTTCATTGCACCATTCTTGTGAGTGACAAATTAAGCTACAATTTCATTGGTAGGTTGAAGTTAAACAAATGCAAATTGTTCGTGTATGGATGCTTCTCGGGTGTATGATCCTGCCTCTTCGGTATTAATTCCATGTGATGCTTAAACAAATACGAAGACAGCAGTCAGTTTCTTGGTAGACTTTGGTGAATTTAAAGCCACAAAAATTCCATACAGCAGCATGTTGAAAAGCTAAGTTAACTTGCAGAAAAACATATTGGGATAAGTGCATGATGTTTCAAGAGGGAGATATTGAAAGTACATATAATTCTTGTCAGGTTTCTTAATTACTATAGTGATCTTTCCTGCCTTCAGATGCATGTACATATCTGGAGTTCCGGGTACCGGTAAGACGGCCACAGTGCATGAGGTTATCCGCTCTCTCGTGCGTGGCTATGAGGATGGTGAACTGCCCTCGTTCAAGTACATCGAGATCAATGGCATGAAACTGACGGAGCCGAAACAGGCATATGTGGAGTTACTCAAGGTTTGTAAGATCACAGAGGGATTTATACAAACAGTACACACATGTATATTTGACCTTGAATCTTGTTTCACAGGTCTTCGATTATTTAAAATACTTAATGGCCTGTCAAGATGAAAAAAACTATTACCAGAAGTACATAATGAATGATGCGCTGACTTTAAAGATACCTTTCCTTGACAATTAAAAAACAATATAGTCCTGTCAAATTTATTTATCTAGTCAGCGTAAAATGGCTTGCCGGAAGCCTGCGGCTTGTAAAATGTCTTCAGGGCCTATAGAAATTCAAGTACATCAGGCCTATTTGGGTTGTGCTTTTTCTGATTTGAGATATTTCTTTGGGCCTATGAATTTAACTAACATTTTATGCTTGAATTGTGAAATCTTGTGTATGCCTTGTCTGCCATTTATTTGAATTTACCTTTTCCCATCTGCAGCAACTGACCGGCCAGAAGGCCACACCAGACCACGCTGCTGACTTGCTGAACCGACGCTTCTGTGGAAGTAGCTCCCGGGAAACAGTTGTCCTGTTGGTTGATGAGGTGGGTTTGGATATAGGAAAATTGTTCTTGGTTCTAAGGCCACGTCAAATCAATGTTTTGTTCATCTGATATATTTTGAAATGGGATTATTAAAGGGATTGTCATTGCATTGGTGTTGTTGCTGGCATTTTCATCTTGCAAGAACTTGAGCCTTGGCCATAAGTCTACGCGTTTAAGATGATTGCCTGAAACTTGGTACATGTGTTACCTGATCTCTTTTAGCATCATGAAACTATTAACAATATGCGACTGTTAATCATGTATTTGTATTTCCACATCAGCTTGACTTACTGTGGACCCGGAAACAAGACGTGATGTATAACATTTTTGACTGGCCGACCAAACAGCATGCGCGCCTGATAGTACTGGCTGTGGCAAACACCATGGACCTTCCCGAGAGAATCATGATGAAGCGAGTCTCCAGCAGACTGGTATGTCAGGTTTTTGTTGAAAATTTGCTGTTGTTCTGGTTCATTTATTTTCTTATTAACATCACTTATGTTACATAAGTACAGTTTGTACTTAAACAGTGCTATGTCTACATACGGTAACTAAATTCAGGATAAGCAAAGCAAGTTCAAAACAATCGAGGGTCTGATAATGATTACATTTTACATGTTTTCTCCAGATGATTGTGTTATCTTGGATAAAAGGTCTGAAAGCCTTAAAAGCTGCACTCCCATAGATTTACCGTTTTAGAAATGTTTATATTTTTTGTCTTGGAATGAGCATTTTTCTGCATAAATATCTTCAAACCAGTGATAAAAGACTGTCAGATGACAAAATATTAGATTGCTGATTTTCATATTTCAGCTTGAAAACTAATGTTTTATGGCTTTAAGCGTTACGAATGGTTTAAGAAAAATGCATAATACATCAATTTTTGAACTTAAGTAGAAAAATCTGTGACTATTTTTTGGTCAGCATTCTATATGAATGGTTTACATTCATTTTCGCATAAATTGGCTCGTTCGAAGACAAAAAAAAAGAAAAAAAGTTGTCAAAACGTTCAATCTGTGAGAATGCAGCTTTAAATAATTTACATCATATAATATACACTTTAAACCTTGCAGGGTCTGACAAGGATGACGTTCCAGCCCTACACATTCAAGCAGCTGCAAACAATTGTGCTGTCTCGTATGAAGGGTCTAAAAGCGTTCGACGAGGATGCCATTCAGCTCGCTGCCAGAAAAGTCGCCGCTCTCTCTGGAGATGCTCGGAGAGCCCTGGACATTTGCAGGTATTAAAGATGTTATAATTATTTCGCAACACCCCGTCTTCTCAAATTTTGGTTTTGGCAGAATTAACATGATTTGAAAAAACTGCAAAGCCGTTAATAAAACATTGGCAAATCTGTTATTTAACTAGGCTTTAAATTTGTGACCTAGGGCTGGTTTCTTAACAGAATGTTAGTCGAAACTTCAATAATCTTAACACATCAATGTCACAAATAGCAATAAGCTGGGGGGGGTTTTCTATAATTTAAATTCATTTTTTTAACACTGACTTAATTTCAATTCACATGTATAATTACATGTAAGTAGCAAAATTATGAAAATGTGATACTATGATTGACTAAGATGTTTGTTAAAACAGGCCCCTGGTGAATGATGGGGACTTTTTGCTGGTTCCCTCAATTTCCATTTGAGATGTGTAAGAGTTTAGATATGTTGTATGTGTTTGTGGATATTACTTTATACATTGGGATGTGTAGGCATTTCAATAGCCTTTATGGAAGTCAATTTTGAGTCTTTGGTCTTGTCACATTTTTATGCCCCCAAAGGTGGGCATATTAAAATCGCACTGTCCGTCCGTCCGTCCGTCCGGCTCTGTAACTTTCCCTTGTATGGACAGATTTTAAAATAACTTGCCACATGTGTTCCACATACCAAGACGACGTGTGGCGTGCAAGACTCGTGTCCCTACCTCAAAGGTCAAGGTCACACTTAGTGTTTATTCACAATGGAGTGCTGCATATAAGGACATAGAGTATAGGTTGTCGTGTCCGGGCTGTAACTTTCCCTTGTATGGACAGATTTTGAAATAACTTGCCACATGTGTTCCACATACTAAGACGACGTGTCGCGTGCAAGACCCGTGTCCCTACCTCAAAGGTCAAGGTCACAATTAGTGTTTATTCACAATGGAGTGCTGCATATAAGGACATAGAGTATAGGTTGTCGTGTCCGGGCTGTAACTTTCTCTTGTATGGACAGATTTTAAAATAACTTGCCACATGTGTTCCACATACCAAGACGACGTGTCACATGCAAGACCCGTGTCCCTACCTCAAAGGTCAAGGTCACACTTGCCACATGTGTTCCACATACGAAGACGACGTGTCGTGTGCAAGACCCATGTCCCTACCTCTAAGGTGAAAGATACACTTAAGTGTTTATTCACAAGGGAATTCTAAATATAAGTACATAACAGTGTAGGTTGTCAAGTATGGGTGGTATTTTTTATGTTCAGAAGCAATTTAAAATAACTTGCCATATGTATTTGACACGTAAAGGCAAGATCAACTTTTCATGTACTGACCTTTTGTAGGTCAATGTCACATTCGGGGGCATTCGTCACATTCTGTGACAGCTCTTGTTTTTATGATGATTTTAAATATGTTTCGCAACATTAGAAGAAAGTTGTCCCAGCAGAATGGTTCAATGGAATGATTAACAAATTTATTAATAAAAATTTGAGTTCATGGTTTGAGTACATGTTTTGATCTTTTATTCTCCCAGGCGTTCTACAGAGATAGCAGAACAGGCTTCACAGCGTCAAAAGAAAGACGTCTTAGTTGGAATGGTTCATGTGGACAAGGCTTTACAGGAGATGTTCTCCTCGCCGAAGATTGTTGCAATCAGGTACAAACAATACTGTTATAGCAGCAGTCTTTGCCTTAAAACATTTTCAGCACTTGTCCTTTTAGGCAAGTAATTGAAGAAACCACTTGCCCAAAAACAGTTTTACTTGCCCAAAATAATTTAAAAAAAATAAAACACAAGCGAGAGAAGTATTTTAATTAATAAGCGTCCACTTTTAGTGTCGGGCAGACGCTTAGACGCTTATAAATTTGAATACTACAAATGCTGTGTTATCACCAATTCATGCGTAAATATGCGAAAGCCAATATTTAGAACGTTCATTTAGGATTTGTGAATTGTTGGTGAAGAAATTATGAAAACTGAGGGATTTAAATTTCCGAAAAATGCACTTGCCCGTTCAATCAACCACCTTGACTTGTCCAAAACAGTATTTACTTGTCCCGGGCTTCGGGCAACCCAGTTAGGATGAAGACTGTAGCAGTCGTTGAATTAGATTAGAAATATTGTGGAAAATCAATAGTTTACTGTAAGGCATGGTTTTGATAGAAATCTGCCTGTTCTGTTTTTCATATAAAAGAAAACGATATTGTTGTTTAGTTTTACAATGGCCTTAATTTTGTACATGTACTTTAGAAAGTTTGTAGAAGCATACAACAGAAAATGTCAAAATGAGAGTTGTACTTAAAATTTTATTCGCTTAAGAAAACTGCAGTTTCTTGAGCATTTTCATTTGTCATTTCTCTAAGTGATAATAGAAAATGTTGATTAATAATGAATATTTTGATTTTAATAATTGCAGGAATGCCTCTGACCAGGAGAAGATATTTCTGCGTGCTGTTGTTGCCGAGTTCCAGAGGCTTGGATTGGAGGAGGCTGAGTTTTCTAAGCTCTTTGACCAACACGTCTCACTGTGTAGACTGGAAGGTAAGAACACTGGCATATATACAAGATATCAGGGATTTTTCTGAAGTGTCCATTTTGGGGAAAAAAAACTAAAAAAAAACAAACTGGGAAATTTTGAGACATATAATTTACAGATTTGGGCAGAAATTTCTGGCCTTTGTTGTCAATGCGGGACAAAGTACTTATTGAGTTTTTTCAAGTTGTGTAATAACTGGCAAAAATTGGAATATAAAAACTCAACAAAATCATTTTGGGCAACGTTTCTCTGTGAAACTAATATATAGAATCATGAATGTCACCCAAAAGTGCAGATAAATGCATTTATTATTGTAAATGAACAATTGTTCTGAAAAGAATTGTTCCCACGCTAAAACCCTGGCTAAGAGGCAAGGTGGTAATTTCATGTCATTTGGGATTTTTTTTATTGAAATTGGGAAAAAATAAACATCTGAGAAAGGGTCAGATATTCTGACCCGTGAGATGGGCAGAAAAGGCCTGGATATCTAAATAAGTCGCTCCCATTCTTGGATGGCAATTTGTCTTCGCCATATCTGCCTGTTATGATCTCACCTTAGCATGAACTTTTCTTGAATCCTAATGGCTGATGTTAACATATTTGTTATATAACAATCTAGTGGGTTTCTAAAGATTGTACAAATGGTGATGTTGGGATCAAAATTTATCCTGTGTACTTGAGATAAATAGACATATAAAGGATTTTTTTACAATAATGTTCTTACATTAAGCCTAATATGTACCGGTATGTATAAAAAAGGCCTACCTTGCCTACCTGTTGTTTTTTTTGGCAAGATGTAACCCTTACAACACAACTTTTTTTTACCTAAACTTAATCATTTTGACAGAGTTGTTAAAATGAACTATGAATCCTGACCTGAATGAGAAAAAAAACATTCAACTTTTACAATTACAGGCCTACATCCACCATCAACGGGAGAGTTGTCCGGAATGTGTTCTCGTCTTGGTAGTATTCGACTGCTGCTGGTAGAACATGGTCGAAATGACCTGAACATGCGTGTGCGACTTAACGTAAGCCAGGACGACGTCATGTATGCGCTTCGGGAGGCCAGGGACATGTGATCAGGTCTTGGCGTCAGTTTGAAAAACTGTCTTCCATGATTGGATTAAAAATTGTAAATACATGTAAATGGTAACAAGTGAGAAATCATAAAATGATGTCATCAATTTTTGCCCCAATTTCTCGAAACTTCTTTCTTCTTTATAAAGTCCGTTATAAAAGATTAAGCTAATCTTACTATTTTTGTTGTTCTATAAAATGTGTTATATTTTTACTTCTTAAGAATTTTTAGAAATTATGTAGAAATAATCTGTATGATTATCAGAATAAACCATTTTTCATTTATCAAAATCCATTTTCAGTATGTATTTCAACTAATTGAAATAAGCGACTTAAGCCTGTTAAGCTTAAGAAGTTTCGAGAAATTGGGGCAAGATTTACAGTTGAAAGAAAAGGGGATGTATATAAGATAATAAAAATGATGTTAATATACAATTCAATACATAATGGCATCTATGCAATTTGATGAAATACTGAATCGAATTGGAATCACTGGGACACAGAGGAGTAAACTTCAATTGGAAATTAAGTCTTTGTTTCACAAATGAGCGGTTCCTAAATGTACCTCCAGCATTGAACATGAAATATCTTTATTAATCTCGTGTCTTCACAGTTATTCCAGTACATTTACAGATATTTCAGTCGATTTACAGATGTTCTAGTGCCTTGTACAGTTTTTTCAGTACATAACCAGATATTCCAGTGTCTTGTACATTTAGTTCAGTGCATTAATAGATATTCCAGTGCCTTGTACAGTTATTCCGATACATTGTACAGTTATTCAAATACATTGTACAGTTATTCCAGTGCCTTGTACAGTTTACTTTCAAGTTTGGATGATCTGAAAGGAATTGTAGTGAAAATGTATGAATGTACCAAACAGTGTTCGCCAAACAGTCGTGCAATATGTAAAATTTATAGCCGCAAATCATTTTCGTATCTGGCTGTCTACATAAATTTCTACCTAAATTTTGATCAAATTTAAAAAAATAAAATAAAAAAAATATTAGAATTTCTTCTGTTAGGAGTTCTTACACTCTAGTTTTACCAATCAATTTTTATAATGATACAGAATTGGGCATTTTATATTGTGAATTGTATTTTACCTTTTATTTATGAATAAATATCTTTGATTTATTTTATCTTCTTATTTATGAGACATGATCTTGCTTATAAATGCACTATTCAAATCACTGACTGTGATTATTAAAAACTGCATTTCTTATGCTGTAGTTTTTCTACCTCATGTGTCCTTGGCTTTGGCAGTGACTAAGGCAACTGTACGCCATATTTTTATTTGAAACCCAATTAACATTGATACAAAACTGGCATGTATGATAATTCAGGGAAAATACATCATTCAAGGATTTCCACAGATCTTATGGCTCCAGGCCAGGGACCAAAAGAAAAGAATAAAAAAATGCTTGCATTTTGTTGTTACCGGTACTTTATTTGTTGTAAGTATTGACACTCTAGTTTGCTTCAAATTTAAAGTCGGAGAGCCCTCAAATGTGCTTCCAAAAAGCCTTTTTACTTCTGCCACAGGTTGCTTCACTCCCTTTGACCCAAATTGGGGGTGTAAATGATTAGAGATACATCTTGCATGCATATTCAGTCTAGTTGGTTGTGTACAGGCTGTAACTTAAAGAGGACATTTTGAGTGCAAGAATTGTGTCCCTAGATCACACTGCATCACTCCTCCACACTTAACCATCATGGAGGCTGGCATATGCTTATAGTTCATGATAGCCATTCTTGAATGTAGGCATATTTGTATCTGTTATCCATTTGACTGGCTGGCACTTTGGGGGTATTCATCACTTAATGTGACAGTACTTGTTCAAAACTGGATAAAACCCTATTGGCATCTTCTTACTCATAACCCACAAAACATTGTACTTATGACCCACAAAACATTGTAAATTATAAATTTGCAACATCAAGTACAGATGTGAATAATAGGGCTTTTTAAAATTGTCAGCCATAGCACTGCGAGAAATCACATTACTAAGTTAACATGACATTGAGTAGAGTCCAATAACTGTGACTAAATTGTTTTAATAAAATGGCCTTTCAATACTAAGAAATTGGATTAGTGTACCATTGTCTTTGTTGGCATTGTGTCAAAAAGATGGTTATTCAATGGGTTATGTGATGGCTATAAGTTAAATTATGTTCACAACTGATAATCTTTGTTAATTTTGCAAAACATGTAGTCTTTCATTGTTTTATTTCAATATTAACAATTTTTTAAAACATAGTTACATCCTCTTATATAATATATAAGGCATGTATCATTATGCTACAGCTGAGATAGATTTTCGTATCTGGAAGTGTTGCTTTCTTGCAATCTGCTTGGCAAGTATCTATATTGCTCCAGAAAGCCAATCAAGTTTTTGGGTTACTTCAGCCTTTTTGCCTGAAACAATTTATTTACAATCTTTATAACAAAAAAAATAATCGAAATACCATAATAAATATAGTAAATGGCTGCAAACAAAAGTTTAACTATTCGAAATGGAGAATTTTTATTACTCACCTGCAGTTTCTATTCAAGATTAAAAAACATTTAGTCATCAGTTTATGTTCTGTAACAATTAACATGTACAAAGTATTAAAAATGAGTAATAGGAGCATGAGTGTTTTAAAATAACAATACACTTGCACAGTCAACAAAATTGGACTTTTGTATGAATAAGCCTGAATTCTTATATTGTTTGCTTGGCATAAAAAAAGCATTGAAAAATCCCTGCTATATAAAATCAAGAATTTGAGCAAGCCCGGAAAGAATTTACCAGTGAAGGGCTTGCGGGCTTGTGCTCATTTCGCCCAATAGTTGCATTGAGCATAAACGAGCTGCTAGACAATATATTTGGCCTTTAGACATTCTGTTTACAAGCATTACCATGTTGCACATTATTTGAATGCTTTTGACATTACATCAATGACATCATAGTTAATAATAGTATTGAAAAGGTATCTTTATACCCCCCAAAACAAAGTTTGGTGGGGGTATACTGGAATCGGGTTGTCCGTCTGTCCGTCTGTCTGTCTGTCTGTCCGTCCGTTTTTTTTTTGTCCGGGATTCATCTTTGTCGTTATTGAACAAATCTTTTTCAAACTTTCAGATATTAATGGCCATGATGTAAACTTGCGCCTCTGTGAAATTGGTACGGGTCACATGACCCTGACCAGAGTTATCTCCCCTTGATGTGTTAAAGTAGGCCGTTTTTTTTTGTCCGGGATTCATCTTTGTTGTTATTGAACAAATCTTTTTCAAACTTTCAGATATTAATGGCCATGATGTAAACTTGCGCCTCTGTGAAATTGGTACGGGTCACATGACCCTGACCAGAGTTATCTCCCCTTGATGTGTTAAAGTAGGCAAAATAAGCCCTGTCCGGGATTCATCTTTGTTATTATTCAACAAATCTTTATCAAACTTTCAGAAATTAATGGCCATGTTGTAAACTTTCGCCTCTGTGAATTTGGTACAGGTCACATGACCCTGACTGGAGTTATCTCCCCTTGATGTGTTAAAGTAGGCAAAATAAGCCCTGTCCGGGATTCATCTTTGTTATTATTCAACAAATCTTTATCAAACTTTCAGAAATTAATGGCCATGTTGTAAACTTTCGCCTCTGTGAATTTGGTACAGGTCACATGACCCTGACTGGAGTTATCTCCCCTTGTTTATTACTGGATAATTTAAGGCACAAACTGTGAAATTTCTACTCGAAATAAACTTACAGCAGTTTTCACACATAGAATGAAGTCTTCAAATTCTTTTCCACACTGATTTTGTGTTGGGGACTTGGTCATGGCAACACACTTTCCATACACTGCTCCCTGCAAAAACAATGGTGTACAGTTGTAATCAGGTGTTAAATTATAGGTAGTGTGAGTGTTTCCCAGGCATGTATGTTCCATTATGTATGTTGGCTTGAGTGTGAATACTATTTATCCAGTCATGGCAGTGAACACTTTTTACTAACAGATTTGTTGTATTCCCGGTCCATGCACAATTTTATCAATCTTTTGTCCCTTTCCTTTCTTCTTTTATGTTACTTTTTATTTGATTCTCGTAACAGACAGATTGTTATTTCTTTACTAAACTATAAAATCATCTTAGCTGTGCTGTTTTTTTCTTCCATATATCATCAAGAATAAATATCGAACCCATCAAACTTTGAGTAAATAAGCCTACGCAAGGTTATGCACCAGTCATTTGTTACCACGCGGTAAGGTGTAGGGCCTGTTACTGGCTAAGGTCACAAATCAGAACACTTTTTGAGGTTTTTCACAATTATCTTGGAGAGTTTTTGTTGTAGCAAGTTAAAATTGCGTATAAAACATCTTTGGTTAATGTGACAAAATCTGTCAAAGTACAGATTCAATATCTCATCAATTTTTTGTCGAAAGTCGTTCATTTTATAGACAGTAAATCACCTTTAAATTTATGCTATGGAGGGCACAAATACCGAACACTTGAAAAGCGAAAATACATGGTCATACAATTATAATTAATAAGTATGCTATATTAAATAAACACTTAGCTGCAAAGTTATTTATTGTTTCCGATGTTTTTCAAAACATGAAATTCAAATTTAAAGCGTGATTTCTATTTATAAATATCATAAATGTAGGTCAACATAACTGCAAAACCTAAAGATACGCGTGCGCCCTCTGACGTCATTCCCCCGTGTGCTACATTTTGATCTTTAAGGTATAAACATTGAATGGCATTTTTTTAGAAAAATACTCAACAAAACAAGATGAAACTTCGCAAATGTGACCAAGGCAAGCCTTTGTATTGATCTAGATCATTGAATAATCGATCACGGTAAACAAACGCGTGTTTTAGCTGGTGTTCGGGATTTGTGCCCTGTTCGGAAATGTACCGTCAACCAGTACAGTGTTAAAACTGGAATAATGTACTAAGGAATATTAAATCAAACAGGATATTTCAATAATCTGTATGAATTTGGAATAACTGCTTTTGTATTAACAATAAAAATGTCTCTGTTGATATGTATCAACCAACATGAAACATGATTTGCACCATCTGCCGGGCATCAGATAGACATCATTAATTCATATATTCGAATAAAATAGTAAACTTATCTATCTCTGAATAATATCAACTCCACTTCCAAGTGTCACTGACATGAATGATGGATAATGAATAATAGATATTCACAAGTAAAATAGTCATTAAAGACAGGTTTCCTTATAATTATTATATTATTGTACATTGGCAAGGCGGGAGAAAGGTTAAAAGTCAAGTTCCAGAGAAGTCAACAAAGTTAAAATTTATCTTAAAGCTTACTGGTATAGGTATTCAACTTAAAGCACTGAACATAATTCATTTATCCCAACTACCTACAGTTCAATATACAGGACCGTCTTGTGGGTGTGTTGGAACATTTCTAGAAAGATTGAGGTATTCTTGATTGTACAACCTTCAGACATGAGCGCTTTTGGATACCAAAAATACATTTTTTATTTTATTAAAAAATACTCCGGTTAATTTAGTTCGATTTGGAAAGCTGCGCAGTATGTCTTAGTATAAAGTGACTAACCTTCTCTGAACACTGCGACACAGCAGTTGACATTTTCAGCAACCGCTGATTTATTGGTTGTGTAGGTTTCATGGCAAAATTGGTAACAAGGGAAGTAATTGTGAAATACCAGGTATGACAGACAATTGTTTTGAGGTTAAGGTGTTATGTATATAACACCTGTGCGTAGGATAACTTGTTATGTACAGAATAGTGGCGGATCCGTGGTCTTGTGGTAACAACCTGACTGTCAATCCAGGGGTCACATGTTCGTTTCCCCGCCGCCCTACAAAAAACATAAATCGTCTTCCGGGAGGGACGTTAAATGGGGGTCCCGTGCGACAGTTCTATACTGGGCGAGTACCTAAATCGGAACACTTTCGGCACTATTTTTAGTTAGACTTGCACCACAACTACAAAATTTTCCATCAGCATACAAGGATTCAAGACCAATTGGTTGATATAAATGGCATTTTTCAAGATACTACCAATCTGCATGAAAAGTACTTTATTATCCCCACAATCAAGGACTGCCATTTTTGTCCTTGGAGTACCTAAAAATGGAACAGTTTAATTCGTTTTTTATGTGTTCTTCTAAAATTATTGCACCATGTTCTTTTTAAAGTAAATTGATAATTGTTATTTCCAGTTTGTTTGTTGTTGTTGTTTTTTGTCATTTTTGTGAGTAAAATTTGATGATTGCAGTAAAATACAGGCTGTACCAGTATGCTGTGATTGTGGCAAGCATGAAGTCTTTCAAGCACGTGCCATGTTTTGACATTTGAACATGAACAACTTTAAATAAATGATAGCAGTATTTGAAATACTTACCGGATAATTGTTTTCTTTGGAACTTGTATCTAAGGCTAGCGTCTGTATTGATTAAACTCGTAAATAAACTGATCTTGATCGAAAAAACACACACTTTTATAATGAGTGTTCCATTATTAGGTACTGTTTCGATTTAGGTACTCACCCAGTATGCAATGATGCACGTTAAAGAACACCAGGGTAGCTCTAACCAGGGTTACATTCAGTCTGTGCACTATGCTCCAAAAACCTAAAATGACTAACAATCTTTTTGGAGCCCGAATGGGCAAGGCCCGAGTGCGAGTTTAAATTAGCTTGTACACACCTTAATTGATATTGGTCACAAACACGTAAATTGACAACGGCATTACCAAATGCATAGCTGAAAGTTCCAGAAGAAACATGTTCAGCGACACTGTTGATATATGAAATGACACTAATGCACCAGTCAATTGTAACCACGCCCCCAGGTCCGGAAAATAGCGGGGACTTTAACTTTCGGTCCAGCCAAGCCCGGGTAGAATTCCCGCCCTGCGGAGGCGAACTGCTGGTAAAATCCCCGCCAAATGCCACCGCTCCCCAGGAACCCTAAGTAAGGTCCATTCCCCGCTATTTTTGGCGCGAAGACAAAACCACCGCATTCACCTGGCACTGCGGGGCCACCTGGAAGGTAAAGACACAGCCAATTTCCCCGGCTATCCCTGGTACACCCCCGGACCTCGGGGGGGGGGGGGCGTGGTTACAATTGACTGGCGCATAACAAAACAGCTAACACAGATGTATTGTCATTTTCATTACAGTACTAACATTGCGGAAAAAAACTATAAAGGGAAGAAAATATACAGAAAGCCCATGTACGTCTATGAAAGTACCGTGATTATAACTCAATATGGAATTCCTTGTTTTTTTAAAAGAGGCCGTTACACATCAGGGGAGTTCCTAAAGTGCTTTGAACTGTACGATTGCTTATACTCAATTTGTTATACGGAGTGGGAGCGGGAGGGTCTTTTCCATCCCTTACGAAGATTTTTAAGAATGGATTAATGAAAGAAGCGTTTTAAGCATTCTGTAATTTTGAACGCCAACATTCTGTAAAATTACGTGAAACTTTAATAAGATACCATAGTCTTTAACTGTTATTACTTATTTCGAGATTTTAGCACTTGCCATTTCGGGAGCACCAGAAATGATTTACAATGCGCCCGGGTGTACTGACGTGTGCATGGGTACGCCCCTACACATACAGGGCCGCCCGTACATTAACTATACACTCAAAAGATTATTGTCCGGCAAATAAGTACACGTCCGCACAAAACCATAAGAAATTGCGTTTGTTTACTTGTACAGATCAATGACAAGCCTGGCCTCGACACGGTTTTTATGAAACTGCGTTATGTTTACTGGGTAAGGCAAAAATCTTCCGGGATGAGTGTTATAAGTGACCTCAGTAAATGTTTCAACTATTTTAAGAACAATGCCATGGGTAATGAGTTCAGTAAATGTATCGTTAAATGCATTTTCTGCTAAAAGTATTGAAACATTTTGGGAGCATCTGATTTTTTCGCCAAACATTTTGCCTAAAGTACCCCCCCCCCCCCCTGCAAAAACTTGAAGCGAAATAAAATTCGGTTTTGAGGGAGGGGCGCAAGTGAAAAGGATACGCCCCCTCTACCATCAAATCCTGGATCCGCCCACTGATTTCGTTGCGTTAATGCATAGTCTTAGAATATTTTAAATACATGTAAAACGAAACAACAATGATAACACGAAAGCGGCATTTTGAAGTCATCTTTAGCACTTCCGGTGTTGATATATTTGTAACAAACGCCAGAGACGTTTTTTACGATCCTATCGCACAATTGTTAACCGAATTAAATAGCATTTCCGTCCAATTAATTAAGATCTCGATCTTGTTACATAGCACTAACGAAACCGAGCGGGCGGCGTCCAAGTTTACTTTTTTATTTCAATACAGGATATTAAAGAAAAAAAGAGTAATAAAAAAACGCCAAAAGATGCACCATTTCGCCCCCCCCCCCCCCCCTCCCCCTACCAACACTTTCAACCAAATAAGTTTTGGTTCTGAGGTAGGGGCACAAGACAAGAGGTTACGCCCCTAAGTTACGTCCACTCCACTGACGTCTTATCTTGGACACACACGAAGGACATTAGTAACAGAAACTTGGTCACAGTAATCCAAGCGCAAGAACTCGGCTATCTCCGGCAAGCCCGGATAGAAATCAATCGGTACAGCTCGGCCATATCTCGGCAAGCTTCGGGATAGTCAGGGCAAATTACACCAATTCGGAAGCGTCTTCTCATTGTTACATTTCTTTTAATTAACACATAGCAGTGCATTCGGAACTCCTCGGCCATTTTTTTCAAAAACAACCTCGGATGTATGCCGGTACATCAGTTGAAGTAGTTCGTATCTTTTTAAATTATATCGTTTATTAATTTTAGTGTTTTAGAGTTGTATAAATTGATCTAAGTTTAAATTGATTACCAGTGAAGTGTATTATTGCAAACATAATTAAGATTTTCAAGAGTAAAGACATAAAGTTTAACTGCTAAATAAAATTACTACGCGATCTACTTGCAGCGGACTTAAACGTACCTCTTTTTGAGTATGTAAACCGTCCAAATACATCCGAGGTTGTTTTTGAAAAAAATGGCAGAGGAGCTCCGAATGATGGCTGTGAATCAAAGCATGGTTACACCATCGCTTACTTTCCATAATTTTTGGTGTTGAAGCTGAAAGGCATGTGATTTTAAAAACCGGCTGCATGTTACTTGATCTACTTTTTGTTTTCTTTTTCTCGACCTCGAAGTTACAATTAATTGATTTTATAACGTGCGCCGTCAAACACCACCTTCAGGGAAAAGCATGCTCGTCCCTTCAGTGTTCCAGTGGTCTTTATATACACTATCTTCTCTATTCTCACATAGCCCGGGCTTTGCTAATTTGCATATTACCAACCAAGTTTACATCCGGTATAAACGTACTTCCGTTTTATACGGAATATTATTATGAACGCACCTCGACCGCATACAGCGGACCGTTACAATTTTATTTTCCTTATAAGAAACTTTTTTTTCTAACGTTTCTTAATGTTTAGTACACGCGTGGAACTTGCTCCCCATATATGGTGTTGGGGGTCGTGAAGCACTAGAAATCAGTGTTATTTCGCGTACAAATTGGTTAATTGTCTATAGAATATATATAGGGAAATTATTTAGTAGTCTGTGTCCTAGTCAATTTTAGCAACTGTGAAATCCTCTTGGCCACACGCACATATTTACCATTTGCACTTAAATTGCTTTTGTTTTATGTTATATGTTTAGGGAAAGGTATAAAAATATTAATTTGGCGATAACAGACTGTTGTTATTTTAAAAAAGACGTATGCTCTAAATCCAATGCATACCTATAATAAACAGACGCCAGGTCGTACAAAGTTTGTCCTACCGACTACAGATGCAATGGACTGCGCTAAACATTAAATCTATTTTACCATATTGGCTGATTGTAAATTTCTTCTTTATACCACATAGAACGTCACTCATTTAGTATCCTTTTTTATTTATTGTTTTTTTCTTGGGGGGGGGGGGGGGGGGTCAGGATAGCTAGATATGTTGTCGTACTGAGGGTTGACGCTAAACATAAACACAATTTGGTATTGCCTTATATTAACGTGTTTACAGAAGATGCATTTTGAAAATGACCATAATGGCCTAAGGTCATCAAGTATTCAAGTACAACCTTTGAATGACATGGTCCTAGGTCAAACTGCTCTTGAGTTGTTATGCCGCGTTTATAACATTAACTATGACCTTGACCTTTGACCTTCTGGCTTTAAATGCAATATACGTACGCTACTGACCTTGTGCAACCAGGCAGTGAAGGCTGTATTACTGAATGAGTGTGCCATTTTAAAGGCAATAGTGCTGGCTTCCATATAACCTCTATAATAATATACGTATACATACGTTGGAAGTATGGCATATTAATTCTGCCATATTTTGGGACAAAAATACTTCCTTATTTAAAAGAAGCCTCATACTGGAAATGGGTTAATTTGTTACCTTGATATATATATTTTTTTCAAAATTCATGTCTTAATATACATGCTGTGTGTTCTTTTCCTTAAACTTGAGAATACCATTTCATTGACGAAATAGAACTGAATTGTTTTGTTAACAATGCAGACGTTGCATTCAATAACATATAAGGAAGACATAACATGCGCTCGACTGTTGACACTTTACTACTCGGATTGTAGATACAGATATGGGTGCATGTACTTCTATACAGTTGATATCATCGACCAGGAAGAAATTTAACCTATTTAAGTCTAACGTATCGTGGATAGCTCTCATAAAAAGTTTTCTTTGGATTAAATAGCTTTTAAGGTTGGATGTATATAGCAGTGAGGGAATATTAATACGGACGGACACTCTAAACTTGTGATTGAATAGCGCTTACAATATTGAGGACTATCTATATTTGGCTATCAGGAATAATGAAAATATACGCGGGAGATTAATAACTATTCATAATTTGAAAATGTAAGATCAATTATAACTATATATCACTTATTTGAAGTATTGAACACTCATATTAAACACACTGGTCTGAGAATTCGAACAATATGGATGACGACGCTATTTGGTCGACATACACGCACCGTCTAGACGAGTTAGAAAGACGAGTCGAGTTTCCATGTGTTGTCAGACTAAATGAAGGGTATTACTCTGAAGCGGAAGGCGAGGGCTTCTCGCATGGCGATATAGTTGCCATTGATAAGAAGCTGGTTCTCCACAAAGTAGCCGCGAATTTCGCTAATCGGATCTATCGACCGAGTCATTCGCCAGCGGAGGAGGAGTGGGGGTATGAACGTCTAACTGACGAAATTCTAGTGCCGCTGAACTATAACGGGAAAGCCAAGATCCAGTCCACCGGAAAGAAGTATTCAACCGTCCGTGACCTTGTCGCCGATTTTCCGAGGTATGCGAAAGTGTGTAAGAATCTGAAAGTTTGGACGGCGGATCGCCAACCCGTGGAGCTGCAGGCTGGGGCAGTAATTGAGCTGGATCGAGTGATGCCAGGTAGGTTGTTATCTCATACATTTGGTCGATAATTTGAATCAACTGCAGGCCATCTAGCCATAAGCAGACACTGACTTTAACATGATTTGTTATCTAAATTTCACACTATCTTTTGATTCGGAGATGCGGTTTGTGTAAATAGTGGAGAAAACGTGAACTCACAGGTATAGTGTAGAAGATAATTGTTTGTTTCAGTATAAGATCGTTATATATTTCACCGAGTGAGCACCAAAAGCTATATTTCACGAGTGGCGTAACTGTGAAATATATTGCGTTCTTACATTGAAACAAACATTTTTTTCCTTTTAACTAAATGCCTAAAACTGATATAAAATGACACTGAATTGTAGTTTTTCAGAAAAGCCTGCTAAATTTTATGCGAACGTAACGTTATTTTGTAAGCGTTGAAATTGTGCCCCAGCCCTGTGCGCGCTGACGTTTGAATTCGATTTAAGAACAGGCTAAATGTCAAAACAGTGAACAATATTAAAATGTTATTTCAATGTTTGGAAAAGTGATATATCATTTTTATTTCATTGATGAATCTCTATAAATTACCGGAAAGCATATAATAAAAGAGATTTATTAATTTGTAAGTTATGTGACCATTCAATGGTCAGTGGTTATTTTTGGAATTATTTTTACCGACTGTGCCTTGCAACTTGGGAAAAAGTTGACTTTGGGAAAATACAAAATCAGGCCAAAATGGCTAATATAAGTTTGATATACATGTTCTAACTTTTTTATGCATACATTATGCTGTGAAAGAGAAAGTTTTTTCAAGATTTTGTTTATATTTCAAGAAATTCATTGGGGTTTTTATTCATTAGCATAATTTACATTAATCAAGTTCGGAAAAAAATATAAAATTATGGGAAAATGGACATTTTCTCACAAGGGGAAACAGCCTTTAGAAGGCAGTAAATTGCATCACAAAAATCACTGGAAGTAGAACGAATAAGTATATTTATAAAGAAACAACCAGGCGTAAAACACATGTTTGGCTCGAGTAAACCGACCTTTCGCCGAGCCTATCGTTTTAATAGTCCATTGGGAAGAAAATAAAAATAATACAGAAGATTACTTTAACGACATTATTAATTGATGACAAAAAGGTCTTACATAAAGCCCAAATAAAAAGCAAAGCCTACCTAACCTCAGTTTTTGAAAAGGATGCAACTCTAACCAACCATGTTTTATGCTCTTATAAATACTTAACTTTATTGTACGTCAAAAAACACGGTTATATCAAAATGTTGCTATTAACTTCACACATTTCTTTGAATTTGGTAAAAAAGAACAGTTGTCGACATACACTTTCAATGATATCTACATGTATTTCAATGTCTTCAAACAGTATAATTATTCTTAACCATCGTAATATAACAAACCAATTATATATATATATATAAAGCCATCATATAATTTGTGTTCATAGCAAGTTCGGCTGGAGCCCCGGATAATTTGGTGCTGATATTTGACTACCAGACTCGCTCCACCTACGCCACCGTGCCGATGGACGCCAAAGCTTCCTTCCGTACAGAACCTGACGAAACTGAATACACCATTAAAGAAGTAATAGATAGGTATGTAGACATTCAAATATAAAAGTTAGGGAAACCGAAAATAGGTTTGAGGGTTTGACTTCGTCCTTTGATGTTTGTGCCTTGAACAATAGTATCGTGTCACTCGCAAATGAATTTTGCGTTTTACGTTTTGGCTGCTTGGCGCGTTTCCGGCTGCTTGGTGTGTTTTGGGCTGCTTGGTAAGTTTTTGCGCTGCTCGGTGTGTTTTCGGCTGCTTGGTAAGTTTTTGCGCTGCTCGGTGTGTTTTTGGCTGCCTGGCATGTTTTGGGCTGCTTGGCGTTTTAGGCTGCTCGGCGTGTTTTAACGTCTTTGCGTTTTTAGTCTGTTTATGGGCTGCTTGTTGCTGGTGTTATTCGCTTATTTTTGTTTCTTGTCATGTTTTTGGCTGATTAACGTGTTGTGGCTGCTCTGTGTGTTTAGGGCTTCTTGGCGTGTTTATGACTTCTTTGCGTGTTTAGGGCTTCTTGGCATGTTTTTGGAGCTGTTTGGCTTGTTTAAGGCTGATTGGCGTGCTTTTGACTTGTTTTTGGCTGAATACAGAACCGATGGAGGTTGAATACAAATAGAAATAGATCAGTTGTCATGAGAAAATGCATATAAATACACATACATATATAATATGAGAATGAGCATATTATACTTATTATCTTAAGGAAGATCAAGTCTATGTTTTACAGATTTTTTAATATATTTGGACAATTTAAATATTGTAATTTTATTTTAAGATATTAACTTATTCACGCTTGGTCTAATGTAAAAATATTTCTTAATATACCTTTTCTAATGTTAATATAACAAGGACAAATTAATAAAAAGTGAAATAATCAAAAGTAGATTTAAAAAGATTATCATAAAGATAAAACAAGGAAGTAGAAACTCTGTGTTTATTCTTGCTCGATTGACATTGACGTTTAAGACACCAGATGATATAACAGAAACAGAAACAAATGTTAAAACTTACATAAAATTGATATCGTTGGGTACAACATATTAAGTCGAAATAACTGATATACCACATTGCTTACCACACAATTATGTGTCTTTTGCTGTTTCAAAATTTACAGGAGTAATTTTACCAGTAGACTCCTCCTCAGCCCCCCCCCGGCGAAAATTGACGACAACTTTTAAATACCCAGGGGGAAACCTGTGTGCCTGTCGTCTAGTGGCACTGTGTGTCTCGTTCATAATATGCTGCGCTATGGTCGATATATGCCTTTAAATCAGATCGTAGTTTCACATTTATGCCATCCTCGGCAGCCATGGTACTTTTTTCCGTTACAATCCATGATAAATATCGTGGGAAAATTGACGTTCAAATGAATATGCATGACGCAGGGAAATCCTTTCTTATCCCAGTGAAATCGCATGTAATAATTAAATACTCTCCAATAACCCTGTATTGTCGGTTGTCTCCGCAGTCGAGTGGTCTACGAAGCTCTCATTTCTGGCGGTCCGAGTTCAATTTCAGCTATCACCAGAATATTTTTTCAGTGTCTGTGCATAAATCCGCATTTGTTCATTACGGAACAAATAAAACTGCCTAATTAATAAATCATGACCTCGACATTTTCCTTCCCAACTCGCCAACTGCAAGAACAGTGATTTTCTAATATTACTGTCGCTTTTTGGGCATTTATCGACCATTGAATGCAGAGAAACTTAATGCGTTCTGTATGGCGTGCAAATATTTCGCAATCTCATAAGATACAGAGATATAGATAAAAAAAACTCAGTACATGTAGGCTTTTTTTTGAAGCTTAATTTTAATCCCATTGAAACCGTATTTGCAATATAATTCGATCCCACCTCAATTTGTCTTTAGAAAAGACAAATTATTGATTGCAATTATATTATTAATTTACGCATGTTTTTGATTGCATCTGAATAAAATCATACAGAAATACTGAGACGAATTGACAAAAAGATTGTCGCGTGAAATAGTGAATCACTGTTTAAGAAATTAAGCTCAGAACGTGCATGGACAAAAAAGAAATCGCGTATATGACACCAGAAACTGCACTAAAGGAATTACTATTGGTTGAACAAAAAGTATACAGATATATGATAACACAATGAGCTCACAATGCTCGCGCCCTTTTTGAAAAAAAGTTGATTAAACAATGACTGTTTTAAACATCAGGACGAAAGCAGGAAGCATCAATAATAATGTAAACAAGATAAAATAAAAAGCACGACCATTGTATGAGCCGTTTATCTGTTATTGGTCGGGGCCCCTTTCAAACGGGTGGTAGTGCACCAGTCAATTATAACCACACACCCCTCCAAGGTCCGGAGAATAGCGGGTCTTTGACCTTCGGTCCGGCCAATCCCAAGTAAAATCCCCGCCCTGCGGGAAAAAACTGCTGGTAAAGTGCTCGCCAAATGGCCCCGCGACCTGGGGACAACCTAAGTAAGGCCTACTTCCCGCTATTTTCGGCAAGAACACAAACCACAGCATTCACTCGACACTGCAGGGCCACCTAGGAAGTAAAAAGACGGCCCATTTTCCCCGCTATCCCCCCCCGCCCGACCTGGGTTGGGGTGGATGGGAGCGTGGTTTCAATTGACGGGTGCATACTACATTGACTGTTGTACAGTAACATCACGAGGAAGCAGAAAACATTAGAAAATATATTTAAATAATAAAATAGCAGAAATGCACTAGGTTGTTTTGTAAATGTTTTGCAAAGGTACTCACAAGTTAATTTGTATTTATTATATTAACATATATAAAGTTAATAATGAATTAGACTGGGCATTTTATATCCAGATTTTTATCTAATCTCTATGAAAACCTCGCGCGTTTGGACTTCCCATACTGCTGGTTCTCCTGGCATACATGATATAAGTTATTTTAATATCAGTAACGACAATGCTTGTAAATATTGTAAAAAAGATAGCAATATCTTTAACAATCGACACAATATAGTTCATGCACTATGAAAAACGGTTTTTACCTTTCGGTGCATACAGCCTTGAAAACCTATTTTAATAATTCCTTGCTTTGAAATTACCTCGGAATAAGGAAACGCAGTTTGTTTATTTATACTATGTTTTTTTTATTTAATAATTACCTTTTCTCCAGATATTTGCAAGTATTTTGGTTTCATATCTGTTGTTGAAATAAAAAAAAACAGGAACAAAAAAGTTTCAAAGAATTTGGGTCAAGCGCGAACGAAATCCAGTTTGTTCTCACTCGCCACAATGGAAAATTAGGACGGGATATTAATCATTTGTATGGCAAAATTTCCAAAGTTTGGAACGAAAAAACACATTCAATCTACAGACGCTTCTCCATTTTTACTCCAAATTTAATAAACACCATTACTAGTCACGTCCAATATTTTATTTACATGATAACACATCATAATGAATTTATCTGATCAGCGTGACAATGTACGTGGTATTAAAACAATGCCGAGCTCTAAATTGAAGATGAGATGAAGTTGAAGGTTCAGCCTTGAAGGTTGTGGGAAACAACGCAATTCTTAGATATTGGGAACATCAACAAACTAGGTCTCTCTACTATTCACCATGTTGTAAAAGCTGACCAACTGCATTTACTGGATCCGCCTGTGAATTGAGTTGAAATTGGCTGGGATCGGCTTTGGTACCACCGTGATTTATTCTTTGTCGAGTCTTAATGCGATTCCAAATATCGAAATTTAAACACACTTAGCTGGGAAATAAATATTTGTAAATCACGGTGAAACTTATCGCGGCATCTTTTCTCCTATAACCCTCTAATATCGTCAAATTTCGAATCCAAATCTCGAAAGAACCATAATTTATAATATTTCAATCAGAAACGAGGGAAATCTTTAATAATAATCTTTCTTTGAAATATCAAGATATTTTGGGGTACTTTCGGGTATTTATTTTTCGACAGTCTTCAAACCGTATTTAAACAATTATTCTTTCTCAATTTCGGTTGAGTAATAATTTTATACATTATTAATCATATTTTTTTGTAAATTATTAGTTTCATCTTTATTGTTATCTTAAGACAATACAGATATAGAAGGAAGTAAATTATAAGCGACATGAAACTTAAGGGAATGGCAATTCTCATTTTCTTCCCTATGTTCAGTAGATCTAAACAATTGAGATCTTACATAATAAATATCAAAGGCGTCAACAAAGGTTTTGTTTTCCTTTTATGGCCTTGGCCGATCGGATTTATTTTAATCACCTAAAAAAATATCGATCATGGAAATAGCAACAGAAGAGCAAAACATTCTTTCCTTTTATCAATTTTAACTGTAGACTTATTGTATTCTGATTAAAAGCTTTGTCGAATACCCACGACTGATATATTCTGTTTCTCTTCTGGTGAGTGGATAAGTCGTGGGTATTCGACGGTCGACAAACACCACTGACCTTAGTTAAAGCGAGAAAAGCCCCCCCCCCCCTTACACACACGCACGCACGCACGCACGCACGCACGCACGCACGCACGCACGCACGCACTTCGCTTATACAATCTTGACTGTAGATTTACTCTCTTCTTTATGAAAGCTTCGTCGAATACCCACGACTGATTCATTTCGTTACCCTCCTGGTGAAGGTTTCTCTAGTGGGTATCCGGCGATGGGCAGAAAGGTGCTTGGGATTGACCATTGGCCTCAGTTATATTAAACAAGAAATATACTATACCTCGCTTAGATAAATTTTGACTGTAAATTGTTTTTATTCTGGCTGAAAGCTTCATCGAATATCCACGACTGATCCATCACGTTACTCCATTGATGAATGGGTCAGTCTTGGGAATACAACAATCGCTAGGAAGATGGCCATTGACCTTGGTTATCATAACGAGATGAATGGCTCGTCGCTTACCACAAGAAAACACAAACAATCAATGAGAAATGAGGATCGGAACTTCAGTAAAGAAATGAACATTGAAGATGAAACGCAAAAGTTACTACATTGTTGTCAGTGTATTCTAGTGAATCATTTCATCAATGATGAACTGACCACCTTCGATGAGTGTATTTGCAAGGACCTGTATTTGCATTTAAATGACCCAGATTCTTGTTTAGTGATATCATTTACAAAACTTCATTAAGGTACATCAACTCCTAAACATATTAGAATGCCTTAAATGCAACTGTCGTATTGAGTATATACAGTCGAACTCCGTTAGCTCGAGCTTCCCGGGACCGGCGAAATTACCTCGAGCCTCTGGTACCTCGAGCCAAGCGGGAATGTTTACAATAAATTGAAAAAATCGGCCCTTTATATCACGTTCGAGCCAACGAGGAAATCGAGCCAAGAGAGTTCGAGCCAACGGGGTTCGACTGCATATATGAATATAATATATTCATATTCTTATATGCAGTCGAAACCCATTGGCTCTAACTCTCTATGCATCATACAGATTCAAGAATGGTCAACATCCTTTATACAATATGCAGACAAATAGGTCGTTGCCATTTTCGATTTCGAACATGATTTTTTTCCGATTGCAACATAGACCTTTATAAATCCGTCCATGTCTCCTTGCAAGTTTATGAGAGGGACAATAAAGTAAAAAAAGATATCTGTACTCAGTCCATACCTATATATGATTCAGAAAAGAGGTTTATTGTTCGTAAAAAATACAAATATTTATTGTTTTCTTTTCAGATTTAAGATGCCTCAGGTTGTGAAATTCGTTGACGATCAGATCAGAAAGATTTACACGCAAGACCTCGTGGAAGGCATTGAAAATATGCATACCATCACAGGTATAGTCCTGTAGCGAGTAACAATAATTTCAGCTTTGCCTTTAAAGGGGCACAATACAGGTTAAAAAGTACAATAGAGGTTAAAGAGGCATACTATAGGTTAAAGGGGCATACTATAGGTTAAAGGGGTACACTGTAGGTAGAAGGGACATACCATAGGTTAAAGGGGGCATACTATAGGTAACAGGGGGTACACTATAGGTAGAAGGGACATATCATAGGTTAAAGGGGGCATACTATAGGTTAAAGGGGGTACACTATAGGTAGAAGGGACATATCATAGGTTAAAGGGGGCATACTATAGGTTAAAGGAGTACACTATAGGTAGAAGGGACATACCATAGGTTAAAGGGGGTACACTATAGGTGAAAGGGATACACTATAGGTAGAAGGGACATACCATAGGTTAAAGGGGGCATACTATAGGCTAAAGGGGGTACACTATAGGTAGAAGGGACATATCATAGGTTAAAGGGGGCATACTATAGGTTAAAGGAATACACTATAGGTAGAAGGGACATACCATAGGTGAAAGGGGGTACACTATAGGTTAAAGGGGGTACACTATAGGTAGAAGGGACATATCATAGGTTAAAGGGGGTACACTATAGGTGAAAGGGATACACTGTAGGTAGAAGGGACATACCATAGGTTAAAGGGGGCATACTATAGGTTAAAGGGGGTACACTATAGGTAGAAGGGACATACCATAGGTTAAAGGGGGTACACTATAGGTGAAAGGGATACACTGTAGGTAGAAGGGACATACCATAGGTTAAAGGGAGCATACTATAGGTTAAAGGGGGTACACTATAGGTAAAAGGGACATACCATAGGTTAAAGGGGGTACACTATAGGTGAAAGGGATACACTATAGGTAGAAGGGACATACCATAGGTTAAAGGGGGCATACTATAGGTTAAAGAGGTACACTATAGGTAGAAGGGACATACCATAGGTGAAAGGGGGTACACTATAGGTTAAAGGGGCATACTATAGGTTAAAGGGGGCATACTATAGGTTAAAGGGGTACACTATAGGTAGAAGGGGCATACCATAGGTGAAAGGGGTTACACTATAGGTTAAAGGGGCATACCATAGGTTAAAGGGGGCATTCTATAGGTTAAAGGGGTACACTATAGGTAAAAGGGACATACCATAGGTGAAAGGGGGTACACTATAGGTTAAAGGGGGTACACTATAGGTTAAAGGGGCATACTATAGGTAGAAGGGACATACCATAGGTGAAAGGGGGTACACTATAGATTAAAGGGGCATACCATAGGTTAAAGGGGGCATACTTTAGGTTAAAGGGGTACACTATAGGTAGAAGGGACATACCATAGGTGAAAGGGGGTACACTATAGGTTAAAGGGGCATACTATAGGTTAAAGGGGTACACTATAGGTTAAAGGGGTACACTATAGGTAGAAGGGACATACCATAGGTTAAAGGGGGTACACTATAGGTTAAAGGGGGTACACTATAGGTTAAAGGGGTACACTATAGGTAGAAGGGACATACTATAGGTTAAAGGGGGTACACTATAGGTGAAAGGGAGTACACTATAGGTAGAAGGGACATACTATAGGTTAAAGGGGGTACACTATAGGTGAAAGGGGTACACTATAGGTAGAAGGGACATACTATAGGTTAAATGGGGTACACTATAGGTTAAAGGGATACACTGTAGGTAGAAGGGACATACTATAGGTTAAAGGGGGTACACTATAGGTGAAAGGGGGTTCACTATAGGTAGAAGGGACATACTATAGGTTAAAGGGGGTACACTATAGGTGAAAGGGGTACACTATAGGTGAAAGGGGTACACTATAGGTTAAAGAGGGTACACTATAGGTTAAAGGGGGTACACTATAGGTGAAAGGGGTACACTATAGGTAGAAGGGACATACTATAGGTTAAAGGGGGTACACTATAGGTGAAAGGGGGTACACTATAGGTAGAAGGGACATACTATAGGTTAAAGGGGGCATACTATAGGTTAAAGGGGACATACTATAGGTTAAAGGGGGTACACTATAGGTAGAAGGGACATATCATAGGTTAAAGGGGGTACACTATAGGTTAAAGGGGGTACACAATAGGTAGAAGGGACATACCATAGGTTAAAGGGGGTACACTATAGGTTAAAGGGGTACACTATAGGTAGAAGGGACATATCATAGGTTAAAGGGGGTACACTATAGGTTAAAGGGGGTACACTATAGGTAGAAGGGACATACCATAGGTTAAAGGGGGTACACTATAGGTTAAAGGGGTACACTATAGGTAGAAGGGACATATCATAGGTTAAAGGGGGTACACTATAGGTTAAAGGGGGTACACTATAGGTAGAAGGGACATACCATAGGTTAAATGGGGTACACTATAGGTTAAAGGGGTACACTATAGGTTAAAGGGGACATACTATAGGTTAAAGTGGACATACTATAGGTTAAAGGGGGTACACTATAGGTAGAAGGGACATATCATAGGTTAAAGGGGGTACACTATAGGTTAAAGGGGGTACACTATAGGTAGAAGGGACATACCATAGGTTAAAGGGGGTACACTATAGGTTAAAGGGGTACACTATAGGTAGAAGGGACATATCATAGGTTAAAGGGGGTACACTATAGGTTAAAGGGGGTACACTATAGGTAGAAGGGACATACTATAGGTTAAAGGGGGTACACTATAGGTTAAAGGGGTACACTATAGGTAGAAGGGACATATCATAGGTTAAAGGGGGTACACTATAGGTTAAAGGGGGTACACTATAGGTAGAAGGGACATATCATAGGTTAAAGGGGGTACACTATAGGTGAAAGGGGGTACACTATAGGTAGAAGGGACATACTATAGGTTAAAGGGGGTACACTATAGGTTAAAGGGGTACACTATAGGTAGAAGGGACATATCATAGGTTAAAGGGGGTACACTATAGGTTAAAGGGGGTACACTATAGGTAGAAGGGACATACTATAGGTTAAAGGGGGTACACTATAGGTGAAAGGGGGTACACTATAGGTAGAAGGGACATACTATAGGTTAAAGGGGGTACACTATAGGTTAAAGGGGTACACTATAGGTAGAAGGGACATATCATAGGTTAAAGGGGGTACACTATAGGTGAAAGGGGGTACACTATAGGTAGAAGGGACATACTATAGGTTAAAGGGGGTACACTATAGGTTAAAGGGGTACACTATAGGTAGAAGGGACATATCATAGGTTAAAGGGGGTACACTATAGGTTAAAGGGGGTACACTATAGGTAGAAGGGACATACTATAGGTTAAAGGGGGTACACTATAGGTTAAAGGGGGTACACTATAGGTAGAAGGGACATACTATAGGTTAAAGGGGGTACACTATAGGTAGAAGGGACATACTATAGGTTAAAGGGGGTACACTATAGGTTAAAGGGGTACACTATAGGTAGAAGGGACATACCATAGGTTAAAGGGGGCATACTATAGGTTAAAGGGGTACACTATAGGTAGAAGGGACATATCATAGATTAAAGGGGGTACGCTATAGGTTAAAGGGGCATACTATAGGTTAAAGGGGGTACACTATAGGTTAAAGGGGCACACTTTAGGTTAAAGGGGGTACACTACAGGTTAACGGGTACAATTCAGGTTAAAGGGCATCACATACGTTAAAATAACACAATTCAGGTCAAAAGAGGGCATACTATATGTTAGCGGGGCACGGTATAGGTTAAAGGGGCATATCATAGGTGAAATGGACACGGCATTGGTTAAAGGGGCACAACAAGGTTAAAGGGGCATACTACAGGTTAAAGTGGCACACTATACGTTAAAGAAACACGATTCGGGTTAAAGGGGCACGGTATAGGTTAAAGAGGCATATGTAGGCTAAAGGG
This sequence comes from Mya arenaria, assembly GCF_026914265.1. Classification (NCBI taxonomy): domain Eukaryota; kingdom Metazoa; phylum Mollusca; class Bivalvia; order Myida; family Myidae; genus Mya; species Mya arenaria. The sequence continues at coordinate 52,625,973 of NC_069134.1, forward strand.
GCATAATAAATGTAAAAGGGCACGGTATATGTTAGAGGGGATTACTATAGGTTAAAGGGGCATATTATAGGTTAAAGGAACTTACTACCGATGAAAGGGGCAAAATATAGGGTGAAGAGGCATAACATAGGTTAAATGGGCATACTTTAGGTTAAAGGAAAACAATACAGGTTAAAGGGGCATACTATAGGTTAAAGGGACACGGTTATTTATAAAGCTAAAGTTTATTAAACTGTACACAAATTAAACTTTTTGTTCCGGTTTGATCATTCAAGTCAGATGCTTGAAACATAACATTTTGCATCTATCTAGTGGTATCATGCCCCTTTAACGCGTACTTCCTGGTGATCTTGAAGTGTATCATATCATTTACCACATTACCGCCAACAGTTTTTGCTGCTTTATATAGCCTTTATTTTTTTACCTCAATTGCTCTTGTCGTATGTTAAACACGCGTGTTAGAAGTATTGATTCAAAGTTTCGATGAGAAAGATGAATCCGTTATATAATTTAAACCGGTTAATCAAACATGGAAATAAACTATGTAAATAACCTAATGTGTTTACTAAACAATAATAATGTTCAAAAATGCGATTTTGTGATGCTTTTAACGTTTATAAAATCTAAAAAGGTCCTACTTTATTATCCTTATGACTTTAAATAGTATCATCCCCATATCATATATTAACTTTTAATATTGAATAATTATTCATATATTGGAGGTACATCCCCTAATATATGCAAGCACAATAATAAAGCTGATTTCTATTTCAAGTAGTTATTTATGGGTTTTCAAATTGTCAACAGGTGTGGATTTTGCTTTGAAATATAACTCTTTATTCAGTTAAGTTTAATCATAGTAGCTTATTCTCAGTTTCATCAAACATTAATGACGAAATAATTGCTGCGTAACCATGAGCCGTCCATTTACCTTTCTTGTACAAGCTATGCGACCGGGAATACAATTTTCTAATTTATAACACCAATGTGCATAAAAAAATGAAGATCTTAAAGCTGCACTCTCACAGATTGACCGATTTGACTTCTTTTTTATCTACTGTCTCAGAATCAGCTTAATTTGACACCATGCTTTCAAATAAGTCATATGAGATTATAAGTATCTTCCATGGCCGAGAGTGTAAGATAGGTTCATTCCGACCCGAGCGTAGGGTGTTTTGCGGAAACGAGGTTTACCGAATAAATCAAATAAATGTAGAAAAGCTGAATATTCAAACTTAAACAAAGTTGTTGTTATATTTAAATCAAGTATAAATTCACCTTCCTCTTTTCCTTTCGACAAATTCTGATTGGTCCATAATGTCTTTGTTTCCATTAATTCTATTAATAATTAAGATTTGAAGAAAATGATGGGTAGGTAGTGTTATGTTCTCAGTAGCCACTCTATATGTATGCGCATGGGATACCGGGACTTCCGGAAGAGATACGATCATGAATAAAGCTAGTGAACGGTCATCTGTTTTTTTTTAAGAATATCTTATCCCCTAACATATCAGGTTTTTCATTTTTTTTGAGAACCGAGATTTTGTTTGTGCAACAAACCGACCTATAACAATGTCTATCACTATTGAAGAAAGTTTTAAATATAAAATTGTCAAATATTAATATGTTCACTAAAAATGCACACTTGGTGAACAAAAATAGTAGGGTCGGGTGGAAAAATAGGTCGGTCGGGTAAGTGCAAAAAAAATAAAAATAATATAAATACGCAATAATGAGTATAGGAATAATGAAGCATCTTTCCAACAAGCGTGTTACAAAATGTCGTACGATTACGATTTTCAATCGAATACTTAAAAATCCTGTGTAAATAAAATTTTAGATTTAACTTGTAAATCTATTTGAGCATAGAGTAATATTTCAAGCCAATCTGTCTGTTTTGAAATATTTTTTTTATCTCGTTACAATCAATAATTATTGACTTGAAAATTCGATCTAAAGATTAGATCGTTGATAAATCAACCTCATTAAAATGAGGGCAGTATATGATTTTAAAAGAGATTGTTGATATGTCTGTTTCGTTTAGTCTAACAGTCAAACCTCGCTATGTAGAAGTCGTTTGGACCTCTGGAAATATTTCGAGTTAACGAAAATTCTATATATCCGAAATACAAAACTAAATCCAACACATTCGAGAAAATTTCGACATAATCATAACAGAGTTCGGCATAGTGAATTTTAACTGTATTATGCTTTAAGCAGTTAATGTAAAACACGAAAGCAAACAAGCAACATAGATAAATATAAAAAAAACACACACGATCTCATTGTATTAATCTTTCAATGAAGTATATGATTGGAATTGTTCTTGCAACACGGTGGTAAAACCGTTTAAAACTTCAGATAATTACTTCAGTTTCCAGTGCAGCCCCCGATATGCATATTAAAAATAATAGTCTCGTTTATTTTACCCGATATGCATATGAAAAAAACAGTCTCGTTTATTTTACTCGATATGCATATAAAAAACATAGTCTCGTTTATTTTACTCGATAATCGATATGCATATTAAAAATCATACTCTCATTTATTTTACTCGATATGCATATTAAAAAATCATACTCTCTATTATTTAACCCGATATGCATATTAAGAATCAAACTCTCGTTTATTTCACCCGATATGCATATTAAAATTCATACTCTCGTTTCTTTTACCCGATATGTATATTAAAAATCATACTCTCGTTTATTTTACTCGATATGCATATTAAAAATCATACTCTCGTTTATTTTACTCGATATGCATATTAAAAATCATACTCTCGTTTATTTTACCCGATATGCATATTAAAAATCATACTCTCGTTTATTTTACTCGATATGCATACTAAAATCATACTCTCGTTTATTTTACCCGATATGCATACTAAAAATCATAGTCTCGTTTATTTTACTCGATATGCTTATTAAAAATCATAGTCTCGTTTATTTTACTCGATATGCATATTAAAAAGCATAGTCTCGTTTATTTTACCCGATATGCATATTAAGAATCAAATTCACGTTTATTTTACTCGATATGCATATTAAAAATCATACTCTCGTTTGTTTTACCCAATATGCATATTAAAATCATAGTCTCGATTATTTTATCCGATATGCAAATTAAAAATCATAGTCTCGTTTATTTAATCTTTATTTCTTTATACATTTTCCAAGAAATGCTGCAGTTGAACCGCCTAGTCACTCAGAACGTGCTGGTCGGTCACTACAAGCCAGTGGGTGACGTTGAAAGTGGGGACTCGAAACACTTCAAGAGACGGACGCTGATCGTCCTACCCCTCGACCATCCGGAGATTAGGGAGGTTGAAGTGAACGTCCTCGAGGGACAGGCTGACCTGTACGAGGAGGTCGTCTCCGTCCAGGTGAGGGTAAAGTTAAGTACTCGAGGTATTGTAATTATACGAGCACGAAGCTCGAGTTATGTATAATTTTAATCACGAGGTGGGGTGTCATGAGTAAATGTTGTGTACCACATTGTTAAGCTTTACGTGCACTAAGCACCGTGCATATATGGGAATAGGATTATGAGTTTTATCCACACGTTTACTTATAACACTGAACTACTGGTTACCGTTCTGGGCCGTTTTTTCAGAATAGCTAGATAGGTCTTGGTACTAAGAGTTGACGTTAAACATATGAACAATTTGTGATATTTACAACCCAACTTCCATTCCTTAAATGGACTGCTTTTCAGCAATTTATGGTTATCATCCGATGAACGCAACATCTTCGGATATTTTCGGATCGCAATTCATCGCATAACAATATACATGATTTTTTTTATCTTGTTTGTATTGTGTCAGCAGGTCCCGTAAAATATAATTCAACATTCTAGAAAGTGTTAATACATGATATCTTAAATGTATTGTTGCCATAAGTGTTTCATTTTTACGTTTAACACTGATTTCAAGTGGTTGATCTTTTCCCGCGTAAATATAAGTAATGAATTGCGGGATTGATGTCATTATCGGGGATATGAACGCAGTTGGGCTGGTCAAAGTGTGTGGAGTCCGAATGAATGACCTAAGCATAAACCATTTACATTTACATTGACAGTTATTCAGGTAGTGAAACCATTTGTGTTCCATGACTTCCAGAAGTAACAGTTTTGTGAACAAAACGTAAAATAGGACACAAACAAACTGAAAAATCTTACATATAAGGAATACAAGATCATGCCCATAAATTCTATGTAAATTATTGTTCCAGAATATCTCGAGCGATATGGACGTGGTTGACAGCCTCTATGTGGAATTTAGGACAGAGTTCCCGGCCCTTAGGCGTTTTACGTTCACTGAAGAGGACGATGCTAGTGTTAGTAAGTATAGAGTTTACAATTAATATCATTATTGCCTCTCAGCTGTGTTTAATGTGACTATTTCATTTGCAATCGGAGCACCTCGGCCATTTTCCATCGAAGACAACCTCGAAGCTATGCCGGTGCATTAATAAAAAGTAGATCGTGAATTTAATGATAATGCTATAAACGAATCATTAATTCATTATGAAGCATTTCAACGTGTAATTTGTATTTCTCTGTTTAAATTGATACCAAGGGCAGGGTATTATTGCATGTATGATAAAGATTCCTCAGAGTAAAGCCCTTTAACTGCTAAATTGAAATTACTACGCGATCTACTTGTAGCGTAATTAAATTTTAAGAATTCTGATATTGTAAACCGTCCATTTACATGGGTAATGGCTGAGGTGTTCCGATTGTCAAATTTGCTTTATGTGGACTAAAACAATGGAATACACAGGGACAAGCACTCCACGCAGTTACCTCCCTTACAGTAACGTAATCACTGCCACTATGCAAATTACGTGACCATCTTTCATATCGGTATAGATTGTAAATAATAATTAATTTTAAATATTGTTTTTGTATTTTAACCTCAATGCACCTTGACTAATTAAAATTTGATAAAAATTTCCAAAAAATAGAGTAGCAAAAACGTTTAATAGACATCCAGCTATATTTAACTACCCCATGGTGGCAGAGATCTATTCTGCTTGTCAGGGGAGATCACTGCGTAGGAGATTGGGACAAGTACGGTAGCGATATAATTAACATTGACCCCTGTTTTCGAGGCACAATAAACAGAAAATAAAAATTTTTTATAAGGCATTTAAGCAATAAACATGTACGTATCCAGTAGCATGTACAAATTTACATTCACGACGACAATAAAACACTTGAGACGAGCAAGATTACAGAATCAGATGTACATATTTGCATAAGAATCTTAGATCAACAATTTAAAGGGACTGTACGCCAGATTGGCACCTAAAAAAGTTTTTTTCTGTAACGAATCTCAGGACAATTATTTAATAAAATGTTTTACTCGTTGATATAAATATTGTAAAAAAGATTACCAAAATTAAAAAAAAATCGTGTCGAAGACCTGGTTCGAACCTGTGTCGCCAAAATTGCAGTCCTGCGTTGTATCCACTGAGCTACGAAGGCATACTTTAATTAAGCTATACACCTAACTCGGTAATATCACGTGATAACATCGACTAGCCAATCACGCATAAGGAATGAATTCTACTAGGTAGAGATACCCAGAAATCTTTTTTAATGCAAAAATACGAAAACACTGCGAAAAATAAATTAATTGTAAAATATGTGGTACTTCAGTAAGTAAGTTTCAATGCATTGTACACATCGATACCTAGATTATTAAAGTTTTCGACATTTTTCCCATTTTTTCGCTATTTAATCATACGGAGTACAGTCCCTTTATCATGCTTCTGTCAAGTTATATCATGTTTTCGTTTTTCAGTGGCAATATAAGTATACTAAGCAAATTTGCGATTCAAGGATTTATTCTCAGCACTTAACAAACTACATTTTTTTTTGTTGGCTAGTGGCAATAACATTTAGATAAACGCATATTTCAAATATCATGATACATGTATATAAATGGGCAAACAAGAACAAAATGGTACTCGTTCTCAATCATTTTCATTTTGCAATAGACACATTTTCTATCATCTCTAGGTATATTCTTAGATCCTCTTTCACAAGGTTCAAGGCCTAACCGACACTCAACGTGAGGAACACGGTGTCACAATTTAACACACATCGGACACATATGCGATATAGACATTAAAAGGGACTAGACACCAGATAATACAGTTGAAAGAAAAAAGAAAGAAAACTGTCAAAAACATACCATTGACATCGTTGTGTACAACGCATTGAATCTTACTTACTGATGCATATCAACGCTTACTGCAAATGCACAGAGACTTGGACAAATGTCTTTCACAGATTTTGCGCATTTTTTTCAATTCAAAATCTACTGGGGTTGTCTACTACGTAAATCCCGTAAATTAAGTTTAAAATTGGCCTAGTGTTATCGGACTCCTACTAGCTCGCATTGACACACCTGGGCTTGTTTAAATGCTATATTTGCCGATTTTTCGGCCATTTGTTGTCTAGACCATTTAAATGATTTTATTAATAAATATTTGGGTAACCCCATTGAAATGGTTAACGGAAAGGGAGCTCACTGGGGGGGGATATACTAGCTACTAGCTAACGAGTACCTCACACTTGTCAACATTGGGGATACCGCTTCGAAATGGTCAGTTTCAAAGGAGGTAACTGGAAGGAGTTCTCAACCTCACACTTGTCACAACATTGGGGTAATCGCATTGAAAGGGTCAGAGAAACAGGAGGTCACTGGAGGAAGTACTCAACCTCACACTTGTCACAACATTGGGGTAATCGCATTGAAATGGTCAGAGAAACAGGAGGTCAAAGGAGGGAGTACTCAACCTCGCACTTGTCACAACATTGGGGTTACCGCATTGAAATGGTCAACGAGACAGGAGGTCACTAGAGGGAGTTTTCAACCTCACATTTGTCACAACATTGGGGTTATCGCATTGAAATGGTCAGCGAGACAGGTGGTCACTAGAGGGAGTACTCAACCTCACATTTGTCACAACATTGGGGTTACCGCACTGAAATGGTCAGCGAGACAGGTGGTCAATAGAGGGAGTACTCAACCTCACATTTGTCACAACATTGGGGTTACCGCATTGAAATGGTCAGCGAGACAGGTGGTCACTAGAGGGAGTTTTCAACCTCACATTTGTCACAACATTGGGGTTACCGCATTGAAATGGTCAGCGAGACAGGTGGTCACTAGAGGGAGTTTTCAACCTGACACCTGTCACAACATTTATCAATTATAGTAAAATTAAATTTGCAAGCTTAGAGATTAACATTTGCATTTGTATACCATCGTCATTATAAATTTTAGGACATATACTACGTGTGTATAAAGATATTATTCCTGAGACATCCAATTTTCAGAAAACGTGTACAAATATTACTTTCTGTTTTTAAAGAAAGTAATGGTCCTTAAATTGAATCGGTTTAAATAGATCGAATTGCATAATTGTTTACGAACCACCTATTATATAGAATGAATTACGTCGGCAAAAGAGATGTATTTTCTGTATTGAAATAACACAATGGGTTTGCTTGATTTTAAAGCATGATAGCGTCTTTTTTGTAAACATTTGTTTGAGTTGCGTTAATACGAGACGAGGTCGTCCACATGATAAATAGTATATCAGTATATTACATAAACATGTTATCTACATGTAGGTTTCATTTTTCCTGCACTTCCGTGTAAAACACACGTTTTCAATTCAATAAATAAAACTGGTTTAAAACTGAGTGAACAAATTTACAAATGAAGTAAAAAAAGAATTTTAAAAGAGAAAATAACAAAACCGAATGATACTTTTTCCTTACCATTAATATACCAATAACATTTTAACACCGTCTTTTTGTCAAATTTAACGATAATACTGACAACCTATGCCTCTTTTTATCCCTTTTCCTCATTCGGAACTCCTTGGCCATTTTCCGTCCGAAACAACAATGGACGGTTTACTATGTCAGAAATCTTTACATTTAACTACGCTGCTAGTAGATCGTGTAGCAATTTCGATTAAGCAGTTAAACTTCATTAATTTACTCTTTGGAATCTTAAGTATTTATGCAATAGTTCACTTCATTGTCAATCAATTTAAAATAATATATACAACATACACGATAAAACACCACTATTAATTAATAATGTTATTTAAATTTTACGAACTACTTCTACTGATGTAACGGCATACATCCGAGGTTGCTTTCGATGGAAAATGGTCGAAAAAATCCGCATGCCCCTTTGCTGTTTCATTTTGCCACCCTTATGCATGCTTCTTGAAGGTGAACAGGATCAAGGCACTAACCATGTTACCGCAGAGAATCACCCACAACAAAACGAACCCGATGATGACACGCCACCTCCTGTTCCTGCACGCAGAGGCAGAGCCAAAGCCAATGGTAAGCAAGTTCTGAGTGTTTTTCGCACAAAAGATTTGATAAACGGTCATACAATTTGAGTCGTCATCAGCGTCACTGTCATCAGGTAAGGATGTTAATCGATTATACGGTTACATTGCACTATTATCCAAGTTTCCAGTTGTATTTAAACACGTCAGGAACCGTATTGGCATATAACAACATGGGACAGTATATGAAAAAAAAACTTCGCAAATTGGCAATCAGAACAAAACAATATATAAATAGTATTAAATGGAGATATACTATTACAAGTGTTAGTTTGATTATAACAACGCATTTAAAAGCGTCAACTTATAATGCAAGATGAGAAATTATGCAATTAAAAAAGAAATTAGTTGACAGTTATAAAAAGCTTTAGCATAAAACCCGCTTAATGACAGATTTTTGTCAACTGGGGCGCATGTTAAATAGTACGTATTCGTGTACAGAGTCCCATAACTATGGATGTAAAAATTATCAAGTTCGGGGCCCTTACATTCAAGTTCGAGGCCCGTACATTCAAGTTCGGGGCCCTTACATTCAAGTTCGAGGCCCTTACATCCAAGTTCGAGGCCCTTACATTCAAGTTCGGGGCACTTACATGCCGTCGTCATACACCATCTGACTGTTTTAAATGTTGAGATTTTTGAGACTTATCAAACGGATAAGGACAAGAATAATGCAGCACACGCCTACAATCGTCCGCTTTTAATAGTTGGACCGCAGTAAAGGTCGGTATTCATAGAAACCCTTAAGGGGATTCGCTCATGTTTTGGTACTAAATTTCTTTTTCCCGGTTACGCATCTGAATACACTTATGTAATAATTATTTTACTCTTTGATACTGAAATTGCACAAACAAATACACTGAAAAACAGTCTGGTTTTAATTGGGTATGAATCTACGCCGGTACAGTCAAGGGGACATTAAAAAAAACTGACAACAAAACCTCACGCCCACAAGGACTTATACAACACCACAAGGATAACTTAAAAAGTTAAAATATAAGCCTTTTGAGCATGTATCAACATTTGTAGAAGGGTTCCAGTCGTCAGTTACTTAGTTTGATTTTCCACACTTGATTTCGTCATACAAAGTAAGTGCATTTTACAAAAAGCGTGAGCGAGTCCCTTTAAGTCATTTGCAAACCTATATAGTCGTAATTGGCTGTCAACCTCCGTTTTGTATTCATCAATATATTGTAAGTGATGCATGCATTGTCTGTTATTGTCTTTGACGATGTGTGAGATTCGTTTAGTGTCTGTAAGACCTTAAAGGTGAGCTGAACTGTAATTTATAGTTCTTAATTTTATTCATTGTTTCTACTAAACGCGCTAAAGTTTAATATACGAAGCGTAAATTTCGTTTCTACGGTCTACCGTTACAACGGAATCCGCCCATTCTATGTTCTGCCCATTCTATGGTTGTTAGATGAATTAATGCCCTTGAAATGAGTAACAAAACTGCCAGCTTATGAAAATGATTTATACTCAAATATATATTGTATCAAACTTGAAAATTATCAATCTTTTATATCGTTATGTAATAATTAAATGTCAAATATCAGTTCAGTTCTACTTTAACCATGCTTTCCCAAAATGGATTATTGTTACATTCAGGTTCTGTCCCTGTAGTTTTTCGTTTCACGAGATTTATCATATTTGAAGCTACAGTCGGACCCAGTTGGCTCGAACTCCCAGGGACCGGCGAAACTACCTCGAGCATCGGGAATTTAAAGCCAAGCGGGAATGTTTACATTAAGTAGAAAAAATCTTTCCTTTCATCCAGTTCGAGCCAATGAGGAAATTAAGCCAAGTGAGTTCGAGCTAACGGGGTTCGACTGTGTGTATATACTTTGTTGTATAATAATAATTCTTTATAATGGCGACCAAAGGTTGTTTATTGCATAAGGAACCATGTAAATTTTTTCTACTCAAACCACAAACACCATCGTAACAATTCTCCTTTTTTACATGTGAATGTTTACATTGACACCGCCTGGTATAAATAAACGCCGTTCCCGGACCGGACCGGGCCGATACGCAGATACAGACCACATCTGAACATTTTTATTTGAGTCAATAAAATTTAAGGGGCATGGAAAAAAAGATGGGGCGGGCGGGGATGAAAATCTTGCAATTAATTTATAGTCCCCTAAAGTATGGAATTCTAACAGTCTCTCGTTCTCTGTACTTGCTTGATGTTGTGTGAATAGCTTACTGACTGACTTCTTTAATGATTTATTCCTGGTATAATGATAGTTTTCGGACACAGTTTTAGTTATTGAAAAGGCTTTTCAATGACTATCAGTTGACGCCAATTCATTTCGACCAATTTGACCCTGAAAGTTCTGTTCAATTTTAGATAAGTATAAAATAAGTCCCATTTCTCATAAACAGAAACGCAATTATTTATGATATGAACACATTGTGGAATAGGGACATTTTCTGACGACATATGTTTCGGTAGTATGACTGGATAAATTAAACAAAATATTCTTCGAGGTTACCCAGTACGATATGATTAATTGATCTAGCTTTTGTTGTTGTTTTGTTCCTGATTACCAATATTTGTGACTGGATTGAAAGTGAAACAGATGCTTCCTTAAAAGAACCACTACAATCTCATTAGTAACACTTCATGATGCACTGAAACACAATTGTAAATATTTCTAAATCATTACAATTCCCACAATTTCCACTTATAAGTTATCCAAGAACAAATTAAATTGTCACAGGGGTAGGGCCTAATTTCTCGAAACTCTTAAGTTCATTATCACAGGGTAAAGCCTAGTTAAATAATTTTTATTTTTTTATAATTTGCATCATATCAAAGATTTTGAAAAGGTACCATCCTTATGATAATCACAAAAAGTACATTCTCTCATTTATCAAAATCAAATTTAAGTTTGTATTTTTTCTTATTGAAATGAGCTCAAATCGATTCTCGCTATGTCGAACTCTTTTATTTCGATGTTTTGGTTATTTTGAACTGTTTTCGAATGCTTCGGGTTTAGTTATACACTTTTTGAATATTGGTTTAATCGAATGATCGTTATCTCGAAGAATTTTCCGAGGTCAAAACGACTTCGGCATAGCGAGTTTTGACTGAACGTAAGCTTGTTTAAGCTTAAGAAGTTTCGAGCAATTTCGGCCATATGTATTTTAAGCCGAAATTATACTCACATATATATTCATAAAGATTCAAGACACACATACATGTATTACGATTGTATTTTAGGTGGCGTTACAACTGCACAAGTCCGCGCAGCAATAGATCCGACGAAACTTTTACCAAATTCAGCCACAAATCCGAAGACAAGTCCTCCTATTAAAGGAAGAAAGAACCCCGCAGTCAGTCCTAAGGTTGTTCCAATGGGCTCAGGATCTCCTTCAACACTGCGTAGACCACTGCCAATGACGCCCAAAGGGACCGACTCGTTTCAGACAAAACAGGAGAAGGACCTCGAAGATGGATATGAACAGATGGGGAAAGCTCCCCCGCGTAAGTATATTAGGTTCATCTGCGTTACATGGTAAAACATACATGGATCTTGTTCTTAAGCGTTGTCGTCCTCGTCAGTGTGCGTCATATGCCGCGTAAGTATATTATTATTGCCTGAGTCACATGGTAGAACAACATGGATCTTGTTATTAAGCGTTGTCGTCTGCGTCAGTGTGTGCCATATGCCGCGTAAGTATATTATTATTGCCTGAGTCACATGGTAGAACAACATGGATCTTGTTGTTAAGCGTTGTCGTCTGCGTCAGTGTGCGCCATATGCCGCGTAAGTATATTATTATCGCCTGAGTTACATGGTAGAACAACATGGATCTTGTTGTTAAGCGTTGTCGTCTGCGTCAGTGTGCGTCATATGCCGCGTAAGTATATTATTATTGCCTGAGTCACATGGTAGAACAACATGGATCTTGTTGTTAAGCGTTGTCGTCTGCGTCAGTGTGCGTCATATGCCGCGTAAGTATATTATTATCGCCTGAGTTACATGGTAGAACATACATGGATCTTGTTGTTAAGCGTTGTCGTCTGCGTCAGTGTGCGCCATATGCCGCGTAAGTATATTATTATTGCCTGAGTCACATGGTAGAACAACATGGATCTTGTTGTTAAGCGTTGTCGTCTGCGTCAGTGTGCGCCATATGCCGCGTAAGTATATTATTATCGCCTGAGTTACATGGTAGAACAACATGGATCTTGTTGTTAAGCGTTGTCGTCTGCGTCAGTGTGCGCCATATGCCGCGTAAGTATATTATTATTGCCTGAGTCACATGGTAGAACATACATGGATCTTGTTGTTAAGCGTTGTCGTCTGCGTCAGTGTGCGCCATATGCCGCGTAAGTATATTATTATCGCCTGAGTTACATGGTAGAACATACATGGATCTTGTTGTTAAGCGTTGTCGTCTGCGTCAGTGTGCGCCATATGCCGCGTAAGTATATTATTATTGCCTGAGTTACATGGTAGAACATACATGGATCTTGTTGTTAAGCGTTGTCGTCTGCGTCAGTGTGCGCCATATGCCGCGTAAGTATATTATTATTGCCTGAGTCACATGGTAGAACATACATGGATCTTGTTGTTAAGCGTTGTCGTCTGCAACAGTGTGCGTCATATGCCGCGTAAGTATATTATTATCGCCTGAGTCACATGGTAGAACACACATGGATTTTGTTTGCCAGCGTTGTCGTCTGTGTCAAAGTGCTCCATACCACGTGCCCCACACTCTCTCTTACTTCACCGCGTAAGTATCTTAGTATCGCCTGCGTTACATGGTAGAACACACGTGAATCTTGTTGACCAGCGTTGTCCTCTGCGTTAATGTGCGCCATATCATATGTTCGTGCACGCTGTCTTACTCCTCCGTGGAAGTATCGTAGTGTCGCCTGCGTTACATGGTAGAACACACGTGGATCTTGTTGTCCATGGTTGTCGTCGGCGTTAATGTCTGCCATATCACATGTTCGTACACGATGTCTTACTCCACCGCGTTAGTAGATTAGTGTCCCCTGCCTTAAATGGTAGAACACACGTGGATCTTGTAGGCCAGTGTTGTCGTCTGCGTCGATATTCGCCATACCACATGGTTGTACACTCTGTCTTGTCTTAAAACACCTTAAGTAATTTCTGATCTTACATTGATTTCCTTAAACGTGATAGTCTAATTTGAAGAGAAGTACAGGGGTTTTAACATGATTGTGAGTAAATACATCAAGGGTTAAAAATAAACAACCTAATTTAGATGTTACTTAGTCATTTTTTCATATGATAAGTGAGAAACTTAACTGAGAAAAATGACTTAAGTTAAGAATTGAGTTACGATGTTTTATGATTACCGACTTACTGTGAACTTTGTTTAATGGCACATTGATCCAAGGCTAGCCACTGGCGTAGCTTAACGAAGACATTTTAGGCCCGGGCCTGCACAAGCATTTCAAAAAATCGTATTAAAAAAATAAAAATAACATTGATTATTCCAAGATTAAGTGCTAAAAGCTCCTTTAATCAAGCATTAAAAAAACCCGCAGAGGAGCTTGCGTTCCAGCCCCTAACCAAACTGGGGCCTCGCATCTATTCTGTTCTAGCTATGCATCTGCAGTGAATTGATGTTTTTGTTGAAAATATTTTGTTGAAGGCTATGAAAATATATCTTCCGGGTTTGAGTCAATAATTCGATATTTTTTTATTGAATCGATATATATAAACTTTCTTTATCATAATGAATATATTTCAGCGCCATCAAGAAAACCCAAGACACAAAAGGACAAAGATGGATACGAAATTCCAGTTTACGCCCCTCGTAAGTATATTTTGGTCTAAAAAAAGCTTCTAGCTCGGTTTACCTGACCCTATCTTTTTATTGTCCGTCGATTATTTTATTCTTATCTGCAAACAAATTGGAAGTGTGGCCGTTGGACTTAACACAGGCACCCTCAATGCCACTCTCAATTAGAGGACCCGCAGAGAGGGGGGCGGGGGGCTTCCGGTGCGCGCCCTCAATCCTGGACCTTCCCATTAGTTTTGGTGGCATTGTCCGCGAAGCGGATCAATTGCGCACATGCTCGTTTCCGAATGATGGTGAACTTTGCCTGTGTAGGACAAAGTTAGAGAACATTCTTATGAATGTCCGAAGCGATTCTGACCATCACGATGGATATAATTCTGAATATTGCAACATGTTATGTAGGAGAACCCTTCTGTGTCGTATTTGCATGGATACCGGTAGCTTAAATAATATAGGTAACCAGTCTGTATGCGCGCTTTACAGAGCATCATATTTGATAACTTCCAATCAGAGCACCTCTGCCATTTTTCTTCGAAACATCCTCAATCTACACGCAGTGTTACTTCCCACCAAATCACGTGACCATAGATACCCACTGCGCTGTTAAAATATCACATCGGTAAAGATTATAAATTAGCTTTATTTATGTTCTCGTATTTCAACCACAAAACACATTGAATACATTGTTAGTTAAAATTTGATAAAAAAAGAAAACTATCCGAAAAGAGAGAAGAAAAATATTGGAAAAATGTTTATATATAGCTGGTGTCAAATTGCTCGTCAGGGGAAATCACTCCGTTTCATTATAAATCTTACAAGCTACTTTTATTATTGCACCGGCATACATCCTAGGCTTGTCTAATAACGGAGATGGCCGAGGTGTTCCAAATGGATAACTTCATGATCACGCACCGATCATAACAACTCGGCCATCTCCGGAAAGCTTCGAGATTTCTGTAGGATACTGGTCGGGGTGTTCCGATTGGATCACGCACAATTGCTTTTTTCACGCTAGTATATTTTTGGCACACCATATTTACTTTGTAGCTCCCAAAGGGAAGCAGACGACACCTCCAGCTCAACCTGAAACGAAAACATACATGAGTTTTGACATTGCTGGAATTGCGAGTACATTCGATGCTGGTATGTTCTCATTTTTTGTTGCTATACCATTTCTTTCAGTGTTGTTTTATTAGTTTAGCCCATCGCTTACTCTCCATCATTGCAGCGCTTACAATTACATGTCCTGTATTTCGTTTATAAGGATACGTGATTGAATCAGTCGATTTATTTATTGGGCGGTGACATCATAAATAATGTTAAACTGACCTGGCCATGATTTTTCGAAAGTTCTTAAGTGGAAATTGCTTGAGAGGCTGATTTCACTAAGCCAAATTTCTACTTTGTTTTGATTTTACGAAATAAAAATAGTTTTTCGTGCTTAGCATATAGATATTTTCCTTTTAAGGTACGAAAACTCTTAAAAAATATAGATATAACGAAAATGATTCTAAAAAACAAAAAAGTATGCTTATCCTGATAAGGATCTTAAGATTTATCGAGAAAATGTCCAGAGTTTCGACGCTTCACTAAACGTCATTCACAATTCATATTTAACTTATTTAATCGGTCTCTGTCGCACCGTTTAATGTTGTTTTTGTGTGTGTTTGCTGTTTGTTCGAATACAAAAGTATGGAGGCTAACAAGGTTACAACTCGTTGATAGAGTACCTTGGCATCATCGTTCCAAAGAGTTTGTTAATGTTAATTGTTGAGCTAACGATAAAGATAACTTTTCCTTTACTACACCATTTTAAATAAAACAAAGGGCAGTCTATGGCGCTTAAATAGCCCCGCCTTCGTTTTATTACCGAAGTTTGATAAGGTGATTAGTTTCATTCAAACATTTCGACAAACTTGTTTCCAAAATGATGTTTTGACAGTGCTCCGTCAGACTGCCGTATTGTGAAAAGGTTTGTCGAAGAGTTTTAAGATACTAAACTCTCAATCAAACTCTGGTAAAGGCCAAAGGTGGGGCTCCGTAAGCGGCGTAGACTGCGCTATGTTTCAATTAAAATGGTGAAGAAATAGTAAAGTTATCCTCGTTAAAAGTCTTCATTAGAAGCGAAATATTGCCTTCCGACGTAGCATTTATGACGCAATTTATCACGTGGTATACACACACTGCTTTAAGTCCCTTATAACAAGATCCAACTAACCTCACTTACTGGAACCATCACTCACATTGTTTAAGTTTTTAGTTCAAAGAAAACAACCCCACTAGGCTTAGAACGTAGAATTTGAAACGTTTATTTAAGTGCTTTTATGATGTAACTGTTATTATACTCAATTATTTGATAAAATAAATAAAGTGCCGATTGTTCAGAGCTTTGTTAAAGTGACATTCTTATACAAAACCAATGCGCACACATGTATAACAACCATAAATTTTGAGTGATAAACCTTTTAACTACTTACTATATAATGCATTTATGGAACATATGAATTACTGATAACAATATTGTAACTATGCATTTAATAGCTGAACACGAAAAAAATAATATAATGATTGGTGAAAGCTAAAAGATTTACTGTAATCTACTATAGTATCATAAGGTAGAATTACCGTGGTTTCTCTACCTTTCTTTCAAATTAAACTCGGTTTTCTTCATAAGAACCATTGTTTCCGACATTTTTTCAATGCTATTTTGGTATATTAAAGCAATTGTATTAATAGTGGTAAATCTTATTTGGGAGTAAGAGTGCATCTTTAATTTTCATTACATTCTTATCTTGATCATTGTTAACTTTTAAATCATTACTGCTCATGAAGTTTGATGGATACATTTGTGATATACAGTTTTCAGCATAATTAATCATGAAATAGTTCAAGTACCGCATAACTATAATTCCCTCAAAAACACCTAACCTTTAAATACACATTGAATACACTTCCTTCTGAAACAATATGATGTTTACTTCTTCAAAATTAAATACCCTTTCCATTACTCCACGAATTCATAAACAATTTCTTTTAGATAAAGGTTTTACCCTAACTAATAAGTTCAATAGAAGTTTCGAGAAAATGGCAAATTAAAGGATATTACCTTATTAATAACATATCTGTTTGAAGAACCCTCGTTTGCCCACAGTGGTGGCTAACCAAAGATGCACTCTTTATTTGACGAAAGAAATGGCGTTTTAATTCACATGTACATGTTCTTTTCAGACGTAGCATTACCGATACCGAAAAGAGCCGTAAGTATATTCTTAGGATTCTTAGATCTATATAATATAATTATGCAGAAATAAATTAAATAAAATGTAAAAAAATAAAAAAATTATAAAATATATGTGTAATTTATTGATGCCTGCTTTCGCAGACAAAGAAGGGTTTGTTTCTAAACGTGTGATTAGTTGACGTCTGCTTTCTCAGACAAGGAATGATATATTTTCTGGATGTGTGATTAACTGCCGTCAGCGTTTTAAGACAAATAATGGCATATTTTTAACTAAAAAAATATGCCATCATTTGTCTGATAAACGCAGACGTGAATGTGTATTTAACTGACGTCTGCGTTTTTCAGGCAAAGAAGGGCATATTTTCTAAGCTGCATAAAGGACATAAACACAAGCACGTATATGAGAACGAAGAAAAACATGATACAGTGGACACAACAAAGGCGATAGATGATGAACTATTAGTGTATGATGTAGTGGACGAAGCAACCCTCGGTAGGTTCAGGGATCCGGGATTTGCAGCATCCCAACAGGTGAATAAAGTTCGCCCTATTGCAGCAGTGCAGCCACAAAACAGCAACCCCATGAGTCCTACACATTCGGACCACAAATCTTTCGTCGACCTCTCGTGCAGTGAGGTGGTGTCGCGTCTTAAAAAGTGCAAATTGAACACGCTTGCAGTCATATGTGAAAAAGATAAACTGGACGGCTCGTTCTTTAAGTTTATAAGTGATACGGAACTTGCCAAGGACCTTAAGCTAGGAAAGTTGGACGTTTTGAAGTTGAAAAAGATGCGAGATGAAAACTGGGTACTTCTTGAATAAAAGGGACTACTTTTTCAAAGCTATTTAAAGTGATCTTTGATAAATCAATGGAGATTTTAGAGCCATTAGTCCTGTGGACGTTTAATTTTATATCAATATGGCAATACAAATATTTTGCGAAATATCGAACATGCTACCACTGTATATATATTTTTATGTACGATAAAAAACTTCGATTTTGTAGTATATATTTTTTTTTAAACTTTGGTCATAGAAAAGAAACCAACAACACATTTGTAATAATGATTCCTGCACGGATAAATTATCTGCAATTTTTTTTAAGACCTTTGCAATGGTATATAGGTTTATTTCAGAATAAGATCTTGTTTTTAGACTATCTGCGCATGCGCGCAGGTAGTCTTAAGATCACAAACTCCAAAGAACTACTTCTATTCATGTCGTTTTAACCATTTTTTGTCTCAATGCGCCCTATGATAAGCAGAATGACGTCGAAACCATACAAATGGATTGGTCGTGTTGCAGTCCGAGTTTTTGCTTGTTCGGCTATTTTTTCACGAGTGGTCATAGATTTATTTTAATGGCCAAGATTGAAATAAAATACGATCTTGCATTAAAATCAATAAACTTTCTTTTATTCCATGCATTTATCGCACGTTCTAAATTAATAACCCCGGTTGAAACACTCTTGTTTGACGATAGACCCCGTGGGGAGCCTCTCCACTAAGTTGAGTATTCCTTATGCGTGGAGTTTGCTCCAAAACGCGCGAGCAGTAGGTACAATAACATCAAATAGTGCACGCTCTGACATTGAAACCTTGTTTGCAAATAGTTGATATTTCGATTTTTCTTTTATAAAATTCACTCAATCATCGAATTCAAAGCTTTTCCTGGCAGTAAAAACACATATATTTGCTATTTAAACATGTATATGTCATCGCTGTTTTAGTATTAATACATTTTACATTGTACACAAACATATACATCAAAGGTATTAAATTAGTTTTGATTCAGTTTATTTATCATATATCTGGAACGTGAATTTCATAGAATAAGGAAGTTGAGTTATGGTTGTATCTGTCCTTTTGTGAATAGTTCCTTCCCTTGTCATAAAATTGGCCACCATTAATTGATTTTGAATTGCATTTGTGACGATTTCGCGTAAGACTTCTTTAAGGATAGTTCTCCTAAACTTAGACTATAGATTAAGTCATTCAACCAATACTAAAAAATTTTTCTCAGGTATATAACAAAACAGCTTATATAGTTCTACAGTTATATTATGAGAAACATCAACTAAAAAAGTGCTGAAATTTAGTGAAAATAATGAAACCAAAATTAATACGAAAAGATAAGCTTTCTTAATCTAATGTTCATGGCTTGTGTGTTTATTCATAAGTCATTGTACGGTCACTGTCAAGGATGCATGTCAACACCAGAACTGTCCTAGAAAAAAAAGTTGACTGAGAGAGAGGAGTAAGTTTCAATAAAGACTGAAAGAGTATTAAAGGATAAGATATCTGAAGCATTGACACATACTAAATTGAAGATCAGTTTTAAAGTTCTGCAATTTCACCAAATCTTTGTAAAAAGTAGTTCTTCTCTAGCCAGTGTGTAAATAATCAAATGTTTTCATGCCAGAGTAAAATGATCAAGGTACAATTCACCAACAATTTCCATTCTTTTGCCAATATGTATGAGCACAAATTAAGATATATAACCATCTGAAGACTGATTGACTGAACAATTTCAACCACCGATAAGGTGGCACCCAGCTGTTACTATTTATAAACACCAATGCAATTACTTTAAATGTGCATATATATATATATATATATATATATATACTTTTGTTATAAAATGTTAAATGTTTGAAACAGTTATATTGTACAGTGCTTTAAATAAATTGTGCGTACAAACATGCTTTCATGTATTCATTGTTATGGCGTACACAGTGGTTCAACAACAGTGAAACACAAAATACAGTTGTAGATTTATAGCTTCATCTGTATTTTATAGCTACAGATGTATTTCAAAGTACAGCAACAGAGATAATTTAAAGCTCCAGTTGGGTGAAAAATTCTGATATTCGCATTAATAACTTATTCGTGCTATCGCACATGTCATTCTTAAGTTGTTCACTATTCAGACCTAAATGACGTCGTTCACAAAAAGCCACACAGGTGCACGAATATGGATGAAGTAGTTCACAATAACTGGCACACACGTATACATACCCGCATGACGTAGTGCACAAAATATGGCAAACACGTATACATACCTTAATGACGTGGTGCACAAAATGTGGCAAACACGTATACATACCTTGATGACGTGGTGCACAAAATGTGGCAAACACGTATACATACCTTGATGACGTTAATCACAAAAAGAGGCCCACACGTGTACATACCTGATGACGTAATGCTTTGCAACCCCCTTATCTCGTTGATGCTATAGGGATATGAGTTTAGAATGACCATTTTACCGGCAAATTAATTACAATTAATTTTACATACCGTATGAAAAAGGTCATGTCAAAAGGTTGCGCACCTAAGTAACGCCCCCCCCCCCTCCACCGTCAATTTCTGGATCCGCCCCTGAAATTACCAAGTCAGTCGACTATACTTTACATGCAACGTATGTGATCCATGATTTGACAGGCGCTGGATACGGAGGTTCCCGGATATTAATGAGAAACAATGGATTTGTGATGCATAACCAGTTCTTCTTTTTGGTGACATGAAAATGGCATCCTTAAATCATATTGCATTCTCTATGGGATTGAGAAATGTGACATATGGCTGACACACGGCCTCTAAACGCCAGCTCCACCACTTTACGGTGGTGCAAAGAAAAAGAGCTGTCGACACTTCCGTGGTGGAGCTGTACCCTATGTTTACATGAACAAACGTGAGTATGATTTATATTTTATTTGATAATTTTATTGAACGGACATATTTCGAAAATCGGAGAATGTGGTAACACTTCTACTGTAAGCTGGTTACTATTTCGTTTCAATATTGTGTTAACTGTGGTGTCAGGAGCTTTTCTCCCGAATCGGACTAGTGCATATTTTGAGATCTGATTGCATAGCAAGTACATTTCGGTACTTACACACCCCGTAAGAACATTCTCACGCATGCAAACATAACTGTTATGTATAGTACCTATGCCGGAACACAACAAAACCGTGTTACAGCTGCTTTTCATTATTCGAGGGATGATCCAAAATGACACGATTTCATGTAGAAAATATGTTGCTGTTTTTTTTAATTTAAATCAAAATATACATTTATAAAGGTGGATAGTATCCGATACAAACACTGAAAATATTATTATCATAATATAAATGTGCAAATTTTACAGGGGTCTGAAAAGGGTCACTAAAGCAGACCCGGTACACCTCAGATGCGTTGGAACAACGCTAACAGCGTCAATGACGTCAAACTAGTGTGTGTTTTTTTCTTCAAAATACTCGCCGTCACACTGAATAAACCTTGCGTGGCGATGAATAAATTGGTGTTGGAATACATTCCTATACCATCCAGTGTCATAATGATAATTTTAGATGTCGCCTAGCGGATATAGATATACACAGAATAAATTAATAAGTCAGCAAAAACGTAATATCTCTGATTATTGTAAACTTGGTTTGTCATGTTGAAGTCCAATTGCGATTAATAGATTACACAATAAAACATTTTGATTCACTTAGCGTACAATGTCGTTGATATACCTTCTTTTTTTAAAGTATTTAGTCTTATTTTAAATACATGTGTATAATAGTATGCATTGTCCACATTGCCCTTAGAATAGTTTGTAAATAAATCTTGAATCCTGTATGTGACGATAAATGTTTTTCAAATTCATATAATGCAATAGTGTGGTAACTGATAATGATAATGTTAGGGGAAGGTACTCCAGACTAAAAATACTACTGCAGATTAAAACCCAAAAGTATAATTGTGTGTAATCTTTTTCTTTTGGGCAGTAAGAAAGCTCCTGTCAACTGAAATCAGGTAGTTAAATTACTTTTTTGATGAAATAGCTTGTGAATTTGCAAAATGGATATGGTTATTGATAAGAATTAAGGTATTTAATGGCAGTCTTAAGCCACAGAATACAAATGAAGAACATTTCATTCCATAGACAGTTTTTACATGTTTTTGTATTTTGTCATGAATGACGTCCAGGCTAACCATCATTAAAAAAGCCTGGACGACATTGTAGAATGACTAGCGGATGCTCTAACGGACAACACGCGTGGAATAGAATAAACAGTATTTTACTGGCTCGAATTGAACGTATGCAGACGCTGATAGCGGACCTAAAGCACAGAGAATACCAGCCTTTGTTTTGGATGAATGAAAACCATAAATCATTCAACGGACTTCCTGATTTAGAAATAATTAACAGATAACAAGTGCAAACAAATCCAATCTTAAATAAATGTGTTATCTTGTCGATCCATGCTCTTTTTAAAAACAATATCAATTTGCAAATTCGCGATAAGTTTTGTGAATGTTAAAACTTTAATCACATGCAATTTAACGTTATGTATTTATCCTCTTTAATCAAACATACGACAACGAAAAAAAACAACATATTAAAAAGTTTGAAATACAATGTTGTCAGTCTTTTGGTCTCTATGCCCATTTAACAATGTCATAGCAAATGTATAAAAAAAACCATAGATACATATATGTTATACATACCAAATTAGCTAAATGAAAGCTTTTCTAACATTGAGGATATATGTGACGCGTCATGAGACTTTTGGCCCGAAACCGATAGCCTCGATATCGAGAAAAACGTGCGCAAAGTTGAAGCGTAAAAAATAAGAAAGTAACGAAGGTTTTATCGTTATAACAACCATTAAACAATTTGTCACCCTATATTGTTCAGTCAAATATAGTCTTTAAAATGTAATGTTCATAGAAATAGTGTTTTTTAACCACTTTCTTTCGTATTGTTTATTACTTTTGGTGTTATCTCCCGTAGTTGTCATGAGCTATTTTTTAACCCAAATTTGAGGATGTAGGTCAAGCTGAACCAAAGGCATTTTCCATCAAATTAGGAATTTGTTGGTAAGTAGAATTATTTTCATTGTTTAAGCATATAATTTAACAAATGTGTATATCTTTAATGTAATGCAATATATTCTAAATTCGGTCAAATGGATGGAAATTGATCGCAGGAAAAGAAAGCGGAAGTGAAATTTGACAGTCTGACATTGAAAATGTAAACAGATCAAAATCTAGCAGATATTCACTTTTTGCATACTTATGATGACTGAAAAAGGACATAATCAATTTTTCATCATCTTACCGCGGCCAACTATCAACACAAGTATTGATGGATTTTACGAATTAATTTTGAATTGCATTTTAACTTTCTTTTTAGCTATGTTGATGAATTTAAAGTTGTAGATAAACTTTTTTTTTGCAATGTTGATTTATGTGCATAACAAACCATCTCATGAGGTTAAGGTACATTGAAAAAAAAATATGTTATGATGAAGATGATCATGATGATTATGAAAATAAAAGACTAATGCAGATGGGGGAAATGTTTATCTAGAATTAGAGCACAATACTCTAAAAGCCAGGACCAATATTAATGACTGTAGCTGCAAGCTGCTTTTTGAGTATGCATGACATTCAGACTAACAGGAAATTTCTACCATTTCATGTTTTATGAGCAATGAATGACTATACAAAAAATCACATTTGAGGTAAATTGGTAAAGTTGGTGTGATTATAATCATGTTTGTGGCCTGTTGCCATGGTAACCAGAATAAAAAACAAACCCTTAAATACCATTCAAATAAGATAAATTATAGTAAATTACAGGGGTAACATACTTTAACTTCTAGATATACATTGGTTTGTATTAGGTGCAAGTTCCAACCTAATGTCAATTTATTGTGAAAAATTGCCAATAAACCATGGTACTTGGCGAACAGTTTTTGTTTATTCGGATTTTTTTTGAATGCCAAATACAAACACCATGTACAGTAAGGTTTGAGTATATCAATTAACAAATCAATTATTATTGAATGCTTCATATGGCATTTATTGTATATTTAAATGCAAATTTAACCCCAAAACGCCTTTTTCAATAATGGTTGCCATGGTAACCAATTAATTTTCATTTATTTTCTCAATAATAATTGAGATTGGTTTTGAAAATTTATTGTTGTCGTTATAATGTGGCAATTGTGTATATTGTAGTGATGAATATTTATAGCATCTGTGAATACAAATGTTTCAATAATTTCTTGAACTATACCGAATTTCCAGCTGTTTCTTAACCAAGTGCCCTTCTAGTTTTTGTCATAGTTTCGTTAAAAATAGGAATTTTTGAATTTTCTTTTCAGTATTTTTATCCTAAAGAATAGTACAGTCAGAAATTACTCATATCTCATTTTCGCCCAAAAAGTGGTTTCGGGCCAAAAATCCCGTGACTGGTCACATATCTTACGATTCCGATTGACAGCAAACACACATCCGAACCGGATTAAAACTCAAGAACAAGTAAGAAAGGCACCAAAATAAAAAAGGGCGAACAATTGAACTTTCGGCAATGAGGAAGAGTTCCATCCATTAATAATTATTAAATTTCCTCAAAATTTGTTAATTTTGTCTTCTCATTGTTGATAGAGTCAGCACATCTGCCTCTCCCCGTCTTGTCAGATCCGAAACACGTGATGAGGCTGTCACGCCGTGCTTGTACAATTTTGACATCTTGCTATTATGCAACAATCAATTGTTACCACGGCCCCCAGGTCCGGTAGTATAGCGTGGATACCTGGGAAAATGGGCAGTGTTTTTACCTTCCATGTGGCCCGCAGTGCCGGGTGACTGCGGTGGTTATGCCTTCGCTCCAAAAAAGCGAGGGATGGGCCTAACCTAGGGTCTCTGAGGTGCGGGGGCATTTGGCGAGGATTTAACCAGCAGTTCGTCCCCGCGGGATTGGCTGGTCCAAAAATCAAAGTCCCCGCTATTCCCCGACCTGGGGGCCATGGTTACAATTGACTGGTCGTTACATTCCTGAAAAGGGTAACTGCACCACAATGATATCAGCCACTCATTTATGACAGATGGCAAAATGCTAGAAATTGCATTCCACGAGCACAATGACGTAGAAACGCTTCCTAGTTACCTCTCTCGCACACAATATTTAAAAGAACGCAATGCGTAAATAAACTGTCCTTTGCTCCTTCTGATACACAGTGGATGTTGATCGTCATTGTTCTTGCATAAAGTATTTAATATTAAATCTATTTTAGAATGTTATAAATATTGACATTATAACTAGTATCAGAAAAGTAATACCACGCAATTGAATTATCAATTAACTTCTTATTTTATATGAATTATGTATTTGAAAGAGTTTACTAAATAAAGGCAATTTCAGTGTATTTGTCCATGACCTTTTTAAGATAAGTGTAAACACTCGTAAATCAACGTCTCAAATTTCAATTCAATAACATATCATTTTCTAATGTCAAAAATATTAACCTAATACTTAAGACAGCCTTTTTTTGAATAACATGTTTTATGTTTGCACACCTTAACGTCCGCAATTCATGTGTGACTCTTTAATAGGAGGGAGATAAAATACGAACCTCAAATTGAATTAAAATGTCTGATCGTTAAGTGTTGCCGGAAGATTTTTTTATAGAGACCAACATAGGTTAAACAATTGAAGTATTTGACATCAAAGGGTTAAATTGTCACAAAGTTGGGCGGCATATGTCCGCCAGCACGTTTTATTTTAAAAATCTCTCTGAAATATGTTTTTGTTACAGCAAGGGACCGAAACGAGATTATGGACCAAATATTAGATCATTCTAATCAGACTTGGTACACCATCCAAAGGCAAGATACAAAAACTAAAAGTAATCATATCATGCATTGCAACTATAAACAACTTTTTACTGTCGTATTCAGTATGGTTGTATAGGTTGAAACACGCACCCAAGTAATATACTTATGTCATTGAGACATTTAAAGCGGCTTGTTATCATATGTACATAAAATGAATATTTAGCTGATGTATAGATGTTAGTTTATGGATTGTTATGATAATAGCCTGGAGTTAATTTGAATACAGCAATCAAAATATGTAGTAAAAATAGCAGATATCGAGAACACGTGAAATGGAATTGAAATGGTCGAGGGAAACATGCAGGTTGGACGAACTTGAATCTAAATTTAAACTGCCTTGTGTTGTTAAGATAAATGAAGGCTTTTATACTGAGTCGACATCAAATGGTTTTTCGCAGGGTGATATTATAGGGATAGACCAGAAAATGATTATACACAACATTTCAGCTAACTTTGTCAAAACCTACGAAGCAGATAAGCCTAAATTGAATGACAAAGAGATTCTAGTGCCTTTGAATTATAATAGGAAAGTGAAAATTGTACAGAAATCGAAAACTTACTATTCAATGCAAGATCTGATTCTTGACTTTCCGAGGTACGCCGAAGCTGGGCAAGACCTTTTAGTCACGAATGATGACGATGAAACATTGGTTGTACATGCTGGGGAAAGAATTGAATTGGAGAGACTTTTACCAGGATCAAGCGGTGAACCCGACTCGTTGGTTATACGGTTTGTACATGAAGGCGATCCAGTTGAAGCTAAATTATGTACAACGACAAAAGGTGTGTTCAAAACCCTACCAGACGACAACGAATATACATTGGCAGACGTTGTTGAAAGGTATGCCATTAACAACATTTTTTTCTGATTCAAACGTTCAACCATACTGTTATTTACATTTTTTAAAAATAGCCATTATCAAAATGTAACTGTTTTAGTGGACATAACCTTAGATTACATAATATATTTGAATCACAACTTAAATAAACGTCAGCTGTACCTAAATAAAGGCTTTCATTTCTTAGAAGATACAAATGAAATTTAAAACAGTATCATTTTGTTTGCAGCTATAATATATGACCATGAACCCTGGGTTTACTTACCGTATTATTTTCTTAACACTGCAGACATGAATGCAATATGTAAACAAATCAGTAGTTCGTTAAGTATGCCGATTATGACTAAATTATAGGTAGCTATGTTCAATGAAAAATGTCTATAAAGATACGTCGTTAATGTGTGTCACAATAAATGCGAAATCAAATTCCAAATCGACATAATTAAACCTACATAATATGTAAAGAAATGGAGCTCTCAATTTCAGGCTAATATCAAAACTCTCCATTTTTAGACTGTAGGTCGTTACATTTAGTACCGCAAATGTTGACATGACATGTTATAATAGTTAATGCACCGGGGTTACAAAATGGAACGTGTCGTGTAATACGGTTTAAAATTGTATAAATTAAACGACAACTAGGTCATAAGATTGCAACATTAATGTAAATTAGAAAGCAAGCCGAAGAGTCTTAAATAAGTATTGGTGAGGAACCGAGGGGAATAGATAGTTATAGATAATTACGCTGAAAATAAATCAAAGCGCTGATAGCGCTGCATGAACAGGGTTTTATACGGGTTTTCACCATTATGATTCACGATCATGTGTGTATTAATAAGGTGCTGATATGTTGCACAGTGAATCTAAGAGTCCCGGTGTAAAAAGCAGGGGCATCCCCAGGTTTATTGAAGCATGATGGTAGATGAAAAATTAATATTTTATTGACAATGAAATTAATGTCGCTGTGTAAGAAGGCAAACAAGGATGGAGAATGTAACCAACCCAAGCAGAACTCCATCGTATGGTGTTACATATGAATATATATATACTAATCAAACTTTATTCATTTGAAAGAGTTTGCCTATGTTTGCCTTGTTATTCACAAAACAACTTCGAAAATACAACACAATAAAGAGAAATAGTTTCTTAATTAAAACGATGAAAATTTAAATAATTGATTTCAAACAATTGTAGATGGAACACCTCAAAAAGTTATTAAATCCTCGATATTTTCTCATAATTTCACAAAACCAGCAAAAATAGAAATCGATTCATTTCAATAAAATTCCATTTTCAAAAATAAATGCACAAACATCCGTCTATACGTACACTATAAAAAATGCATATATATAAAATAAAGTAAGCACAAAATCTTTAATTTCAAAACTTGTTTTCCTTCATTGTCTATATGGTCAGCAACTCTCTTCTTTTTCAATATCCTCAAGTTACTCGTCAGTACTTTAGCACGTTTGTTATTCCCACGTGGCCTATCACATGGTGTTTTGAGCAGAGAAACTGTGTGATCATTGAGATCAATGAGACCATTGTTGCTTTCTATGTCATTCCAGGTTTTAAGATGAGAAAACATGTGTAATCCCTAAGCGAGGGTGGGTCTATATGTCCAGGTTACCATATGTAGCAGTTTAATAGTTCAAACAACAAACACAGTGTGCTTCAATATCTCTATATTCAACATTATCGAATGTAGATGTAATATCGGAGCGTCCTGAAAATATAAATATAATCAATCATAAGATAATGAATAATAACATGTTTATAAGTTAACATCGTAAACAGTCTAATATCTTATATAATTTAATCGTGTGTAGTGGCAGATTAAATTAAATGCCTAAAGCATATAAAACACACATATAATACAAGCGATTACAACAACAACAACACAGTACATTATAAATCAAAACATTGACATGGAACTTACTGATTAATGGAATCAAACACTCCTACTCCCTCGTACTCCCATGGTGACTTCTGTTATCCATGCATGTTATCATCTGTAACCAAACCCACATGTATTAGTATATGGAAAGAGGCTAAAAGAATATCACGGAACTGCCATTCTCGTTTTAAATACAAAATCTGCTGATGTCGTAAAAATGCATGACAAAACTAAATAAATGCAGCTAAATGAAATAATGATAATTCCAATCCATTGCTAACCCAAGACAAACACAAAAGACTACAAATGCAAATCAATACTAACCATCAGAACATCAGATTCCAAGTGAAACAATCAAGTTTTCTATAACAAAGTAAAACAAACATATCTGTAGACTTCAACTGTGCACGACAATCAATCAAGCTTGAGATTTCCCGCTTCTTCTTTACACAGGTAAGGGAGAGAAATCTGATTAACTTACTACATTATCTCATTACAGTATTATCTCTCTTCGAGTGTAAATTCACTTGGCTTCAGCATTGTGTCACGTGATTGAATGATGCGCTTTGAGTGGATAGTAATTCTTTGTTTACGTTTCGATGTTCATTCATTTTTTGGCGCAGGGATACTACTTTAATGTTTTTATCTAAGTTCAACAGATCAAATTATTTAAATAGATATTGCGTTATGATTGCTTCTTGCGTTGTCAAATCTACCTCGGTTATTGGAAACGTAGCTTGTAATTTATATAGTCTGCACTTTTTCAAATTATATTTTGTGGTGGTTAATCGGCTGGCGACATTTGTTACTATTAATAGGAATTTTCTGTCGTGAGTGTCGAGTTTGTGGCCACACTGAACAGGGTTGAAAACAACCCTGTTCAAAAACAGTGTTGTCTAAAATACCCTGCCTGACATTATCTACTACATATAGTCAAAACGTCCTCAGCCAATATCAGGTCTGATATAAATAACTTTACACTAGAAATACACTTGCGTGATGTTCATATATCCTAGTACATATAGGCTTATCAGTTAGTGTCGTGAAACTAGCTAATTGTATAAAAAATAGGCACTTATTGGTTACAGTTTGGGGCCACTCAAAAGATTTTTGGGATTCGGTTTAATTGTCTCTGAACAGAGTTGTGAAAGCAGTAAAATCAGTATCGAAAACAACTTTTCATACAGTTAATGTAATATTTCCATTAAAAAAACTCCGTATGCGTTCCATTTTTGTCACATTATTTAGCAATTTTCATTCAACTCTAGAACTAATTATGTAATCAAATGCATGTAGAGTAACAAGTGTATCACTGATTTATATATTATAAGGCTTGATAAGGTTCATATGCACTCGGCTGCCTTTAGCCATGCAACCTCATTACTTTTTATGCTCATCCCTTTTTAGGTTGGAACTTCCTCAAATTGTTTCTTTTGTCGATGGTGACGTTCAAAATAAGTGCACGCAAGATTTGGTTGAAGGCATTGTAAAAATGGTCTCAATATCAGGTAAATCCCTTTCAATACAACGTCATGGTATTTCAATAACCTATCAAACAGTTACGTTTAGTCACATGACGCATTCTGTTTAATGCTCTACAAGCTAAATAATTATTCTATCAAACTAGGTCTGTCGATGCTCTGTAAATTGAATGAATGGTTCACATTTTCAGGACGAATACAGATTAATAGACTCGTCACACAAACGGTTTTAGTTGGACATTTACAACCTATAGGTCAACTACAGAATGATAAGGGTCGCTTTCGAAAGAAAACCCATATTGCCCTTCCTCTCGATCATCCTGGAATACGTGACACTTCTGTCACCGTATCACAGAATTACGATTATTACGACAGAATATACGAAGGCTTTCTTCTCGTTAAAAACTTATCAGAGGACATGCAAATAATTAACACCTTACATGTGGAGTTCAAAAGAGAATTTTCAAAGCCAAGAACATCGACCTCCGAAAGTATGTTTAAATGAGCACTATAAACCATTAAAACAGAACAAAAACATAAAAAGTACAACTGTATCTTGTATATTTCTTGTTTTCAAATAAAGGATATAGTAAATTCCTTCTTTTCTAATAAAACCCCCATCTGAAAATAGTACTCGTACGGTGTCGTAACAATACATTTGAAATTCTTATAATTTTGAAGGATATTTGTTGAAATTTCCTTTCAGGCAGTAATGAAAACAAAAAAAGAAAGCCGAAGGTGGCGCCAAAACCGATTATAGCTTCTAAAAAACCACTATCCACTGCTAAATGCCAAAGTCCAACTCCTGAACTTCCTAAGGATAAAGTCAGTGTTGATGGGATTCAAGGTGATGATTTGTCTAAAACTCCTGCCCCTCCACGACCTCCTCCAGTTGAGTGGCAGAAAGTCGACGCCGTTTACTATTTAGGTTAATTGCCAATCTTTTTTTCACTTGAGACGGATAATAAGTAACTGTCATGGCCAAGGGTCAAAAATTGGTTCATCCCAAACCAAGTATAGATCTTTTTGCTATAAAGAGGTTTACCGAGTTTCCGTAGAACTCCTTGCGAAAATATTTGGATAAACGTATGTGGACTGTGAGAAACGTCTATTCCACATACCAGTAGTGGCACATCAAAACTATTAATGCACTATATATAATAAGCATATTTTAGACAATTGCTTTCGATAAATACGTTTTGAAATACGTATTTTTCAAAGCACAGTTTGAACACATTTCTCGTTTAATTCCAGTGCCACAAGAGCCGTCGCTTATAAAGAAAGACAACTTGACGTCCTCAAGTTCAAATGATGACTATGAGGAATACGACGACTTTGTTCAATCACTAGGTAAACAATCCTTCCATTGAGTTATGACTTAGATTCACCGTTTCAAGTATTCTTTGCTCGTCTGTTTGTCAAAGAAAAATGTCGAGGCTTTTAGCGGCGGCTGTATCGCTGGAGTCGCACAACCACCACACTTTATTAACGTAATTCAAACGAAACTTGGTACACACGTACATTATATCATAACGAACGCTTACTTGTATTACGTGGAACAAGATCCATAACTCGAGTGATGCGTCAGAAAAAAGGGACGATCCGTGGTTACCTTTAATGATTATATTGTATTGCTTAAGAATTTGACGCTTCAATAATTCTTTTAAAATAAATATAGTATTCGTGTTTAATAAGAGATTTAATCAATTAGTGTGTCCACATGTCCGTATAATTCTTTAAAATGGGACTGGTCAGAAACAGTTCCAAAATTTAATGGTATAATCTATATTATTTATTTGTACGTTTTCATCAAAATTTATTGTATATCGTTTTTTTAAACAAAGGCAAACACAAAGGGAGATAAAGCTCGGGGGAAGTTAAAGGCTTACTGAAAACAATGATATAAAGTAATATAACTGCTTTTTAAGATCTTATTTACTTTATCGTAGTTTTCGTATTGTTTGTTTATACTTGGTTCGTGTTTTTTTATTGTTAAGCCACATCTTCTTCACCAAATGCAGAAAAGAGTAAGGTAGTTATCAAAAATGAGAATCTACCCAAAGGCTCAAACGAGCATTGCAAAGGAGATGTCGTAGTCAAAGAAAAAGGGTGCGCCCTTACTAAAGGTAAGTGACTTAAAACAAGTTGTTGAAACCGTTAATAAGTGTTATTCAGTATTTGTTTGAAATCATTGTTTTCGCGAAATCATTATCTTGTACGAGAACATACATTTAGATAGTATAAACACCATAAAGATATACTTAACGACGTCGTTGTCAGCCTTTTGTATAAACTAGATGTAAAATTAATTCCTGTATTTCTGTTTCTATATTCCAGATCCGTTAGAGTCAAATGATTCTGTGAGTTTAATTTGAATTTTGAACTAATCAGAAGACATTTCGGTGTCATTCAATGAAAGTACATTATTTACATAGACAACTGAAGTGAAAATAAGAATGCGTGTTCAGTTTCTGGTCTCGCAAGATATTTATGTTCATTTGTCCATGTTTTTTCACAAGTCATGTAATGCCTAGTAACCAGTTATATACTGAACTATTTTGGAAAAATACCCTAAATTGTGATAGTAAAGTCAGAATCTGTTTACCTTTTTCAGGAGAATAAATCACTGCTCAAATTCATTCGAAAGGGATTAACGAAAGCCAAATCCCACTCGTTCCCTAAAAAAACAGGACTACAGGTCGAACGCCAGCTGTCATTAGACAACTCCTTTGAAGAAAGGTCATGCAATGATAGAGGTGGAACTCGTTCCTCAAAGGCAATGGTAAAAACATCTGCATTGCTAGATGTTGGAGATGTTGGAGAAAATATCGGAACTTTTTATGACGACATCGACGAGTGTAACATGTTGTCGGATGAAGCTATCAATAAAGCTTCAAGAAACCTCAACAGCAACGAGTGCGGACTTAAGAATTTTTTTAACGATTTGAGATGCGTAGAACTTGTCAATGAACTCAACAGAGTTAAACTGTTTGATTTGGCCGAACTTTGCAAAAAGGAGCAGCTCGACGGTAAATTCTTTGAGATGGTGTCGGATGAAGAATTGAAAAACGCTTTTAATTTGAAGAACGCGGATGAATTTCAAAGATTTAGAAAATTAAGATCTGATCGATGAATCAGCAGAAAGTTATGAAATTTATAATATGGATAAGCTGTTATCCGTCCGTTGGGTGACAGTGAAAGACAAGGGATATGATTCTTATACGAGTATATGCTTTAAACAAACATTATACAGTGTACATATTACTGTATAAAAATGAAATAACATACCTTTGTTGTCATTCCAAGTCCAGTATGCTTTCCCGAATAATAAAGTGACTCTCTAATTCAAAATCAATACATAAACATGTATTACAAACATAATTTTAGCGTGATCAACCTTTAACTGCTTACTAAATAATGCATTTATGGTAAATATTAATTACTGATAACAAGGTTGTAACCGCTGTATTAAACAGCTGAAAACGCAACAAAAATATTAAATTATTGGTGAATGCTTTAAGATTTACCTTTATCTACAATCGTGTCATAAGGTTGAAATTCCGTGTTTTATACACCTTTCTTTCAAATTTAAAACGGTATCCTTCATAAGAACCATTGTTTTCGACATGTATTCACCCTTTTTAGTATGTATTCAAACAATTGTGTTAATGGTAGTAAATCTCGTTTGGGAGTAACAGTGCACATTTAATAGTTTCGATTTCAACGTACGCACACGTGGACAGCAGACAGCATGCACAGAGAGTAGCGGCATTATTTGTTTGAACTCTTCAACAGACAACTTGATCAAGATATGATAAACAGATAACAAATGCATTCAAATGCAAATTAACTTAAATGAATGTCACCTTGACAAGTTATCCTCTTTTTGAAATTAATACCAATTCAGAAGTTTGCAATCTGATTTTTAATGTCCATCCTTTAATCACATGTAATATAGCGTCATGTAATTATATACAATGTATTTTAGTATAAAGAAAAACTCAATTGTTAAGTCATGAAGTTACCTACTTGGAATTCTTCATTTAAATTACGCTTCCAGAACGAGGATCACTGTGTGGATAAGTGTAGGTCTGCAAAACTGTAACTTGTAATTTTAAAGCTGCACTCTCACAGATTGAACGTTTTGACAACTTTTTTATTTTTTGTCTTGGAACGAGCCAATTTTGGCGAAAATCCATGGAAACCAGTCATAAAAGACTGCTGACAGAAACTTAGTTCGCAGAGTTTTATATTTAGTTCAAAAATTGATGTTTTATGCATTTTTCTTAAACCGTTAGTAACGGTTTTAGCCATAGTTTTCGATCGGAAATATTAAAATCTACGATCTGATTTTTTTAAGCAATTTTATATCATTGGTTTGAAGATATTTAAGCAAAAAAATGCTCATTCCAAGATTTTTCTTAAAAAGAGTTGTAAAAACGGTAAATCATCGGCATCTAAACTATTAACATATTTAAAGGGAAGTAAACCTATGTCGTTCAGTGGATGTCAGAATATCTGCATGTAGAAACCAGCTATGTAAATGCCGAATTTCGTCGTAATACATCCAAGACGCAGCTGAACAGGTCTTGTCAGTGTGAATAAATATAGTGTTTATCATAATTCGAATGAGGCTGAACTTACGTACCAATAAACGTTCTAATTAGTTAAGTAGCGATTATCAAGCACAGTGCTTTCCCTTGACAAATAATCACCGTGTCTGACCAGCGACCAGTCTTATTGAAATGTCAGCGAATCGTTTTAAAGTCTGGCTCACATGTCCTTTTAAACGTATATCTTATATCGGTGTTTTAACTCTTTACGGACATCAAAACGGTTCCTTTACACCATCGATGAAGGAGAGTTGAAATAAATGTGGAGTTGAAATAAATGTGTTGTTGATAAGCATTCACTTTCCATACAATCTTAAATTTAACTATAGACCCTTTGACCATGTATCCCTATAGACGAAGCCTTCTTCTAATAAATACGACATGTTTTTTGTTAGCTTTGTAATAACCCCTTAATTTATTGATATACGACTTATTATCTAGTACAATACGTTTAAAGTAAGAAGATAATAAAGGATCATATCATTTCAATGAACAAGTTAAATAACCTCAGAGTAATGATGCAGACGATAAACTGAACATATTGTTTTAGCTGTATTGTTATGAAAATTGACTTCCTGTTATTAACGCTAATGAAATATACATTATGCTTTTATTCAAAAGGTATTTTTCGTCTTCAAATCAGCACCTCTGCTTGTCAGCGTCTTGGTATATTCAAATTCGATTTTATGTTGAGTAATTTCTGCGTGTGTCATTCTCTTTTATTAAATACGTAAATAAACGTCTCAAATTTCAATGCAGCATTTCTGATGTTTTGAATTTGAATAACCTGCTTTGTGTTTGCACATGCACACTTCCGCAATTCATTTGTGACAACTTAATAAGGGCAGATAAATACGTACTCCAAAGTGCATTAAGATGTATGATAGCTGCACGTGTTTGCACATACACACTTCCGCAATTGATTTGTGACAGCCTAATAAAAGGGAGATACAATACGTACTCCATAGTGCATGAAGATGTCTGATAGATAATGGTAGCCAGGGATTGGCACAAAGTCCACCAACACGTTTATTTTTGAAATCTCACTGAAATATAATATTGCTACAGAGCGGGAACGAAACGAGGTTATGAGCCCAATATTAGATTACATATTCTGAACCGAGTTGTTCCGCCTTTAAATGACGAATACAATAAATGTGTTCCGCCTTTAAATGACGAATACAATAAATGTAACAAAATATCTTCCATTGCATAAACACCTATATACCGTGGTTTAAGGTATGACTATGAGATACTTACGTTCTCACACGAAGCCGATGTTTATGGCATTGAGATTTTTTAAACGGTTAGATCTCATTTGTCAATTCAATTTATATTCAACTGGTTTATAAATGTTGCTTCATGGATTGTTAAAATGATAGAGTGATGTAAATTTGAATTCAATAATCAAAATATGTAAACAAGATGGCAGCTAAAAAAGAATCTTTTTCTGCTCGTGAAATGGAATTTAAATGGTCAAAGGAAACATGCAGGTTGGACGAACTAGAATCTAAATTTAAACTGCCTTGTGTTGTGAAGATAAATGAAGGCTATTATACTGCCTCGGAAACAAATGGATTTTCGCAGGGGGATATAATTGGGATAGACCAAAAAATGATTCAACACAACATTTCAGCTTACGTTGTCCAAAAGAACGATGCGGATGAGCTTGCAATTAGTAACAAAGAGATTCAAGTGCCATTGAATTATAATAGAAAAGTGAAAATTGTACAGAGATCGAAAACTTACTATTCAGTGCAAGACCTGATTCTTGACTTTCCGAGGTACGCCGAAGCTGGGCAAGACTTTGCGGTTATAGATGATGACAATGATACATTGGTTGTACATGCTGGGGAAAGAATTGAATTGGAGAGACTCATACCAGGATCAAACAACGAACCTGACTCGTTGGTTATACAGTTTGTACATGAAGGCGATCCAATTGAAGCTAAATTATGTACCACGACAAAAGGTGTGTTTAAAACTCTACCAGACGACAACGAATATACATTGACAGACGTTGTTGAAAGGTATGAAATAACAGCTCCTTTTTCACTGAATCGAACGTTTAACAAAATGTTATATCGTACTATTCATCTTGAGAAAAAAATATTCATTATCAAACTATCAGTATTTTATTTAGTAGACATACGAGGAGATTACCAAAGAAATCATAAATGTTTGTGAATTGAAGAAGATAACAAAAATGCAAAACAGTATTTATTTGTGTGCACTGATGATTAATGACCACGGAACTGGCGTGCACTGGCGGTATATGGCCATGAGACTTAGGTAAAATAACAGTATCATTGTATCCACACTTCACACGTAAACGCCAAAAATACACATCAGAAGTGCGTTAAGTATGACAGTTTTAAATGAATAAAGGCAACCAAGTTTATTCAAAAAGAAATATCAATGAAGAAACCCATACAACGAAAATGTATGATGTGTCACAATAAAACAGAATGTATAAGGTATCATAATAAATCAGAATGTATGAGGTTTCACAAGAAAACAGAATGTATGAGTTATCAGTTACCTCCGAAGGTATGTTTAAATGTGCACTATAAGTCATTTAAGGGACTAGACATCACAATAAAAGAGAATGTATGAGGTATCATAATAAATCAGAATGTATGGATATCACAATAAAACAGAATGTATGAGTTATTACAATAAAACAGAATATACGAGGTTTCAAGATACAACAGAATTTATGAGGTATCACAAAAAACATAATGTATGAGGTATCACATTAAAACAGCATATAAGAGGTATCATATTAAAACAGATCGCAATAAAACATAATGTTGTCAGGTATCTAAATAAAACAGAATGTATGAGGTATCACAATAAAACAGCATGCATGAGGTATCACAATAAAACAGCATGCATGAGGTATCACAATCAAACAGATTGTATGAGGTATCACAAAAAAACAGCATGAATTGGTATCACAATAAAACAGATTATATGAGGTTTCACAATAAAACAGAATGCATGAGATATCATAATTAAATAAAGTGTATGATATATCACATTAAAACAGAATGTATGAGGTATCACAATAAAACACAATGAATGAGGTATCACAATAAAACATAATGAATGAGGTATCACAATAAAACAAAAAGCATGAGGTATCATAATAAAACAGAATGTAAGAGGTTTCACATTAAAACAGAATGTTTAAGGAATAATATAAACCAGAGGTATCACAATAAAACTGTTGTATAAGGTATCATAATCAAATAGAATGTATGATGTATCACTATTAAACAGAATGCATAAGGTATCACAATAACACAGAATGTATGAGGTACCTCAATAAAACAGAATGTATGAGATATTACAATGAAACAGAATATATGAGGTATGAGGTATCAATATACAATATAATATGAGGTATCACAAAAACAGAATGTATGAGATATGAGGTATCAAAATGAAACAGAATGTATGAGGTATCACAACAACATAATGTATGAGGTATGAGATATCACAATAAAACAGAATGTATGAGGTATCATAATAAAACAGAATGTATGAGGTATGAGATATCACAATAAAACAGAATGTATGAGGTATCACAATAAAACAGAATGTATGAGGCATGAGGTATCACAGTAAAACATTATGTATGAGATATCACAATGAAACAGAATATATGAAGCATCACAAAAAAGAATATATGAGGTAAGAGTTATCACAATAAAACAAAATGTTTTATGAAAGAGGTATCACAGTAAAACAGAACTCATATTCGAAATAGGTCATAGTTTGTCAATACAAGTTAAGATTTTTTTTTTCATTTTCTGACACTTATCTAGTTTTATATATATAGCATAAGTGCATGCAGTTTATGTCGTATACACATTTAACTGAAAATGAACTTGTTGTTAAGATACGTTTATCTTTTGTCGCTTTTTAAAACTTCCTTTTAACTTTAGCACTTAAAATGTTGTCAAATGCATGTATTATAAATTATGAGTCACACATTTGTGTTTATAAGGTTGATATAATCATCTGCGCATGGATAAAACCTTGTAACCTTGTACTCTATTCCTTAATTAGGTTGAAACTTCCTCAAATCGTCGCTTTTGTTGACGATTACATTCATAAGGTGTGCACGCAAGACTTGGTTGAAGGCATAGCAAACATGGTTTCAATATCAGGTAATGCCTTTAAATAGCAAGTAATTCTATTCAATTATTGGGTAAATTTATTTCAATGACAGGTGAATCAGTTGAATTTTGTCATTTGACGCAATTCTTTTTTTAAATTTGTGTTCTCTGTAAATTACTTATTTAAACTACAGTCGAACCCCGATGGCTCGAACTTCGAGGGACCGGCGTAAATACCTCGAGCCCCGAAAAATTCGATATTAGCGGGAATGATTACATTCAGTCTAAAGAAATCAGTCTTTACATTCAGTTCGAGCTAACCAGGAATTCGAGCCAACGGTTTTCGACTGTAACATGATAGCAAAGTCAATGTATTTAAAACTAAACGAACGGTTTAATAATTTCAGGAAGAGTACAACTTAACAGACTCGTCACACAAACGGTTTTTGTTGGACATCTAAAATCAATCCGTCAACCAGGAAATGATACAGCTCGCTTTCAAAAGAGAACCCTTATTGTTCTTCCCCTCGACCATCCCGGAATACGTGCAGTTACCGTCAGCGTATCCCAGAATTACGATGATTACGACAGAATATACGAAAGCGTTTTTCTCGTTAAAAACACATCAGACGATATGCAAATTATTGACACCTTGTACGTGGAGTTCAAACGAGAATTTCCAAACCAAAGAAAAGCTACCTCCGAAAGTATGTTTAAATATGCATTAAGTCATTAAAGGGACTAGACACCAGATGGTCCAAAAATCGGCAAATACAGTATTTTCTCAAAAGAAGCCTAGAATTATGAATACGAGCTAGTATGAGGCCGATAATACATTATTTTACATGATTAAAATAGTATTATATCGTTATCTCAGCTGAGTCTACATGTTCAAAAATACCGCATATTGGTTTCCCAGTTTAAAGTGTACATATCTAGCTGGTCGAGGTCCCGTGATAAGTACAGATACTTTTTCCGTGGCAATTTTTAAATATACTGTGATTTACGTGGTAGACAAACCCAGTAAATTTCGCATTGGAAGACAGGTAAAAAAATGCGAATGCTACATGTGTCGTAAGCGATATGATACACCAGTAAGTAAGGTTCAATGCGTTGTACACATTTTAATCTGTTTTTGACAATTTTCTTTTATTTTTGCAATGATATCATCTGGTGTCTAGTCCCTTCAAAACATCAAAACAGAACAACTCTCTATTGCAAATGCATTGTTTTCTTATAGAAATGGCACTTGAAAGTGGTATTCATACAGTGATACATTGAAACAATTGAAGATTTGTTTATTTCTTCTAAAATATTTGGTTATAATGAATTTTCAGACAAAATTGAAGACAAAAAAAGAAAGCCGAAGGTGGCGCCAAAACCAACCACCCGTTCTCAAAAACCGCCTCCGATTGCTAAACGCCCCATCCCTGTTCTTCCTAAGGATACAGAAACTGCTCAAGAGATTCATGGTGACGCTTTGTCTAAAACTCCTGACATGCCGCCACCACGACCGCCTCCAGTTGAGTGGGACAAAGTCGACGATAACTACTATTTAAGTAAAATACCAAGGTCTTTTGACTTTTTTTAGTGGCGGATCCGTGGTCTTGTGGTAACACACTTGACTGTCAATCAAGGGGTCGCATGTTCGATTCCCCGCCGCACCACTAAAACACACTAAACGTCTTCAGGGAGGGACTTTAAATTGGGGTCCCGTGTGACAGTGCTATACACTGGTGCACGTTAAAGAACAAGGGTAGCTCTAACAAGGGTAACATTCTGTCTGTGCGCTGTGCTTCTAAACTTTACATGACTAACAATCTTATCGGAGCACTCACCAAATGGGCAAGGCCCAAGTGCGAGTAAAATTAAGCTTACACCACCAACTTGCGACTTTTGACTGATGTGTCGATCCTACATACCAGTATAGTGGCACATTGAAACGACTTAACGCACTTTATATGAAAATAATATTTTAAACAATTATTTTCAATTAACATGTACTTAAAATGTACTTTTTAAAACACGGTTTTAACACATCTCTGTTTTATTTCCAGTGGCACAACCGCCTCCGATTGTTAGGAGAGAACAAAAGACATCCTCAAGTTCAAATGAAGACTATGAAGAATACGACGAATTTGTTCAATCATTAGGTAAACAAAACTTTTATTGTGCTATCACTTAAATAAATCGTCTAAAGTAGTCTTAATGCATCTGTTTTTGAAGAAAAATGTCTGGACTTTGTCTTAGTATCGATGTCGTCTTGCTTCGGTGTCTTTGTCGGCGGAGTCGTACAATCTCCACCCAGCATTTTTACGTTATCTAAATTACACATGGTGCACACGTATATTATAACATATCTTATGGTTACATCTGTTACGTGGAACATGATCCATTACTCGAGTAATGTGTTTTGACCCACTAGCGAAACATGATCCATTACTCGAGTCATGTGTATTGACCCACAGCTGGAACATGATCCATTACTCGAGTAAGGTGTTTTGACCCACTGGTGGAACATGATCCAATACTCGAGTAATGTTTTTTTTACCCACTGGTTGAACATGATCCATTATTCGAGTAATGTGTTTTGACCCACTGATGGAACATGATCTATTACTTGTGTAATGTGTTTTGGCCCACAGATTGAACATGATCCATTACTCGAGTAATGCATTTTGACGCACTGATGAAGCATGTTTTTTCGCACTGGTAGAACATGGTTTATTACTCGAGTTATGCAGATCGATGACGCTTGCTTAGGACTATATTTGTGTTGTTTTACAAGATGACGTATTAATACATATTAATACAAGTTTGATAAGTGATTTAATAAACCAGTGTTTTTCTATGTCTGTAAAATTCTTCCAATCATATTGTATATATATTTTTATCGTTCCAGAAATCCCAGAAGCAAACGCAAACACAAAAAATGATAAAGGTAAAGTGTAGTTCAGGGTGAGGGATCACGTGACTTCACGTTGTTATTTTGTCTCACAAGTGGAACATGATCCATTACTTGTGTAATGTGCTTTGTCCCACAGGTGGAACATGATCCATTACTCGAGTCATGTGTTTTCACAAACTGGTGGAATATGATCCATTACTCGAGTCATGTGTTTTGTCCCACAGGTGGAATATGATCCATTACTCGAGTCATGTGTTTTGTCCCACAGGTGGAATATGATCCATTACTCGAGTCATGTGTTTTGTCCCACAGATGGAACTTGATCCATTATTCGAGTTATGTGTTTTGACGCAGTGATTAAGCATGTTTTGTCCCACAGATGGAAAATGATCCATTACTCGAGTAATGTGTTTTGACCCATAGGTGGAACATGATCCATTACTCGAGTCATGTGTTTTGTCCCACAGATTGAACATGATCCATTACTCGAGTAATGTGTTTTGACCCACAGGTGGAACATGATCCATTACTCGAGTAATGTGTTTTGACCCACAGGTGGAACATGATCCATTACTCGAATAATGTGTTTTGACAAACTGGTGGAACATGATGCATTACTCGAGTTATGTGTTTTGACCCACAGGTGGAACATGATCCATTACTCGAGTCATGTGTTTTGACCCACAGGTGGAACATGATCCATTACTCGAGTAATGTGATTTGACAAACTGGTGGAACATGATCCATTACTCGAGTCATGTGTTTTGACCTACAGGTGTAACTTGCTCTATTACTCGAGTCATGTGTTTTGACCCACACGTGGAACATGATCCATTACTCGAGTAATGTGTTTTGACCCACAGGTGGAACATGATCCATTACTCGAGTAATGTGTTTTGACAAACTAGTGGAACATGATGCATTACTCG
The DNA here is from genome assembly GCF_026914265.1 of Mya arenaria. Taxonomy (NCBI): domain Eukaryota; kingdom Metazoa; phylum Mollusca; class Bivalvia; order Myida; family Myidae; genus Mya; species Mya arenaria. The sequence goes on from NC_069134.1 coordinate 52,668,866, forward strand.
AGTAATGTGTTTTGACCCACAGGTGGAACATGATGCATTACTCGAGTCATGTGAACCACAGGTGGAACATGATCCATTACTCGAGTAATGTGTTTTGACAAACTGGTGGAACATGATCCATTACTCGAGTAATGTGTTTTGACCCACAGGTGGAACATGATCCATTACTCGAGTCATGTGTTTTGACAAACTGGTGGAACATGATGCATTACTCGAGTAATGTGTTTTGACCTACAGGTGGAACATGATGCATTACTCGAGTCATGTGTTTTGACCCACAGGTGGAACATGATCCATTTCTCGAGTAATGTGTTTTGACAAACTGGTGGAACATGATGCATTACTCCAGTAATGTGTTTTGACCCACAGGTGGAACATGATGCATTACTCGAGTCATGTGTTTTGACCCACAGGTGGAACATGATCCATTACTCGAGTAATGTGTTTTGACAAACTGGTGGAACATGATCCATTACTCGAGTAATGTGTTTTGTCCCACAGGTTGAACATGATCCATTTCTCGAGTAATGTGTTTTGACAAACTGGTGGAATATGATCCGTTACTCGAATCATGTGTTTTGTCCCACTGGTGGAACATGATCCATAACTCTAGTAATGCATTTTGACCCACAGGTGTAACATGCTCCATTACTCGAGTCATGCGTTTTGACCCACAGGTGGAACGTGATCCATTACTCGAGTAATGTGTTTTGACCCACAGGTGGAACATGATCCATTACTCGAGTCATGCGTTTTGACTCGCTGGTGGAACATGATCCATTACTCGAGTCATCGCGCAGGTGGAACATGATCCATTACTCGAGTCATGTGTTTTGACAAACTGGTGGAATATGATCCATTACTCGAATCATGTGTTTTGTCCCACTGGAGGAACATGATCCATTACTCGAGTAATGCATTTTGACCCACAGGTGGAACATGCTCCATTACTCGAGTCATGCGTTTTGACCCAAAGGTGGAACATGATCCATTACTCGAGTCATGCGTTTTGACCTATACGTGGAAAATGATCCATTTCTCGAGTCATGCGTTTTGACCCACACGTGGAACATGCTCCATTACTCGAGTCATGTGTTTTGTCCCACAGCTGGAACATGCTCCATTACTCGAGTAATGTGTTTTGTCCCACAGATTGAACATGATCCATTACTCGAGTAATGTGTTTTGACCCACACGTGGAACATGATCCATTACTCGAGTCATGTGTTTTGTCCCACAGATTGAACATGATCCATTACTCGAGTAATGTGTTTTGACAAACTGGTGGAATATGATTCATAACTCGAGTCATGTGTTTTGACGCACTGATGAAGCATGTTTTTTTCGCACTGGTAGAACATGGTTTATTACTCGAGTTATGCAGATCGATGACGCTTGCTTACGACTATATTTGTGTTGTTTTACAGGATGACGCTTTAATACATAATAATACAAGTTTGATAAGTGATTTAATAAACCAGTGTTTTCTATGTCTGTAAAAATTTTCCAATTTTATTGTATATATATTTTTATCGTTCCAGAAATCCCAGAAGCAAACGCAAACACAAAAAATGATAAAGGTAAAGTGTAGTTCAGGGTGAGGGATCACGTGACTTCAACGTGGTTCTCACATGGGTGACCATGGGTGAAGTGTAGAAGCAGGAAATAGCATAGCCTTTTATAGGCTAAGTTTTTTTTTCATATCTTTTCTGTCAAAAAGTTTTTTTAGAAATCAACGTCACTTTCTTGTTTGTTTACGTGTTTTTGACCCATGGTGACCCATGTGAGAACCCCGTTGATTCACATGATTCACATGATTCCTAACCCTTCATTTTTGTTTTACATAATTAAAACAATAATATGAAGAAATAAAACCACTTTGAATGTTTGATTTTCTTTAACATATTTCGCTTAATGTGTAATTAATCTTAAATGATGTATTTTATTTTAAAGATGCACACACCTCACCAAATGCAGAAACAAGAAAGGTAGTTTACAGAAAAAAGAATCCAACAGAAGACTCAAAAGGGGATGTCGTCGTGAAAGAAAAGACGCACTCGTTTACTAAATGTAGGTGACTTAGAAGCAATAGGCGTAACTAGGAATTATTGTTGTTCAGTATTTATTTGAAACCTTAATTTTCGAAGAATATATTATTTTAAAGATGCACTCTTACTCCCAAATAAGATTTACCACAATTATTAATTTTGTATTAATATTCCAAAAAAGATGAATAAATGTCAAAAACAGTGGCTCTTATGAAGGATACAGAGATTAATTTGAGAAATGAGCATAAAACATGGTATTTCTACCTCATTAGACTATAGTAGACCACAGTAAATCTTTTTGCTCTCCCCAATCATTTAATATTTTTGCGCTTTCTGCTATTTATTACACGATTACAATCTTGGTATCAGTAATTAATATTTTCCATTTTTGCATTATTTAGTAAGTAGTTAAAAGGTTTATCAGTCAAAAATGATGTTTGTTATTCATGTTTATGCATTGATTTTGAATAAAAGTGTCACTTTTAGATATTCGAAGGAAGTATAAACGTTATTGATTCATGTATATTCACCACAATCTTTTATTGCCTTTTTTATACACTAGATGAAAACAATTCTGTATTTTCTTTTCTGTATCTTTTCCAGCCTTGTCAAAGTTAAAAGATTCTGTGAGTATTTCTTGTTAAAATTGATATTTGAACTAATCAGTGGACATTTCCAATTCATTGAAGGAAGGGATATTGTCAATTTGCATATACAACTGAGGTCAAACCACCCAAACGTGTTAATGTTTTGTGTGCGCATGATACTAGTATCTATTTTCTTTTTTCCATGAATTTGAACCGTTGTTGACTGTTTTTAAAATGGTTACAAAACGTTTCAATTAGTTTAGTTTAAACTTATTAATTTTCAACGATTGATTTTTTTTTAATTTCCACCCCTCATGTCCGACAGCTACGACTAATGACCAATAGTATACTGAACTTGTTAGAGAAAATACCCTTAAATTGGATAATAGAATAAGAATCCGTTTACCTTTTTACAGGAGAATAACTCACTGCTCAAATTCTTTCGAAAAGGATTAACGAAAGCCAAAGCTGCCACTGTGTCTAAAACGACAGGGCTACCGTTAAAAAGACAAATGTCAGAAGACACCGCCTTTAAAGAAGAGGCATTAAATGATAGAGGTGGAACTCGTTCCTCAGCGGCAATGCTAAGAAGATCTAGCTTCTCAGATGTTGAAGGTATAAGTGATGTCGTTTATGATGACATCGACGAGCGTAACATGTTGTCGGATGAAAGTATCAAAAAAGCTTCAAGAAATCGCAAGAGCACGGGGCGCGGACTTGAAAAACAATTTAACGATTTGAGATGCGACGAACTTGTCAATGAACTCAACAGAGTTAAACTGTTTGATTTGGCAGAACTTTGTAAAAAGGAACAGCTTGACGGGAAATTCTTTGATATGGTGTCTGATGAAGAACTGAAAAAAGCGTTTGGTTTGAAGAACGCGGATGAATTTCAAAGATTTAAGAAGTTAAAATCTGATCGATGAATCAGCTGATCATTTTGAAATTTTAAACATGGATGAGCTGTTGTTCGTTCTTTGTGTGACAATGAAAGAAAAATGAGATTGATTCTGATGTATGCTTTAAACAATCATTAAACAGTGTACACATGTAAATGTACATCAATAATTCCAGTAACAATTTACGAATATTTTCAAATTGGTGCATCATCATTGATTTTTTTGGAATATTTTTACCGCCAGTGCCTTGCAAATTGGGAAAAAAAACAGGCAAAATAGCTAATTTAATGGCAAATATACATTTTTTAACTTTTTTTATGCATACATTTTGCATTGAAAGAGTAAGTATTGTCAAGATTTTGTTTATATTTCAAGGAATTCATTGCATTTTTATTCATTAACGTAATCTGCATTATTTATTATGTCTTCCAGATTTATGGGGAGACATATTGTTTTTGCCCTGTCCGTCAGCCAGTCAGTCCGTCAGTCCGTTAGTCTGTATGTCACACTTCGTCTCCGCTCAATAACTATAGAAAACTTAGACCCAGGAACTTCATACTTGGTATGCTGATTGGTCATAACTAGTAGATGACCCCTAATGATTTTGTGATCAGTAGGTCAAAGGTCAAGGTAAACTTGAGGTGAAAAAACGATATGTTGGCAGTGACCTTAAGCTTAAAAATGGTCTCTGCTCAATAACTAAAGAAGGCTTATACCCAGGAACTTCATACTTGGTTTTCTAGTTAGTCATGACTAGTAGATGACTCCTATTGATTTTGAGATCAGTAAGTCAAAGATCAAGGTCGCCGTGACCTTGAGGAGAGGAAACGGTTACCGCTCAGTAACTGAAGAACGATTGCACACAGGAACTTCATACTTGGTATGCAAGTTGGTCATGTATAGTAGATGAACCCTCTTGATTTTGTGATCAATCCGTCAGTCAGTCCGTCAGTCTGTACGTCACACTTCTTTTCCGCTAAAGAAATAAAGAACGCTTGCACCCGGGAACTTCATACTTGGTATGCAAGTTGGTCATGACTAGTAGATGACCCCCATTGATTTTGTGATCAGTTTGTTAATCAGTCATCAGTCCGTCAGTCTGTACGTCAAACTTCGTTTCCGCTAAAAAAATAAAGAACGCTTGCACCCGGGAACTTCATACTTGGTATGCTAGTTATTCATGACTAGTAGATGACCCTTCTAGATCATATATAAATATTAAAAATGTGAACTGCAAAGAATCTGGTGTAATTCCAATACATTGCAGCTACCATGACATCACATATGCAGTCGTCAGCTTTTCACAAAACCATCAGTGATGATTGCATACTCCAGATCGAAATAAACAAAATGGTACTTCTTACATCCATCCATTACATTAAGTCTTAATATTTATAGGATCGCTGATCTTATGCAGTAGATGTTCACTATTAAATACGGGTAAATAAACCAAACTTCACTGTTGGTTCGTCTCCAGTCCAAAATTACAAATTACAAATTTCATGTCCATCATTTATTCTCAGCTGCGACCACACAATAGGGGAAACTAGCGCTTTTAAAAAAAAAAACAATCTCTAGTTTAATTTGCATAATCAAATTGGGAAAAAATATAAAATTTTGGCAAAAATGAAGAGTTTTTGCAAGGGGAAACAACCTTTCGAAGGCAGTAAATTGCACCCAAACCTCACTGATTATGGTGACATTGTTTGGTTTTGACGTATGCGACACATGTCTTATACAGATTCAAGGGGAAGGATCTTGTGCTTTATTGTTTTCTTATTTCAAGCTGCTGCACATAGTTTGTAAGTTTGAAAAATCGCATCACATGGAGTTTGTTTAATCTAATCCATTCCATAAAAAGCAAGACTGGAACAAAATGACATAACTATTCAAACGTTGAATTTATCATGTTCAGTGTTGCGTCTATTTAAAATGAATACAATAACTAATATTAGTGACTAATATAATTAATACTTGTTTACAAAATACATTTTGTAATTAACATTTGTTTAAGAAGCAAAGAAGACAATATTAGTAAAATTTAGTTGAATAGCACCTGCGAATACAAACAGTCTCATATCTGATTTTAGTCTCAAAATTGCAAATTTTCATTTATATTGTAACTTTCCTTCTTGCATAGCATTTATTGGGAACTGTGCTGACTTTATATTACTATTTGAATGTTTTGCTAGCATTGTCTTATTTTTTTACAAAAAAATGGAATAAAGCTGATTTTTGTTTCTTCTTATAAAAAAAAACATTATTGTGTCTAAATCTAGACTCAGACTTGAGACTCTTCATGATCATGGTATTAAGTCTGTGTTTGGAACTCAGATTCAGAAAAACAAAATGTCAATGTTGTTGTTAAAGTGCTATTATAGGAGCAATGATGGTAAATATTGCTGTATATGTAACAAAAAAAATCTGTTCAACATTCAGGCTCACATTTCTTTGTCAACTTGATTTACATTTTAGACATTTTGAGGCATTGAAGAATTCAGTTTTCTGAGCATGAGTCTAAAACTCAGACACAAGATGTAGTGAAGATAGACCATTTATTCTGGATTGTTCCTGATCCTGCAGATACGTATTCGTTCATTGGCTCGATACAGGGTAAGGAATCACGTGACTTAAAGGGGTTCTCACATGGTTCACCATGGGTTATAACCGATGTAAACAAACAGTTAAGTGACGTTAATATCTGAATTTCTTTTTTGACAGAAAGGATATGAAAATATATTTTAGCCTGTAAAAGACTTTGTTATTTTCAACTTCTTCACATGTGAAATCTTTTTGATTCGCTTGTATTTTAATGATTCAATCCTTGGCCAAAATTTCAGCGTTGCATCGTTCTATAAAATTCCGTCAAGTTGAAAATTTGGCCAATGATTGCATTATTAACTCCTTGAAGTCACGTGATTCCTCACTGAAATAGAATATGGTTGTCTTGCAGTAAAAAAATTCTATTACGTTCCTGATTTTCACAACATGTTGGCTCAACTTAGAAAAGAGAAATAAAGGTATAAAAATCATCTGATTTTCTGGAAAATAATACAGATTTATTACGCGTATAATAAATAAATAAATAAATATCTAAATATATTAAACATCATTTTGAAAATTAATTGGTAAAACTGTTGTTTTACAAGTACATGCAATATGCTTTTCAAAATTGGACATTAATAATCTCCAAGAATCTATATAATAAGCTACTACAATGTAAGTCACATACAAAGTTTAAAAGACAATACAATGCAATTTACAAGCCCAGAAATTTAACAAAACACTGCAAGGGACTTGCTTATGTTTTTGGACCAAAATGCTTTTCAAGATAATGCATAGCTGAAAACACTAATATTATAATTACTTTTATCTTTGATACCGAAATTGCAGAGAAAAAAACAACAATAACAGCATAAAATAACTGGTTTTAGGTGGGAAGGAATCCACGCCGATATCGTCCAGAAAAAAAAAGAAACTGACTCGCTCGCCCGGGGGGACTCTTTCATAAACTGAGTGTTAATTTAACCAGTTAGCTTTTTGTTGAAAAGCTTTACTATCGTGGGCTTCAAAGACAATATTTGAGCATATATCAATATTTGTTGAAGGGTTCTCGATGTCAGAATCTTACCTTTAACAATCCTTATGATTTGCCATACTTTATTTCGTCTTAAAAAATATTGCATTTTACAAAATATGAGCGAATCCATTTAAGGCTAGCAAACAGTGAACGAGAGACTCACAACGTACAATCAACACAGACACCATATGGATAACAATAAATGTTGGGGTAACCGCCTTGAAACGGTCAGCGAAACGGAAGTTCACTTAAGTAATGAATTGCCGGATTGATGTCATTATCGGGATATGAACGCAGTTGGGCTGGTTTAAGTGTGTCGAACTGAAGGACTCCACGCATACTTTAACCGGCCCAGCTGCGTTCATATCACCGACAAGGACATTAATCACGCAATTCATTACTTATATTTACATCAACAGTTTATTATATCTTTCAAGAATCGTAAGGAGGATACTTCATTTAATTTAAGACTTACAGTAATTCTTTCTCACTCATTCTGTAAACAGAACGACCCGAACGTAATCGGAAATAGTTTATCCTATTGCCTCACAATAACGCGGAAAAATAATCACTTCATATAACTTTTAAACGTAAAATTGAATCAGTTATGACAACAAAACATTTACAATATAATACATTAACACTTTCTAACATGTTGATTTAATTAGGTTTTTCGATGCCTGTTGGCTCAACACAAACAATAACAAGTACAACACTTTTCAATTTATATCCATATGCGATGATTTGCGACCCGAACAAACTGTTTCGTTCATCAGAAAATATTCGCAATTGCCAAAAGGCTGTTAATTGAAAGAAAGTTGAGGTGTTAATATTGTAGGCTTCAACCAGGTTTTTGAGTTCTCAACCTCCCGTAAGTCACATAATTTTTCAACACAATGTCTGAGATCAAACAGAATTAAACGAAGACTTCACGAATATTAAACCAAAAATAAATATTAATGTCGACTGTCATCTCTTCGTTTAATAAAAAATTCTTCTTGTCTTGCAAACCTCTAAATCCACATTTTTATATCCTCTAGGGACGGGTGGATAGAACGAATGAGCTTCCTTGTCATAGACCAGTCCTCTCAACTCCTTACGCCTATTTCTAGGTATGACCCGCCTGCCCTGGCCATCGCAAACTTCACGCATAAGCGGTTCCCTTGGTTTTGGATATTGCGAAAAGTACACCTTCACCGGTCCGACACACTTGTTATATACGCAATTTGCACATCCGTTTATGCAAGGAAAACTTATTTTATAGACTTCCGTCACTGTAATGTCTATTGTTGTTGTTTTTCTCTTAATGTCTACCTTTTTCTTTTTCTTCGATGTCCATTGACGTGTTCGGTATTGTAGTTTCGGTAATGTGGTAAATTTCCATGTTGGTCTTTCCATTTGGTTGGGCGTTCGTTGCGTCCTATTCTGCTGTCGCTGTTGGATCTCTGTCGGATGAAGCTTCTTTTCCGAAACTGTTACTTTGGATTCAAAATACTTATTAGCATATTCGTCAACGATCCACGGAAATGTCTCTATTCTAGGGCTTATTATGTCTTTCGAGTTTTTCCTATTCATTATCACTTTTCATAAGGTTCATAACCAAGATATTCAAATCATTCGAATGACGTTTTTCTTATGATAAAATGTCTCTAAATAAATGCTCCTCCTTACTATCAAGCAAAGCAAAGTTTAAAAGCGTTTAACCAAATAAGCGCAGACCAAATATTGATGCTACATTTAAACTCACGCAAATCAATCAATTTAAGAATATCGGTACTGAGAGTGAAAGGTACTCGACCGGAAGTCTATTCCGAGAATTCACTGAATTGGTTTATTCCTGTAGTTAAACACTCATTATGCCCATATCAGGAATTAGATCAGCGCTTGCATCTCAACAAGTATTGTAAAGTGAGGCATTTTTGCAAAACCGGAATTGGCGTTCTACACTGGGACCTTTCACTTATAGAAATAACTTACAATCATGTTTTTTGTACCATTATGTATAAAAGAAGAAAATTACATGAGTGGTCATTGAAAAGACTCTGAAGTTATAAAACGATTTTTTAAAAATTCATTCAAAATAAGAGATTGCGAGTTGTTATCAATTTTAGTAAACGAATTTCGTATTGAATGAACACGAAATGTGATATTGTATTAATATGGTTAGTACGATTTTTTATGTTCAGTGTATCAATATAACGCGCGAATTTACATATTAACTCCTTTGGCGAATATTCCATCAACCGGTGGGGGGTAAGTTTCCCATTTGACTTCAAAATTTCTTTTAGGTCAATCTTGGAGGTGTGGTGGTGTCAAGCCGTAATGCAGCCATCATTAAAAGGCTCTAGCAGACCTTTATACGCTATATAACAACAACAGAGCATGTACCATTAGATTCATTGTTCATGTTCGCTAATCACCTATGTGTTGTATAGTATAATCATTTGTTTTATATTGCCTAGGTTGTTTTTGTTCATTCTAAACTAGTTTCAGTTTTGGTTTCATGGGTTTCGTTGGTCTGGAAACAAGTTTCGAAAGTAACAAATGCATGGTTTTGTGAACAGTTTCACCAACATGATGGAGCTTCTGCATGTAGCCATCACTTCTAAATTTCTCGAAAACAACGATACCGCGATGGCGTTTCCTGTTTTGACTAAATGATGTTTCAACACACATGGAGGATCACTGTCCGCCATGCTGTTTCTTCAAGCTGAACAAATTTTCAGATAGAGCGAACCGACAAAACCGCCACCGGAGGGGTTTCGATAGTTTCATAAACCAGTTTTCGACTTTGTAAATCAAACGATAAAAATAGATTTCATTTTATTTGAAAGTGTAACAAAAAACGCAGTTCGTGAAATCGATGTACAACCAAAACTAGTTTATTACCAACAAATACTTCTTTAATATCTAGCAAGTCTTTTCGTTTCGATTTTAAATTCATCACTTTAAATAATTACCTCCAATATATAATAAGTACATAGACAGATACTACAAAAATGAAGTACTCGTTATACACTACAACTGTAACAGTTTTCCATTTGAGTCTAAAATTACAGAACTCGCAAATACTCTTGGGTTTGGAGTAATTACTTCAACGTCCGGATGTTTACCGGGAAACCCTAGAGCCCAAAATGTTATTCAAGAGCTTAAAGTCATTATTTGCAGACTCTATACCGGAATAGCTTAATTCTGGGCCATTCAAATATTTCCTCCATTCATAAAGTGACACGGACCGAGATAATCAGAGATATTTAGATGTCAGTTGCTTTGCATAACAATATTGGCGAAGGACAATTTTAGCATCCTTATGCACGATTATATTGTCACAGCCAACCAAAGGTAGACCAAACTAATAATTTTCATTTTCATTAATGAAATAACCCGAATATGAATTGTCACCCAAAACAAGACAAATTGTATATGTTTTTCTATTACCTTTTTACATTAATTGTATTTTGTTTTTCTGTTGCTGTTTTATCACAAATGATTTATCGGTGATCTATATGCAATTCAATTCAATTCAATTCAATTCTTGGTTGACGTGTTCTTTTTTGTTTTTGTTTATCTTTTTTTCTCTTTTGAGTTATTTCTAGAAAATCTGTATATAATACAATAATCATTTAAAACGCGTTATTATGTAATTTATTAAGAAATGAATTGCGGGATGATGTCATTACCAGGGTATGAACGTAGTTAGGGTGGTTAAATGTGTGGAGTCCGATGTTGAGGTGTAAATATTTATGTATGTATGTATTGACTGTGTGTTTTTTCTAAAAATAAATATTTGTGTAATGTAACGATGAGCTGTTTATGCTTTAGTCAAAGTTTTCTGTTCTGTTCTGTTCTGTTCTGTATATTACTTTAACCTGACTGAATCCTTATCTGAATGGGATGAGTCAAAATTAATTAATCGCTGCAGTCGTTGAAAGAGTTAATGATGGCTTAGAAAAATCGAAACAGATTAATACCGTTGATGGAGAACTTGCCTTTTAATTATTTCCAGATTAGTTGTGAATGAAACGGATATTATTGCCATTTCGATTGGGTATAACGTATTCGGATTTAATTCGATATCAATCAAACATACACAGCCGGAAATTGCTTATTGCTTCGAGAACAGCATGAGAGAAAAACCGAGCGCAAAATATAATCAGCACTTTCGTTCCGACGGATGATACGGGAACAAAGCTTGTGAGTTTGGTTTGTGGTCAGCAATCCGGACAAGTGGCGTTCCTCCGGGTACTCCGGTTCCCCCAACAACACAAAACAAACTCTCGCGTAACATCACCCCTACGAGAGTGATTTATTAGTCGGCGCCAACTTAGGGACTAGTTCATAAATTACAGAACAATGCTTTCAATAGTTTCCACGTTGCATGATAAAATATGAAGTTAAGTATGTTTTATAAAACTTTACACTTTAATTGATAATGAAACCTTGAATTATAATAGCCCTGCTTATCATTTTGAAAATTTTGATTTTAAATACCAACTTAATCATAACAATTCGGCCATCTCCGAGAGATACAGGCCGAGGTGTTCCGATTGATATCAACTTTCGCCCAAGGCTACACGGTACTATTACAATATCCTTTATGTTTTTAAACCTCATGCGCAGTACTCTCCCTTGGTGACAGCGAAAATGCCGAGTTTTGAAAAATTAACCTTGAGCTTAATTGTTTGTTTTGAAAATGCCATTCGAAAGAATGAACTCCAGATAATTCCCTCTTGATGTATAGTATTTTTATCCCCGTTCTATATACTCATATGAGTGAAATGTGTTACAAACACTTATACAAAATATAAAGCAAGGAATTCACATAACATGCCGGTACAAATAAAAGGTGAATTTCATGCTATTGAAATCTATGTATTAGATCATTGACTCGATTTCTTCTGAAGAAACGCATGTATAGTTTTGTTATAATTTAGTTTTAACCGGAGGATTAGCTTGGGGGAAAAAACAACAGAATTATTATTCCGGGCTTAAACTAGTGTAACAATATTATTAACCATAATGTCCTTCGAGCATATGTACACCCAAAATAAACAAAAATATTATCATTGAAATAATAACCATTTTTGGTTATCTGCATGCACGTTTTTCTTCTAATTTCATTGCGTCGACTTGATGCTATGCATCAACTTTTTTCTTGTATTTTCTGAGGAATTTATCATCAAAAACAAGAAGGCAAGCACTTTTAAAGTATTGTCGTTATATCCATGGTTTAAATAACATCCAAGCAATTCATTGAGTCTATCTGCCCAACTAGCTGCTAAAAACATTTTGTTTTTACGAATTTTCTTTTTAGCATCACCATAAAAATCGGGATTAGAAATTCTTTTAGCAATCAGCGATTTAAGACTACTATTGTACTTTGATATAATATTATAATGGCCATTAACAAAGTTTTCCTTAATTTATGATATCTGAAACCCTGTTTCAGAAGTTTTTCCGTCATAGGTTTACTGTGAGAGAGACATCTGTGCATATTCTAGCGAATCTTATCAACTGTGCAATAAAAATACCATATAATGGTGAACTAGGGACATCTCCATCTAAAGGGTAATTAATGGTTTTGAAATTAAAATCATCACATTTATCATAAAGATTGATATTCAATATATCTTCCCTGACTTCGAATTGCGTATCAAAATAGGATGCTTTTAGAGTGGATGTATAAGATTTATTAAGTTGCAATGGTGAAGGGTATATCGAGTTAATATTATCTGTAAATGCTTTATTTTTAGGGTTATTATGAAAAATAGAATGATTACCCCTGGCTAAATTTGAAATCTGAATTAAATTAAAAAATAAAAAGTATGCTTTAAACACGGATATGACGTGATGATCAAGCATTAAATGACTAGTATAATAGTGTTATTACTTGTCTAACCAATTTTGCAAATACGATTTACTGAAATACTTTTCACGTAGTACCTTTTCATTAATTACTTATTATTACACAAGTATCTACCGGAAGATTTTATACTATTTTTAGTTTTAAAACGAAGAAATCCTAGAAAGAAAAACGTTCAGTAACGTGCACACATAACCTTCATCCGCACCGGCTTTTAAGAATTAAATTCGGAGAGAGAATGGAAGAAAAAAAGGCAAGGGGGGGGGGGAATCGGAACACAAATCCGAATGTTTCTGGGTTGTTTACAACGTCAGAATTCTTTACAAAGAACTACGCTGCAAGTAGATCGCGTAGTAATTTCAATTTAGCAGTCAAGCCTAAGGTCTTTACACTTAAGAATCCTAAAGAGACTCGCTAATGTTTTGTAAAATGCATTTTTTTTTCTTTCACGAAACAAACTGTAGCAGGTCATTTGAAGTGTTACAACTATTTAAAGGTGCCGAAAGTTAGAATCCAATAGCAGATGTTGATATTTGCTAAAAAATAATCTTTGAAAACCACAGCAATTAATAACGCTAATGGTCACTTAGTTATGGCTTTGTGATTTGCATTATCATGTGATGTTATCAACGTTGTGTTAAAAAGTAAAAATATCCATCACTTTTGTAGAAGTCCTTGTTGCCTTGTGTTGAAGGCGTCGGTTTTCTTCTTTTCTAGATTTAACTGGCGTTGCATCGCACCCATCTCAAAACAAAATACTTTTATTTATAATAATACAATTGTATATTTTCCTTCAATTTCGATATCATAGAGTAAAATTATGATAAAATAAGTGTTCTCAGATGCATTACCGGGGAAACTATTTTTTGGTTAAAAAACATAAGCATGGCCCTTCAAAGAGTTGTGGACGGACAAAAACAAAATTAAGAGCTACAAAGACCTACGAACGAATCACGGATCCCTGGTGTACTTACTGAAAGAACCGTTTGGGATACATATGAATAAACATCTTAAAGACGTCTGTTGCTAAGGTCTCTTTATTTAACTCCACACGGTATTTTTCACCTAACAGGGAAATTCTTCCTAATATGTTCTTACATAGAGCATACTTTGTATCAAATAGAAAAAGGTAGAAAAGGTAGTGGGAGATAAGAATTCAGAAATATATTGGATTGTCCTCTGTTTGTTCTTAGTTTAATTGATTTTATAATTGATTTAAAATAAAACATTAATATTTGTTTGTTGTTCAATACCGTATCGCGATTATTATTGATTGCTTGGTGTTACGTTTTTCGATCGTCTATGCAATAAAGGTTGTTGCTGTTGTTATTGTTGCTGTTGTTGTTGTTGTGTTGTGTTGTTGTTGTTGAGTGCTTGTGGTGTGTTGTTGTTTTTGTTTTGTCGTTGTTGTTTTTTGTGTTGTTGTTGTTGTTGTTGTGTTGTTGTTTTAATTGTGTAGTTATTGTCATTGTTGCTGTTGTGTTGTTGTTGTTGTTATTGTTATTTTTGTGTTATTGTTGGTGTTGTTTTGTTGTTCTTTTTTGTTTCGTTTTTGTTTTTGTTGTGTCGTTGTTGTTGTGTTGTTGTTTTTGTTGTTGTTGTTTTTCATCAGCGGTTGCACACATTGTCTAAAACCTTTCACCAAGAAGTAAAATAATATATATTTATATACTCAATGCTATTCAAATGAACATAATTTCAATTCCAAACTGCAATTATACACGTAACTCTTCAAGGGCCATTAAAATTGTTATAACGGGTTTACCTCCCTTCCGTCTGAAATAATATACGAATATACAAGAAAAGGTGATACAAAAAAGTATATGTATGGGTAGATCTGTTCGCATTTACAATGTGCAAGTAAGCGATGCGTTCCGTTGAATGCTCCAACGATTCAGGGTGTAACATTCGACGCTCAGTGACTCGGAACTACTTTAATAAGCCAAGTTACACCATGCACGGTCGGCTGAACCGAAAACATAGTTTCTATTGATACTTTGGAGATTTTGGAGGTTTGTGTTTTCTTTTTCTTGATAATAAATTTAATATTTGCAGACTATGTAAATGGCCAGCTTCGTTTGTTTTTTAAATTATTATTTTTGATTCATTTTTAACGCTTTGTGTACACTTGGTCATTCAAGCTTGTTTGTCATATTCTTTTACAGGATGATGCTGTGGAGCGCTCTTTTGGTATGTCACGTTAAGTTACATTGCATTTAGTGAGCGATAATGAGAACTATAATATAAATAATGACTACCTTAAAGAACCTACTTTGTACATTCAAAAGACTTTCTCCCCCTTCTCTCCCCCCACTTCCCCCCCCCCCCTCTCTCTCTCTCTCTCTCTCTCTCTCTCTCTCTCTCTCTCTCTCTCTCGCTCGCTCTCCTTCTCTCGCTCGCTCTCTACCTCCCTCTTTCTCTCTCTAATACGTTTTCAGTGTTTTCTCAAAACATAACTGCACTTCAAATATTTCAGATATGCGAATAACTTTTAATCCACAGGTATTACTCTGCTTTGAGTGGTCACTGGCCGAAGTTCGTCTTTCGGACAAAGAAGGTAAGACACGCATATGGATAGTTGAGTTGTTTGTTAGAGATACAATGATCTTTATTTAAATTCGGGTACATGTATATGCTTACAAGAAACTTTAGCTCAATGAGCTATTTTCCGACATGAATAGCATATTATCTTAAGCACAGGTGTTAGAGAATAGGTGAGCGATATAGGGCTTTACTGGTACTCTTGCAAAACATGCAATTTGACTGAGTCCCGAGTCCACATGACAGCCTTAATATGTGATATTTATTTATGACACGACAGCCATAAAGTATGCTATTGTTAATGACACGAATAACATAATTTGTTATATTATTAAATAACACGACTGCCATAATTATGTTGTGACATCGATTAACGACACGACAGCCACAATTTGTGATATTGTTGAATGTCGCATCGTTTAATAAAAGGACATCAACAATTAATAACATTGTTTATTGACACGAGAATCATGATATGTGACGTCGTTGAATGACACGAGATCCATAATATGTAACGTCGTTGAATGACACGAGATCCATAATACGTGACGTCGTTGAATCTCTCGAGATCCTTAATATGTGACGTCATTGATGAATCGAGATCCATAATACGTGACGTCGTTGAATAACACGAGATCCATAATATGTGACGTCGTTGAATCTCTCGAGATCCATAATATGTGACGTCGTTGAATGACACGAAAACCATAATATGTGACGTTGTTGAATGACACGACAACCATAATATGTTACTTTGTTTCATGACATGACAAGTAATCATTTAATATTTTTGCGCTTTCTGCTGTTAGGTTCACGGTTACAGTCTTATTTTCAGTAATTAATATATTCCATAATTGCACTTTTTAGTAAGTAGTTAAAGGTTTATCAGTCAAAATTAATGTTTGTTATACCATGTGTATGTATTGATTTTGAATAAGAGTGTCACTTTAATGACACGACAATCAAATTTGCGACATCGTTTAATAACATGACAACCATAATTTGTGACATCGTTTCATAACATGACAACCATAATTTGTGACATCGTTTAATAACATGACAATCATAATTTGTGACATCGTTTCAAAACATTTGTGACATCGTTTAATAACATGACAACCATAATTTGTGACATCGTTTAATAACATGACAACCATAATTTGTGACATGACAACCATAATTTGTGACATCGTTTAATAACATGACAACCATAATTTGTGACATCGTTTAATAACATGACAATCATGATTTGTGACATCGTTTAATAACATGACAATCATGATTTGTGACATCGTTTAATAACATGACAACCATAATTTGTGACATCGTTTAATAACATGACAATCATGATTTGTGACATCGTTTAATAACATGACAATCATGATTTGTGACATTATTTAATAACATGACAATCATGATTTGTGACATCGTTTAATAACATGACAATCATGATTTGTGACATCATTTCAAAACACTTGTGACATCGTTTAATAACATGACAATCATGATTTGTGACATCGTTTAATAACATGACAATCATGATTTGTGACATCATTTAAAAACACTTGTGACATCGTTTAATAACATGACAATCATGATTTGTGACATCGTTCAATAACATGACAACCATAATTTGTGACGTCATTTCATAACATTTGTGACATCGTTTAATAACATGACAATCATGATTTGTGACATCGTTTAATAACATGACAACCATAATTTGTGACGTCATTTCATAACATTTGTGACATCGTTTAATAACATGACAATCATAATTTGTGACATCGTTTCAAAAAAATTGTGACATCGTTTAATAACATGACAACCATAATTTGTGACATCGTTTAATAATACGAAAACCAAAATGTGTGATATCGTTAAATAACATGACAACCAAAATTTGTGACATCGTTTAATAACATGACAACCAAAATTTTGTGTGTGACATCGTTTAATAACATGACAACCATAATTTGTGACATCGTTTAATAACATGACAACCATAATTTGTGACATCGTTTAATACCATGACAACCATGATTTGTGACATCGTTTAATAACATGACAACCATGATTTGTGACATCGTTTAATAACACGACAATCATAATTTGTGACATCGTTTAATAACACGACAACCATCATTTGTGACATCGTTTAATAACACGGCAACCATCATTTGTGACATCGTTTAATAACATGACAACCATCATTTGTGACATCGTTTAATAACATGACAACCATGATTTGTGACATCGTTTAATAACATGACAATCATAATTTGTGACATCGTTTAATAACATGACAACCATCATTTGTGACATCGTTTAATAACATGACAACCATCATTTGTGACATCGTTTAATAACATGACAACCATGATTTGTGACATCGTTTAATAACATGACAACCATAATTTGTGACATCGTTTAATAACATGACAATCATGATTTGTGACATCGTTTAATAACATGACAACCATAATTTGTGACGTTTCAAGACACGACAGACATGATTTGTGGAAGACATCCTCAATTTGTGACATTATTAAATGACACGACAGCCATAATTTGTGACACATTTTATGACACGGTAGCCTTATTTTGTGATACTATTTAATAACATGACAACCATAATTTGTGACATCGTTTAATAACATGACAACCAAAATTTGTGACATCGTTTAATAACATGACAACCATAATTTGTGACGTTGTTTCAAGACAGGACAACCATAATTTGTGACGTCATTTCATAACATGACAACCATAATTTGTGACGTTGTTTCAACACGACAGACATGATTTGTGAAAGACATCCTTAATTTGTGACATTGTTAAATGACACGACAGCCATAATATGTGAAACATTTTATGGCACGGTAGCCTTATTTTGTGACATTGTTTAATGACATGACAGCCATAATTTGTGACATCATTTAATAACATGACAACCAAAATTTGTGACATCGTTTAATGACACGGTAGCCTTATTTTGTGACATCGTTTTATGACACGCTAGCCTTATTTTGTGACATCGTTTTATGACACGGTAGCCTTATTTTGTGACATCGTTTAATGACACGGTAGCCTTATTTTGTGACATCGTTTAATGACACGGTAGCCTTATTTTGTGAAATCGTTTTATGACACGGTAGCCTTATTTTGTGACATCGTTTAATGACACGGTAGCCGTATTTTGTGACATCGTTTAATGACACGGTAGCCTTATTTTGTGACATCGTTTAATGACACGGTAGCCTTATTTTGTGACATCGTTTAATGACACGGTAGCCTTATTTTGTGACATCGTTTTATGACACGGTAGCCTTATTTTGTGACATCGTTTAATGACACGGTAGCCTTATTTTGTGACATCGTTTAATGACACGGTAGCCTTATTTTGTGACATCGTTTAATGACACGGTAGCCTTATTTTGCGACATCGTTTTATGACACGGTAGCCTTATTTTGTGACATCGTTTTATGACACGGTAGCCTTATTTTGTGACATCGTTTTATGACACGGTAGCCTTATTTTGTGACATCGTTTAATGACACGGTAGCCTTATTTTGTGACATCGTTTTTATGACACGGTAGCCTTATTTTGTGACATCGTTTTATGACACGGTAGCCTTATTTTGTGACATTGTGTGACAATGACACAACGGTCAAAAGCAAATCACATTAAACTATCACCATTATTCAGTTTAAAGCTGCACTCTCACAGATTTACCGATTTTACAACATTTTTATTTTTTTTCTTGGAAAGAGGAAATGTTTGCGTAAATATCTGCAAACCAATAATAAAAGATTGTTGACAAAAGATCAGAGCGCAGATTTGCATATTTCCGTTCGAAAATTTATGTTTTATGGCTTAAGAAAAATGCATAAAACATGAATATTTGAACTTAAATATTAACATCTGCGATCTAATGTTTTGTCAGCAGTCTTATATCACTGGTTTCCATCGATTTTCGCCAAAATTGGCTCGTTCCAAGACAAAAAAAAAAAAAAAAGTTGTCAAACGTTCAATCTGTGAAAGTGCAGCTTTAAAGCTGCACTCTGAATTGTCTTGGAATAAGAGTTTTTTTTGCTTAAATATCTGCTTACCAGTGACGAAAGACTGCTGACAAAATATCAGATCGCAGATTTTCATATTTCCGTCCCAAATTAATTTGCTACTAACGGTTTAAGAAGTATGCATAAAACATCATTTTGGGACGGAAACATGAAAAGCTGCGGTCTGATATTTTGTCAGCAGTCTTTTATCACTGGTTTGCAGATATTAACGCAAAAATTTGATCGTTCCAAGATAAAAAATAAAAAAGTTGTTCAAACATTCAATCTGTGAGAGTGCTTTAAAACTACACTCTCACAGTTTGACGGTTTGACATTTTTGTTATCAATTTTTTTGAGTGAGTCAATTTTTGTGTAAATGTCTGAAAACCAGTGGTTCAAAGTATGAGATCGCAGTTTTTCATATTTACGCTATAAAATTGATATTTATGTCTAAAAGCGTTATTAACGCTTAAAGAAATATGAATTTTCGGCAGTATTCCACATTGTTACCAAAATCAGCTGATTTCAATACAAAAAAAGAGTATTTTTTCAATCTGTGAGAGTGCAGCTTAAGACAATTATAAATGAAGTTTAACAGAAATATATTCCAATATTGTTTACCAAGCTCCCAATTCAAAAATATTCATATTTTTATGCAGCTAGCCTCATCTGTGTTTACAATGGGGAACTCGACACTTATGACATGCACTTCCGGGTAAAGTTGAACACCGACCCTACTGGAAACATGCGCGCCATTGAAAACACGGACTACTACGAGAACCCGAAAGCCTTCACTCCCGTAACCTGCACTCGGAATTACGACGGAGCGACAAAGATATATACGGTCGACTCGCGTGTTGACCCAAACGGAAATAACGATGACAACCTCTGCGGCATGGTAAGGCTTAAGAAAATAATATATTTGTTTTCGGTGTCATGCTCAAAAGAATTATGGTATAAAGGTCGGATATTTTTTATTTAGCATTTTTTTCCTGAGATAGTTTTCTGTAACCAAATACTATAAAGTATATGCTTAATGCGCCAGTCAATTGTAACCACGGCCCCCAGGTGCGGGGAATAGCGGGGACTTTGACTTTCGGTCCAGCCATGCGCGGGTAAAATCCCCGTCCTGCGGTGACGAACTGCTGGTAAAATCCCCGCCAAATGCCCCTGCACCCCAGGGACCCTAGGTAAGCCCCCCCCCCCTATTTTTGATGCGAAGATAAAACCACCGCATTCACCCGGCACTGCGGGGCCACCTGGAAGGTAAACACACGACCTGGGAGGGCCGTGGTTACAATTGACTGGTGCATAACAACATCTATACAAAAAACATTATCATCGCTTGTGTTGTTAAAACACAAACACACTTAACTTTTAAAGAAAAAAATAAGCAAATGATAAACAAATAATAAAAGGGTTTGTCGGGGCAAAAAAATAGGGTAGGTCGGGAAACCGAGAACAAACATTATTTTTGTTTACGCCCAAGTTTTAATTAAAATGCATTAAAAAAACTGTGCTTTACGTCGCTTGATATGAATATGCTCTATATTGATTTCAATGCATTCATCTCGTTTAAAATTCCTGGTACTTTTCACTGGCACCGGATGTTCAAACTCATTATTTTTTTTAAATCCAAAAACAATCTTATAATTCCAAAAAACTAAAAATATACGATGCCAAAAAATGTGAAAAATAAATGTGTTTTTTTCTTTACATAAAAACCCTACATTTTATTCTCACATGTAGAAAAAACAAAGTATATATTTATGAAAAAAAAATAGTTTTCAATAATTTTTCACAATTTTGGCTTCGTAAATCAAAGGCTTTTTGGGATTTAAAAAAATGAGTTTGAAAATCCGGTGCCAGTGATACTTATGTATTCCTTATTTTCTTAAAAGTAGCGTTGGCAGAGAAATTTACTCTTTGTCGGTGTTTTAAAGGGACAAGACACCAGATAATACAATTGCAAGAAAAAAGATCGTCAAAAACTTACATTAAACTGCTATCGTTGTTTACAACGCATCTATCTTTACTTACTGATGTAACAAATCATTTACGACACATGTATGGGTCATTCATATTCTAAATATACACAATAAACTGGGAAACCAGTATGTGATATTTTTAAACGGGTAAACTCAGTTGAGACAGCGATAAAATATTATTTTAATCATGTAAAACATTGAATAATCGGCCTCATACTAGCTCTTGTTGATAATTCAATGCTTGTTTTGAGGAACTACTGTATTTCCCGATTAAGGGACCATCTGGTGTCTAGTCCCTTTAACTTAAGAATTTAAGTTGATATCTTAAAAATAAGTTAATTCGAAGCAGTGAATATACAACGCATTGCATTTATTTTGTTAATTATTTGTGAATCTTTCGAAGCATATTTTTACGATGATTTTCAAATGTTGAACTTTACAGACGGAGAAAACAGTCACAGTGGGCTCAACCACAGAAAGAGTGAGTAGATTTTCAGTTTATTTAAGATGTTTTCACTATACATAAAAGACCACATTGGGAACTCCTCGGGCTTTTTTTTATCGAAAACAACCTCGGATGTATATGGACGGTTCACATTCTCAGAAATCGGTATGTTTAGTACCGCTGCATTTAAGTAGATCGCGTAGTAATTTAATTTAGCTGTTAAACTTAAAGACTTAAGACTTGGGAATCTTAATTATATGTGTTATAATACACTTCACTGGCAATCAATTTAAACTTAGATCAATAAAAACAAGCTAAAACAGTACATTTAATTAATGATATAATTAAAAAATTTACGAACTACTTCTCCAAATGTACCGGCATACCTCCGAGGTTGTTTTCAATAAAAATGGCCTAGGAGCTCCGAATGAAAAGTCCAAATACTAGTGTCGCCTTATCTATGGTTTTGCATGCTTACTCGTTGCCATATCATTGATGACATCAAAGAATTAAAAAAAGACTACATTTACCTCCCCCCAACCAAAAACACCAAAACTACAACAACAGCAGCAACAACAAAACAAGAGTGTACGGTGGAGTGCAGAATTTGGTAGTCTAATTGACACTTGGATTGGCCTCCATACAAGACGGGGAATAAGGTTTAGTTAGAGGATAATTAGATTATTCCTTTAAATAATTATAGCATGAACTCAAGGGACAAAATAGTTTGATTCAGTTCTTGACTGCTGTGCTTTTCTTCTCGTGGATAATAAAAAAAAACTTCACTCATGGCGAAGCCACTTGTAAACTATAGCTTTCGGTGATAACTCCATAAACTATTACTTCCAGTGAAAGAAACAAATTTCATTTTAATTCATGCGTGTAATTCCTTCATAACAACTGGTAGTTAATTCGAAACTGATGCCAATTATTATCCATATGACGTAATAGCGGAAATGGTGTAACACAGATTTCTTCCCAGAATCATGTGCCTTCACGCATGCGTATAACAGGTGATAATTTGCGTCACAACATTCGGAATTCCTCGGCCTTTTCCATCGAAAGAAGACTTAGATGTATATAGGCGATTTACAAAGTCTGAAAGCTTTACATTAATGGTAGATCTAGTAACTGTGAGTAGTGGGAATTAATTAATTAATTATTTATGCAATGATACACTTCACTGGCAATGAACTTAGATAAACAAAATATACGTTAAAACACTACAATTTATTCAACTATTATTTATTTTTTACGAACCATTTCTACTGATGAACCGGCATACATCCGAGGCATTTTCGATGGAAAATGACCAAGGAGTTCCGAGTGAGAGAAATAGTGAAATTATCGATCGAAAACTGTCGGTTTTCCATAAACCAAGGAAAAGCACGAGAAAATATGAATATAATATGAGTATAATATCGTTATGTCGAACTCTGTTATCTCGATGTTACGGTTATGTCGAACTGTTTTCAATTTCACTTTTTTAATTTCGCTTATATCGTTTGGTCCTAACGACTTCGACATAACGAGTTTTGACTGTATTTATAAACAAAATCTATATTTTTCAGACTTATGAGTTTTTGTTCATGCACAACATTGATATCACTGGCGACAAAGACCTAATGGTCTCTGACAAGGACCGAGTCTACATAGCACGTTGTTCACCTAGTACCAGCGTCAACAACGTCGTTACATCATCCCTAACCGTCACGTAAGTACAAAGCGTCAACGTCACAAATAACTTCCGTCAATTACATAACGCTCATATCTTCAGTATTTCCCATGAAAATGAATTACGCATGTACGTTACGTTACATGTACAGTCGAAATCGATTATTTTTTTCTGCTAATAAAATCCATTTCCATGTAACCAATTTATTTGCAATATGTAAATTACAGCAATTTTTAGGCTACCATGGTGGTTTAATAGCCCTTTTATTTTACAGGAACAGCAATCTAAACGCGCAGTTGACACCGGCTAGCATTCCTGTAACAATGTCGATCTACCGGAAGCTGGTTCCATCGGGTGCTTACGTTTTGGTCACAGGGCCTGTTGCGGCCGGAACCACTGTCCAAATCCGCCTGCAGTATACTCGTAATAATCCTTACACGGGTAAGCATTGCCAACTTTGGAGAAATCCGCTGAAGCGAAAGTGCCTATAGAGTTATATTGAGAAAATATGGTTAAACAGTTCTCACGACTTAGTCTTTCAACAGATCAACTAACTTCCTACATATATGTTAGGATAATTCTTGCCATTGAAGATGATGGTTTTGAATTAATTGTATGATTTTTACATTTTGGTCATTTTTAAGGGTTTTGTTGGTCATTAAAAGTTACATTAAAAAATGAAGGAGCTAAAAATTGTTTTGCTATTCAAAGTAATTATAGACATCAGATCGCTTAGCTTCCAGCGGATTGCGATGCAGAATCTTTCCTCTTTCAAATGCATTTTTCGAAATAATGAATTTTTAAATATCTTTTGGTCCTTTTTGAACATTTATGTAAAATTTAAAGAAATTCGATGCTTAGTAAGTATCAAGATCGTACTGCAGTACATCGCAGTTCTCCTAACACGTGTAGGTGTCAACACCACACTTCAGTGCAACTGCAGTTCTCCTTACACGAGTGAGTGTCAACACCACACTGCAGTGCAACTGTAATTCTCCTTACACGTGTAAGTGTCAAATCTACACTGCAGTGCAACTGCAATTCTCCTTACACGTGTAAGTGTCAAATCTACACTGCAGTGCAACTGCAATTTTCCTTACACGTGTAAGTGTCAAATCTACACTGCAGTGCAGCTGCAATTCTCCTTACACGTGTAAGTGTCAAACCTACAATGCAGTGCAACTGCAATTCTCCTTACACGTGTAAGTGTCAAACATACACTGCAGTGCAACTGCAAGTCTCCTAACACGTGTAAGTGTCAAACCTACACTGCAGTGCAACTGCAATTCTCTTTACACGTGTAAGTGTCAAATCTACACTGCAGTGCAACTGCAATTCTCTTTACACGTGTAAGTGTCAAATCTACACTGCAGTGCAACTGCAATTCTCTTTACACGTGTAAGTGTCAAATCTACACTGCAGTGCAACTGCAATTCTCTTTACACGTGTAAGTGTCAAATCTACACTGCAGTGCAACTGCAATTCTCTTTACACGTGTAAGTGTCAAATCTACACTGCAGTGCAACTGCAATTCTCTTTACACGTGTAAGTGTCAAATCTACACTGCAGTGGAACTGCAATTCTCTTTACACGTGTAAGTGTCAAATCTACACTGCAGTGCAACTGCAATTCTCTTTACACGTGTAAGTGTCAAATCTACACTGCAGTGCAACTGCAATTCTCTTTACACGTGTAATTGTCAAATCTACACTGCAGTGCAACTGCAATTCTCTTTACACGTGTAAGTGTCAAATCTACACTGCAGTGCAACTGCAATTCTCTTTACACGTGTAAGTGCCAAATCTACACTGCAGTGCAACTGCAATTCTCTTTACACGTGTAAGTGCCAAATCTACACTGCAGTGCAACTGCAATTCTCTTTACACGTGTAAGTGCCAAATCTACACTGCAGTGCAACTGCAATTCTCTTTACACGTGTAAGTGCCAAATCTACACTGCAGTGCAACTGCAATTCTCTTTACACGTGTAAGTGCCAAATCTACACTGCAGTGCAACTGCAATTCTCTTTACACGTGTAAGTGCCAAATCTACACTGCAGTGCAACTGCAATTCTCTTTACACGTGTAAGTGTCAAATCTACACTGCAGTGCAACTGCAATTCTCTTTACACGTGTAAGTGTCAAATCTTACGAGCAGGTTTCTAATCCACACTGCAGTGCAATCACAAAACACTGCAGTGCAGTCGCAATTTTCCTTACACAAGAAATTGCCAAATATGAACTGTAGTGCAATGGCAATTCTCCTTAAACGAGTGAGTGTCAAATCTACACTGCAGTGCAATCGCAATTCTCCTTACACGAAGGACTGTCAAATACATACTGCATTGCAGTCGCAATTCTCCTTAAACGAGGAAGTGCCAAATCGACACTGCAGTTGAATTGCTATTCTCCTTACACGTGAAAGTGTCAAATCTACACTGCAGTGCAATCGCAATTCTCCTTACACGAGTGAGTGTCAAATCCGCACTGAAGTGCAATCAATATTCTCCTTACACGAGTGAGCGTCAAATCTGCACTGGAGTGCAACCTGAATTCTCCTAACACGAGAGTGTAAAATCCGCACTGAAATGCAATCTTATTTCTCCTTACACGAGTGAGCGTCAAATCCGCACTGAAGTGCAACCTAAATTTTCCTTACACAAGAGCGTCAAATCCGCACTGAAGTGCAACTGCAATTCTCCTTACACGAGAGCGTCAAATCCGCACTGAAGTGCAACCTAAATTCTCCTTACACGAGAGCGTCAAATCCGCACTGAAGTGCAACCTAAATTTTCCTTACACAAGAGCGTCAAATCCGCACTGAAGTGCAACTGCAATTCTCCTTACACGAGAGCGTCAAATCCGCACTGAAGTGCAACCTAAATTCTCCTTACACGAGAGCGTCAAATCCGCACTGAAGTGCAACCTAAATTTTCCTTACACGAGAGAGTGTCAAAACCGCACTGGAGTGCAATCTAAATTTTCCTTACACGAGAGAGTGTCAAATCCGCACTGGAGTGCAACCTAAATTTTCCCTACACGAGAGAGTGTCAAAACCGCACTGAAGTGCAACCTAAATTTTCCTTACACGAGAGAGTGTCAAATCCGCACTGAAGTGCAACCTAAATTTTCCCTACACGAGAGAGTGTCAAATCCGCACTGAAGTGCAATCTAAATTTTCCTTACACGAGAGAGTGTCAAATCCGCACTGGAGTGCAACCTAAATTTTCCCTACACGAGAGAGTGTCAAAACCGCACTGAAGTGCAACTTAAATTTTCCTTACACGAGAGGGTGTCAAATCCGCACTGAAGTGCAACCTCAATTCTCTTTACACGAGAGTGTGTCACATCCACACTGCAGTGCAATCGCAATTCGCCTACAACGGGAAAGTATCAATTCGATTTGAATTGCGATTACACTGCAGTGTTATTTTAGTGAGAACCCGTGTAAAGAGAGTTGCGCTTGCACTGCGGTGTTATTTTAGTGAGAACCCGTGTAAAGAGAGTTGCGCTTGCACTGCAGTGTTATTTTAGTGAGAACCCGTGGAAAGAGAGTTGCGCTTGCACTGCAGTGTTATTTTAGTGAGAACCCGTGTAAAGAGAGTTGCGCTTGCGCTGCAGTTTGGATGCCACTAAATCAAGAGCTCATTCCTATTAAATGACTGTGCAACGAGCTGGTACACACATCACATGCAAATATATACATTCCTTTTGCGCATTTGCGCTGTAAAAAGGAGATCGAAATAAAAAGAGAAAAAGAGAAAAAAATCTAGAATTCTAGAATCGGTTATTTACCAACTGCTCCCAAACTCAATATAGTTAACATTTTCTGTTTAGGCCTAATGTAAATTACAAGCTTAAGACAAATTCAGAAGTTATTGGTCGGAAACGAAAGCATGACACTACTCACACATTGAACCTCCTCCATGTACTGCTCTCATACTATCGGGAATGTATAATAATTGGGTGGTATTCAATATTTAATATTCAACTTAAGTTAATCTTATGGTCATACATCATTGATTTAATCAACTCTATTTGTCAGTAATTTAAAACAAGTAATCCGATTAGCTACATCGTTCTTAGATCGAATTATAACCAATATTGAATACCTACCCTGATCTATACGTTTCCCCTGAAATAGTATTCTTCTGTACAAACAAATGTTGTTTGAAGAATTGAGTAGTTTTTTCGCTTCATTGATGTATACAGTGTCGGAAAACTGTAGACGTATTTTGCAATCTTAAATGCACAAAGTTATAAATATTAAGATAAACTCATTAGTTTAAAGGTACATTCTTGCTCCCAAATAAGATTGATTTATAACAATTAAAATATTTTTTTAATACTGTGCTGTATCTTAAAGAAAGATGCAGTAAACATGGTATTTCTACCTTATGAGACGAAAGTTAATCACCGTAAATCTTTTAGCACTCACCAATCATTTAATATTTGTGCGTTTTTCGCCAGTAAATATACGGTTTCAATCTTGTTACCAGTAATTAATATTTTCCATAAAAGCATTATTTAGAAAATAGTTAAAGGTTTATCACTCAAAAATTATGTTTGTTATACATGTGTATGTATTAAATACGATTGTCACTTAAAGCTGCACTCTCACAGATTGAATGTTTTGACAACTTTTTTTAGTTTTTGTCTTGGAACAAGCCAAAAATTGCGAAAATCCATTGAAACCAGTAAGACTGCTGACAAAAAATTAGATCGCACATCTTTATATTTAAGTTTTAAAATGATGTTTTATGCATAGTAACGGTTTAAGCCATAACACATTAATTTTCGAACGGAAATATGAAAATCTAGAATCTGATTTTTTGTCAGCAATCTTATATCATTGGGTTGCAGATATGTATGCAAAAGATTGCTCTTTTCAAGACAAAAAATAAAAAAGTTGTAAAAACGGTATATCTGTGAGAGTGCAGCTTTTAAGTGTTTGTCATTAGATGGATTTGGGCTATCGAGTGTGAATATATTTCATGATCTAGATCTATTCATTACAGCCCAACAACACATCTACGGAATCAACGCCTTTCTCCTTGAAGCGGGTAGTTCAACAGCCTTCACAGAGAATGATATTCTAGTAGACGAAGACGGGTAAATCTACTGTTTCGTATTTTAAAGTTGCACTCTCACAGATTGAACGTTTCGACATTTTTTTTTAGTTTTTGTCTTGGAACGAGCCAACTTATTCGAAAATGCATGTAAACCAGTCATATAAGACTGCCGGCAAAAATAAAATCGCAGATTTTTAGTTTTAAGTTAAAAAAATGCTGTTTTATGCATTTTTCTTAAAACCGGTAGTAATGGTTTTAGCAACAAAACATTAATTTTGGAGCGGAAATATGAAAATCTGCGATATGATCTTTTGCCAGCAGTCTTTTATCACTGGTTTGCAGATAATTTGTGCAAAAATTTGATAATTCCAGGACATAAATTAAAAAAAAGTTGTAAAAGCGGTAAATCTGTGAGAGTGCAGCTATAAATCGTTTCTACTGTTTACTGTGAACTTAGCAAAACATGGTCTATGGTGGTTTTTAATATTAAACTTAGATCAATTCTATGTTCATACATTAATGACTTCATTCACTGTATTGGTTGGTTATTTATAACTCGCAATCCGATACGCTATATCAATCTTAGATATAATTAAGACCAATATTAAATACCACCCCTGGCATTTCATATGCAAACACCAGTTTGATATAATGTTTGTGAAGTCGTCTACCTTATGGCGTGCGTGGTAACTGTCGTTTGAGACAAACATTTGTTTTGAGAAATAATATGCCATCAGCACATTCACCCTACTGGCTATATTCAGGGTTATTTATCATATTTTGTTATTTATACTCGCACTTGGGCAAGTCCCATTTGGCGGGTGCCCCGATACGATTGTAATTCATATCGATCCTGCGACCCGAGGATTGACAGTCAAGTGTGTTACCACTTGACCACATATCCACTTATTTATTGTGTTATTATATTGTGCGTTATTTATAAATTGACTCAACAAATGAAATAAACTGACTGTCGCCATCAGCGACTTGGCGTGGACTCTTACGTATTTCTTAGAACTTACGACTGATGAAGCCACGCCCATGACGAACTATTATTTTGTATTTTATTATCATGCAGGTGTGCAGCGAATGTCGTGCCAATTCCCATGACAAAAGGATTGAAAGGTTAGTCCCATTATCTTGATCTGAAACAATAACAACATTTTTTTGTCCAATGGGAAGGCAGTATTTCTCATGTTTTCCAATACATTTACTTCAGTAAATTAGCAGTCAGCCGTTTTCGATTTTAATCAGGTGAAGCGATATATATAAGTAATGGCTGGTCCATTTAGAAATTAGTTTACACAGCACATCGTAGACCACTTAAAAGGTCACATCACACCAGTATTTGTAAATACATACTTACAACCTTTAACCAAACTTCTCAACTTCACGGAAGTACAATGATGCAACGTTGAAATTTTGGCCAAGGATTGGATCATCAAAATACACATCTAAAATATATCACTCGTGTAAAAGCAGAAAATAGCAAAGCCTTTTACCAGCTAAGAAAAAAACAATATCTTTTTTGTCGAAAAGGTTTTTCATTAGATATACCTTAGTGACTCAATTTAGTCTATTGGCCAATAGATCTACCTTAGTGACTCAATTTAGTCCATTGGCCAATAGATATACCTTAGTGACTCAATTTAGTCCATTGGCCAATAGATATACCTTAGTGACTCAATTTAGTCCATTGGCCAATAGATCTACCTTAGTGACTCAATTTAGTCCATTGGGCAATAGATATACCTTAGTGACTCAATTTAGTCCATTGGCCAATAGATATACCTTAGTGACTCAATTTAGTCCATTGGCCAATAGATATTACTTAGTGACTCAATTTAGTCCATTGGCCAATAGATATACCTTAGTGACTCAATTTAGTCCATTGGCCAATAGATATACCTTAGCGACTCAATTCAGTCTATTGGCCAATAGATATACATTAGCGACTCAATTCAGTCCATTGGCCAATAGATATACCTTAGTGACTCAATTTAGTCCATTGGCCAATAGATATACATTTGTGACTCAATTTAGTCCATTGGCCAATAGATATACATTTGTGACTCAATTCAGTCCATTGGCCAATAGATATACATTAGCGACTCAATTCAGTCCATTGGCCAATAGATATACCTTAGTGACTCAATTTAGTCCATTGGCCAATAGATATACCTTAGCGACTCAATTCAGTCTATTTGCCAATAGATATACATTAGCGACTCAATTCAGTCCATTGGCCAATAGATATACCTTAGCGACTCAATTTAGTCCATTGGCCAATAGATATACCTTAGTGACTCAATTTAGTCCATTGGCCAATAGATATACATTAGCGACTCAATTCAGTCCATTGGCCAATAGATATACCTTAGTGACTCAATTTAGTCCATTAGCCAATAGATATACCTTAGTGACTCAATTTAGTCCATTGGCCAATATATATACCTTAGTGACTCAATTTAGTCCATTGGCCAATAGATATACATTAGCGACCCAATTCAGTCCATTAGCCAATAGATATACCTTAGTGACTCAATTTAGTCCATTGGCCAATAGATATACCTTAGTGACTCAATTTAGTCCATTGGCCAATAGATATACCTTAGTGACTCAATTTAGTCCATTGGCCAATAGATATACCTTAGTGACTCAATTTAGTCCATTGGCCAATAGATGTACCTTAGTGATTCAATTCAGTCTATTGGCCAATAGATATACCTTAGTGACTCAATTCAGTCCATCGGCCAATAGATATACCTTAGTGACTCAATTTAGTCCATTGGCCAATAGATATACCTTAGTGACTCAATTTAGTCCATTGGCCAATAGATATACCTTAGTGACTCAATTTAGTCCATTGGCCAATAGATATACCTTAGTGAGTCAATTCAGTCTATTGGCCAATATACCTTAGCGACTCAATTCAGTCCATTGGCCAATAGATATACCTTAGCGACTCAATTCAGTCTATTGGCCAATAGATATACCTTAGCGACTCAATTCAGTCCATTGGCCAATTTATATACCTTAGCGACCTAATTCAGTCCATTGGCCAATAGATATACCTTAGTGACTCAATTTAGTCCATTTGCCAATAGATATACCTTGGTGAGTCAATTCAGTCTATTGGCCAATAGATATACCTTAGTGACTCAATTTAGTCCATTGGCCAATAGATATACCTTAGTGAGTCAATTCAGTCTATTGGCCAATATACGTTAGCGACTCAATTCAGTCCATTGGCCAATAGATATACCTTAGCGACTCAATTCAGTCTATTGGCCAATAGATATACCTTAGCGACTCAATTCAGTCCATTGGCCAATTTATATACCTTAGCGACCCAATTCAGTCCATTGGCCAATAGATATACCTTAGCGACTCAATTCAGTCCATTGGCCAATAGATATACCTTAGCGACTCAATTCAGTCTATTGGCCAATTAATTGTACAGTCCAATCTAAACCCTTGGATTATACATTTGAAAATCAAGTTTTATATAAGATGCTATTTGAATACGGCCCTAAACCATTTTTAATGACTTACGCATCGAAGTTCAATGGTTCAAAGGCACAGCGCAATCACAATATTTTCAGACAAATACTTTGAAAAACAATCAAACAAACCTTACCTCGCAGGATTAAATAAAAATCCACGCAGCGTTACTTCCCTTACAATACAGTAATCACTGCAACCATACAAATCATGTGACCATATATCTTCACTTGACGCACAAGTGCACTGTTAACAATATCATATCGATAGATCTTAAATAATCTTTAATTTTAAATATTTTGTTTTGTTTTTAACACCAATGCACCTTGAATTATCGATAATTGATAAGAATTCTACTTAAAAAACGAGAAAAAAACAACAACATCTGTTTTTTTACATTGCTGAAATCCATTTATACTTGCCAGTGGTGGCAGAGATCTTTTCGGCTGGTCAGGGGAGATAACTGCTTAGGTAAATGGGGACTACTTTTTAGTAAACCTCGTTGTTCTAGGGTCACTTCAGGGTAATACGTATGTGTTGACCAGCGGAGATCTGACCATCTGGAAGTACGATAACTCCAATGCCGTGTACTTTAGCGTCTACTACGGAATCTGCTTCGAACCTGACACCCAGCCATGCACTGATGTGAGTATTGATTTCAGGGGTGGGGAGGGGGGGGGGGCATTGTTTGGATATTTAAACAACCCCTTTGGTGTAAGTTTCAAAGTGATAAAAACAAGTTTATAGTCCAATAATTGGACTATAAACTTGTTATTATCACTGAATTTGAAGCACATATCAGCCCTTGGTCTATTGTTAGTGGGGATCTGTATAGTTTCATTCCTATAAGTTCACATTGAACCTAACATCAACCCTTGTACTCTTGTGAGTACTCATTTCAGGGGACATGGAGGGGATCTGAGTAGTCTCATCCATATTATTTCATTTTGAACCTGACACCAACCCTGTATTCTTGTGAGTACTCATTACAGAGGGGTGGGGGACTGAGTAGTCGAATCACTATTATTCCATTTTGAACCTAACACCAGCCCTTGTACTATTGTCAGTACTCATTACAGGGGACATGGAAGGAATCTGAGTAGTCTCATCCATTGTATTCCAGTTTGAACCTAACACCAGCCCTTGTACTCGTGTCAGTACTCATTACAGAGGGGTGGGGGACCGAGTAGTCTCATCCATTTTATTCCAGTTTGAACCTAACACCAGCCCTTGTACTCGTGTCAGTACTCATTACAGGGGACATGGAAGGAATCTGAGTAGTCTCATCCATTTTATTCCAGTTTGAACCTAACACCAACCCTTGTACTATTGTCAGTACTCATTACAGGGGACATGGAAGGAATCTGAGTAGTCTCATCCATTTTATTCCAGTTTGAACCTAACACCAGCCCTTGTACTCGTGTCAGTACTCATTACAGGGGACATGGAAGGAATCTGAGTAGTCTCATCCATTTTATTCCAGTTTGAACCTAACACCAACCCTTGTACTATTGTCAGTACTCATTACAGGGGACATGGAAGGAATCTGAGTAGTCTCATCCATTTTATTCCAGTTTGAACCTAACACCAGCCCTTGTACTATTGTCAGTACTCATTACAGGGGACATGGAAGGAATCTGAGTAGTCTCATCCATTTTATTCCAGTTTGAACCTAACACCAGCCCTTGTACTCGTGTCAGTACTCATTACAGAGGGGTGGGGGACTGAGTAGTCGAATCACTATTAGCCTAACTTGAACCTAACACCAACCCTTGTCCTCGTGTCAGTACTCATTACAGGGGACATGGAAGGAATCTGAGTAGTCTCATCCATTTTATTCCAGTTTGAACCTAACACCAGCCCTTGTACTCGTGTCAGTACTCATTACAGAGGGGTGGGGGACTGAGTAGTCGAATCACTATTAGCCTAACTTGAACCTAACACCAACCCTTGTCCTCGTGTCAGTACTCATTACAGGGGACATGGAAGGAATCTGAGTAGTCTCATCCATTTTATTCCATTTTGAACCTAACTCCAGCCCTTGTACTCTTGTGAGTACTCATTTCAGGGGACATGGAGGGGATCTGAGTAGTCTCATCACTATTAGTCCAACTTGAACCTAACACCAGCCCTTGTCCTCGTGTCAGTACTTATTTCATGGGTTATAGTGGTGATCGATATAGTTCTTTCCATATTTATCCACTTAAAATAGTGTACATGCCCACCAATGGTCATTGTACATTTTTGAGGTAAGGATGCTTTGTTGACTAAAGACTATACACAAATAAATAATGTACTTATTGGTTTCATGTTAGTTTTTAGGTACCTACATACAAAACAAATTGGTGACCCTCCTTGTATTATGTTTGTTTGCTCATTCTGTTAAAAGTAATATGATCTGGCCCAGATTCTTGGAAAATCCGAGGCGTGAAAAGCTTAAGTATCTAATTCTTATTTTATTTGGACTATTTTTTTTATTAGATTGTTTTGCTTAATTAAAGATAGTTTGTCGTGAGTATGGTTTAGATAATTTCCTTCATAAGTCGCGGAACTCTTCAAAGTGAAAATATTACTCGAATTGTATCAATCAAAAATAGTGGACTTAATTTGAACCAGCTATAAGGGACTTCAGATTTGCATAGAAAAAGGGGCCGGTGACAAAAATCCCAACTAGTAGAATTTGTGTCCTAGGTATGACTGTCATTTTGAGGTATGTGGGGCTATCATCACGGACATTCTGAATTTGAAGAGTTTTTTTATGTATTAAAAGTATGCATTCCAAAATAACTCAAACTTAAAATGTTCACATTGAATTTGTTTTAAAAATGCTACTAAATTGTTTTAAGCAAAACCATGGCGAATTGTTACTGAAGTTCTAGTATTTTTGCTAAATAATAATGCTATAACATTTTTTTGTGTTTTTTTTTTCCATTAAAGGGGCTGTTTCACGTATTGGCACCAAAAAGTTTTTTTCTGTAACGAATCTCAGGACAGTTATATAATAGAATGTGTTACGCTTTGATATCATAATTGTAAAAAAGTACCAAAATGTTAAAAAAAAAATGTGCCGCAGACCGGGTGTCGCCAAAATTGCAGTCCAACGTCGTACTGACTGAGCTACGAAGGCTTACTCTAATCGGGTGACATAATTAAGCTATACACCTACCTCGGTAATATCACTTGATAACACCGACTAGCCAATCACGCATAAGGAATGAATTCTACCTGGTAGACATACCCAGTAATCTTTTTTAATGGAAAAATACGAAACAACTGCTAAACTTAAATAAATTGTAAACTATGTGGTACTTCTGTTAGTAAGCTTCAAAGCATTGTACACATCGATGCCAAGTTTATGTTAGTTTTTGACAATTTTCTTTTTTTCCCGCTATTTTATCATACGTGAAACAGCCCCTTTAAGCATATACAGCATCGATGTAACCGATGTAACCAGTTGTAACCAATGTAACCGCGTAACCCGCTATTTCAGAAAGAAAAACAACAACACTTTTTCAAACTTTTCAAAAACTGTGCTGTAACTCATTGAAACCAATGTAATCGCATAACTCTGATCATATGTCGACCTGAAAACTCGATTTTTTGTAGTTGAACTTTGAAAATCTTTGATGTAACCGGTTGTAACATAATTTTCAGCATACACGCCTTACAATAAACCAGAGTAACCACTGTAACTATGGTCTTATAGGCGTTACAATATTCAAAGGTTTCATTTTATGGGCCAATTTTGTGCCCTATCTCCATAATTTTGCATCAACTTATATTATGCCCCTTTAACAAAGTTATTTTTAGATTGGTTACCTTAACTTGGTTATATTGCAGCTTTGTCTCGACAACACCGGATTTTCAAATAAACGACGTCGACGAAACGTTGATGACTCAGAGGAGTTTCACAGTGTTTCCGCCGTTTTAAGAATTTTAGACGACGTTGACGTCAACGAGGGGGAGAACGCGGGAAACGGACAGGAGGAAACGACAACAGCCGGTAATAATACTTATATCAATGTGTTTCCTCAGTAGGTGGGTGATTTTGAAAACCTTTAAGTTGCACTCTCACAGATATACCATTTTTACAACTTGTTTTTATTTTTTGTCTTCGAAAGAACATTTTTTTGCGCAAATATCTGCAAACCAATGACAAAAGATTGCTGACAAAAGATCAGATCGCAATTTGCATATGTCCGTTCGAAAATTGATGTTTTAATGCTTAAACCGTTACTTACGGTTTTAGAAAAATGCGTAGAAAATCAATTTTAAACTGCGATCTCATTTTTTGTCAGCAGTCTTATATCACTGATTTCAATGACTTTTCGCATAAATTGGCTTGTTTCAAGACAAAAAAAATAAAAAGTTGTCAAAACGTTCAATCTGTGAGAGGGCAGCTTTAATGTGCAGTTCAAATTCGTCATAACAAAAAGACAATCCAAAGTCCTTGCAGTGTTACTTCCCTTGCAGTACAATACAATGCCACAATACAAATCACGTGACCATAGAAATAATTATGTAAATTATCTTTATTTTTTTCGTATTTTAACCTCAATGCACCTGGAATGTTTGAAGTTTGATAAAAAAAAAACTATCCCAAAAAGAGTGTGGCAAACAAAACCCAGTTATTGTTTGAATACATTTTGTATAAAGTTTATATTGGTGTTATCCAGCTATACTCACCCAAGGCATTCTCATTCATCATAGGTTTGATAAGAATAAATCCAACTCACAGCATCATCACTCAAAGTGAGTTGGTGAGAATGAGCTCCTGCTTTGGTGTCATTTGACCTGTACAAAATTAAGTGACATTTAACCATATACATTTTTTTCTTCAGATTTATCACTCAGG
Source organism: Mya arenaria (assembly GCF_026914265.1). NCBI lineage: Eukaryota > Metazoa > Mollusca > Bivalvia > Myida > Myidae > Mya > Mya arenaria. The sequence goes on from NC_069134.1 coordinate 52,705,985, forward strand.
GGTCACTTCTACCAACGATCTAGCATAAAATAACAATGAATTACTGCACTTTAACAATGTCAGAAAATCTCGAAATGCCTAAATAGAGGATTTCAAGATTGTTATATTTTAGGTTAAATGTCACCGAAGCAGGAGCTTATTCCCTGCAAATCAGTGTCATCACCCTGGTGAACGAGAATGGCTCATGGTGGCAGGGATCTTTTTCTGCTTGTCAAGGGAGATCACTGCGTAGGAGATTGAGACAAATTAAGTGACACTGTATGAAGTTGTGTTTGATTTATGAAGAATTGGAGTCTTTCATGAACTACAATTGAGCCCCGTTTGCTCGAACTCGCTTGGCTCGAATTCCTCGTTGGCTCGAACTGGATGTAAAGGACCGATCTTTTTTTATACTAAAGCTAAGCATTGCCGCTTAACTCGAATTTTTCGAGGCTCGAGGTATTTTCGCCGGTCCCTGCTTCAGTATAAAAAACGCTCCTTTACAACCAGTTCGAGCCAGCGAGGAATTCGAGCCAAGCGAGTTCGAGCAAACGGGATTCGACTGTACTCATTTTTTTCTTATACATTCTTCTTTAACCATGTGTATTCCCCTAAATTCCAGAAAACAGCAGCTCCTTGACAACCCTGATCACGCTAGCAATTGTACTTGGCGTACTGATTCTCCTTGTTGCTGTTGTCATAGTAACCATTGCTGTACTTCTGCGTAAGACCAGACAGAATGGCAAACACAGGAAGTTCGATAACATCAGCAACTCGTCGATGTCATATCCGTCAAAATAAGGCAAACACACAAAATTTGACAACATCAGCCTCTCATCGATTTGATATCCGTCAAAATAATGACTATTTCTGTTTCGAAAATTAACAAGTAGTGTTGAAGTCGGAATGCTAGCTTTTCTTAAAGAGTTCCAAATGGTTGATTTTCTTTCCTGAAATAAATTCGATGGAACGCTGAAAAGAGCCAAAATTTGGTGAAAAAATATCATATCCGTCATAACATATTTTTTTTCAGTTTCGATAATTAACACTTATTGTAAGGGCAGAATGTAATTACTTTTAAAGCGCTCCTAATTATTCTGTTTAGTTGAAAGAAAAGCACTGGAACGTTTATTATAGCCAAATTTCTTTAGAAAATTCAAGCTTCACATTCCATTATATCTTTGTATACATTTCCATAAGTAATCTTTTGTAGACACATACTGAAATAAAATACAGGCATACCTGAAAGAGTATCATTGTTTCTTTCACTCGTGTTAAGTGGATTAAAATTTATATTTGTTTAACTTCTTCCATTGGATTAAAGGTAGTCACACAATTTGGGATAAAAAACACTTTTTGATTGGAGCGAAATAGCCACGCTCGTATCACTTTGGTACGAAACGACTGATGTATGGTAAATTACGTCACTTCCGGTCAGAACGAAAGTGAGGCTAGCTCGTTGTTTTACCGAAACTGATTATCAAAAAGTGCAATAAGGATCATATTGAACGATTTCAGCCCAACTATAGTACACAGACAATTACCTCACTCTAATTCAAGGCAATAATTGTACTGTTACGACCATCGAACGCAGATCTTTGTAGTGTAAACAGTACTTATTTCTCTATAGCTACTTTTTAGGTTTTGTCTTTGAACGAGCCAATTTTTGAGGAAATGCATGGAAACCAGTTATATAACATTGCTGACAAAAAAATTGAGCGCAGATTTCTATATTTAAGTTCAAAAAATGATGTTTTATGCATGTTTCATAAACCGTTAGTAACGCTTTAAGCCATTAAACATTAGTTTTCGAACGGAAATATGAAAATATCTTTTGTCAGCAATCTTTTGTCATAGGTTTGCAGATATTTACGCAAAAAATTGTTCTTTCAAAGACAAAAAATAAAAAAAAAGTTTTAAAAATGGTATATCTGTGAGAGTGCAGCTTTAAAGGGACTGTACACTAGATTTGCACCAAAAAAAGTTGTTGTTTTTTAAACGAATCTCAGGACAATTATTTAATAGAATGTGTTACGCTTTGATATCATAATTGTACAAAAGTACCAAAATGTAAAAACAAGTTGTGTCGGAGACCGGGTTCGAACCCTTGTCGCCAAAATTACAGTTCAGCGTCGTATCCACTGAGCTATGACGGCTTAGCATTATTGAGTGACATAATTAGGCTATACATCTAACTCGGTAATATCACGTGATAACACCGACTAGCCAATCACGCATAAGGAATGAATTCTACTAGGTAGACATACCCAGTAATCTTTTTAATGGAAAAATACGAAATAACAGCTAAACTTCAATAAATTGTAGTCTATGTGGTACTTCAGTTAGTAAGTTTCAATGCATTGTACACATTAATACCAAGTTTATGAGAGTTTTCGACAATTTTCCTTATTTTTCGCTATTTCATCATAATGAGTACAACCCCTTTAAACTCTGATCTCATATTGCTTAAAACTGATCGTCAATGCGGCAATGAAGAGCGAATGTGCTTGTTTTACTTTCTTTTTTTCCAGTAACCTTTCACATATTTTCTTCAAATAAGTTGTCCTCTATAAGCAACAACAAATTTTTAAATGAAAAACAAAAATCTTATACTAAACTAAACAAACTATAAATAAGATACCATGTTTCCGGTTTAAAATGACTATGTTTTAGCGCTCTGGCGTGAGGGTTGACTAGCGCCCTGCCAAAACACTAACACGCCAAAACGAAACAAGGGGGCACAGTGGTTTGAGGAAAGTTGGGCGATTGAGGGCCGTAATGGTACTTTCGCAAAAATGAAAATCACACTTAAAATACCCTGACAGATAAGTCAGAACAAGAAATTCATAACAATTGACAAAGCAATCAGTTTGATAAGTCCCAATCTTGAAACTGTAATATTTGCTTTAAGTGATGAAACTAAGGTTAAACCCCGCTGGCTCGAACCCGCTTGGCTCGAACCCGCTTGGCTCGAATTCCTATTTTGCTCAACCTGGATATAAAGGACCGATTTCTATCAACAAAAGATACTCTTTCCAGCTTGGCTCGAATTTTCCGAGGCTCGAGGTATTTCCGCCGATCACTGGGACTTCGAGCCAACGGGGTTCAATTGTACGTATATGCATTATTTTTTGTTGTTGAGTTTTTGTATCGACCAGGATATTTTGCAAGGAAATTAATCAATATTCATTATTTCTTTCAGCAAGGCATTTTGATGATTTTTTTTGCATTTTTTTAAAAATAATTTTGAGCTTGAATCTGCCATTTGTTTTAAATCTCAATTACACGGTGTTTCATCATTCTACTCATACTACCATATCAGACCCAATTTCTCGAAACTTCTTAACAGGATTAAGCTAAGCTCACTTTTTTGTTTTCAATAATTTTCGTAATATTTACTTCTTTAAGAGTTTTTATATTTAATCAAACAGCATGTTTTATCAGCGTTTATGGGTTTCTTGTTCTGAGGTAAGTGTCAGGGTACATACAATATGAGTTAATGTTGTTCCAAGAGAACTGTTTAGGCCCTAAATCGCCCACCTTATCTCAAACTACTGTGGATAAGGCCACATACGCCAAGTTCATACGAACAGGTACGAAAACATTCCAGGACGAGTTCCGGGACGTCAAAACATCAGAAAGAGATGAAAGGAGTCAGATAATGTGCTTCAGGGGCGGAACCAGGATTCTACATTAGAACCGAAACCTATTTGGATTAAAGTGTCGGCATGGGGGTTTGGGGGTACTTCCCCAAGAATTTTTTAACTATACCTAGTTCGAAATAGTGAATATTCGGCGTATTTGATTATATATTTTCTCCTATTTTGCAATTAAAAGTAAACTTGTATCCGCTTAATGGACCAGTCAATTGTAGCCACGGGCCCCCAGGAACGGGGAATAGCGGGGACTTTGACTTTCGGTTCAGCAAAGCCCGGGTAAATCCCCGCCCTGTGTCCCCGCATCCCAGGGACCCTAGATAAGGCCCATTGCTATTTTTGACGCGAAGACAAAACCACCGCATGCTTCCCGGCAATGCGTGGCCATCTGAAAGTTAAAAACACGGCCCGTTTTCCCGGCTATCCCTGGTATACCCCCGGACCTGGGGGAGGGGGGCGTGGTTGCAATTGGCTGGTACATAATGTTTATATTGTACTAAACAAGGACGTTTTTAAATTAAGAAACGAATTGCGTGATTGATGTTATTACCGGGATAAAAAATGCAGTATGGATGGTTAAAATACGTGGTGTCCGAATGACTACATGCGTACCTTTACAAGCCCAACTGCGTTCATATCCCCGATAATGCTACGTCGGAAGGCAAAAATTTGCTTAAAATGAAGACTTAAATCAAAAATAACTTTTCATTTACAAAACCATTTTAAATGAATCAAAGGGCAGTCTATGCCGCTTAAAAAGCCCCGCATTTTATTTTATTTCCGAAATTTGATGAGGTCATTATGCACCAGTCAATTGTAACCACGCCCCCCCCCCCCCCCAAGGTCCTGGGAATAGCGGAGACTTTGACTTTCGGTCCAGCCAAGCCCGGGCAAAGTCCCCGCTCTGCGGGGACGAACTGCTCGGGAAACCCCCGCCAAATGCCCCCGCACCTAAGGGACTTTAGGTAAGGCCCATTCCCCGCTATATTTGGCGGGAAGACAAAACCACCGGATTCACCCGGCACTGCGGGGCCACATGAAAGGTAAAAACACGGCCCATTTCCCCGACTAACCCGGTATACCCCCGGACCTTGGGGTGGGGGGGGGGGCATGGTTACAATTGACTGGTGCATTAGTTTCTTCAAACACTTCGACAAACCTGAAATAATGTTTGACAGTGCTCCGTGAGACGGTCGTATTGTGAAACGGTTTGTCGAGGTGTTTTAAGAAACTAAACTCGCAATCAAATTCTGGTTAAAGACCGAAGGTGGGGCTCCGTAAGCGGCGTAGAGTGCGCAATGTTTCATTTAAAATCGTGAAGTTATCTTTGTTTAAAGTCTTTTTTTTCAAATCAAAATATTGCCGTCCGACGTAACATTTATGACGCAATTTATCACGTGGTATATACACACACTGTTATAACAATACTTACTTTCATGAAAACCTTACAGTTATTCTCACTCACTCTCCCTCTGAATAGAGAACGACCCGATCGTAACCGGAAACAATTTATCAAATGACGTCACAATCACGCGGGAATAATTTGATCGCTACAAAACACTTGCGAAAGGCCAATGACTACAACTAATTCAACAAATCATAAATTTACTCGTTTGAATATGTTTATTGAAGTTATTTTGTGGTCAGGTGACACAAACAATAACAAGATAGACAATATTAAATTATATTGAAACTCGATTATTCGCGATCGGAACAAATTCGAAGATGTTGTGTTCACCGGAAAATATTTGCTACTGCCGAAAGGCCGTTCTTTTAATGGAATGGAATGGAAGTTAAGGTGTAAACATTCCAAGATATAAGGCATTTGGAAAAGACTAGATCGAAGCTATATTTCCGACTTGCTAAAAAGCACCACAGTTATCTGACCCTGTTGACTCAAGACCACACTTATCCGCCCCCGGTTGACCAAAATCCTGATGCTAATACAGAAAAATAAGTGCTTATTTTCAAATATCAATATCTTATTGAATTCCGATGAAAAAGAAGAAACAGGTACTCTAATTGCATACAACTTAACATAATTTGACACTGTATTGCAAACTAAAAATAGTTTCCAGTGTAAATATTTGTAAAATCATTGCTTGTGGAACTCTGTAAATTGGTTGTGTGTAGCCTTTTTCCTTCCCGACCGTAGGGTCATGTAATAGAACTCAAGTTTGTGAGACGCGGAATTTGTCAACGTTGTAATCCCCCGCCGAATCGAAGGTTTCGGGAGGGGGATATTGTTTTGGCGTTGTCTGTCCGTCCGTCCTTCCGTCCGTCCTTCCGTCCGTCTGTCCGGTACCATATCTTGGTAGGCATTGATCAGAAAATGTTCAAACTTGGTCAGAATGTTCCCCTTGATCAACTCTCGTTTTCTTGTGATTTTGTGTGGTGAACTTTGTGTCTTGGATTGTGCTACAGCAACCAGTTGCTTGTTTTTCAATACGGTCTGAGAAAAGCCAAGTTTGTGTCTATATGAAACGTATAGTAAAAATATCGTTGGACTTAGGCCAACTAGTGTATGTCTTTAAAAGTCAAACAAAACATAAGTATATGATCTTTATTCGGCAGATTACGTATATTTATAAAGCACTGAAAAGATATCAAGGCAGACCTTGTACAACAAACTTTTAACGTTTAAGAAAAGATATATCATGATAAAATATAAAGAAAAGGAATTATCATCGTCAGAAAATAGCATGTCAGTAAGGCATCCGAACTTTGTTATCATATGCAAGTTCCCGTTCTTTCCTCGCGAGATGAGAATTGCGCTTCCGGAACAAGCAGACGGCAACGAAAAGCAACACCAGCAGGATGACGCACACAAGTGCGCATGCGCCAATCAGAACGTACACAGACTCTGAAATAGTACAACATAGAACTACATTCAATTTAATATAAAGCTTTGAAACATATCTGCATACTCCTTATGCTAGAAGTGTACGACTGTGTTTTGAATTTTTAAAAAATAAATAAATTACTTTAACATCATACTGTCAAGGCCAGCGTGCAAAAAAACTAGCGTGCGTATATTGAAATATGTTCCGTATTGCACTGCAAGAGCTCTGCCTAATGGTTACCTATTCAATATTAGTCTTAAATTGTTCTAAGATTGATATAGCGTATCGGATTGCGATGTATTAATAACAAACCAATACAGTGAATGGTATCAATGATATGACCATAAGATTGCATATTAATAACCACCCCTGGTATGAGCAAATGTTATGACGAAAACCACGGAAACGCACCCGAATATGATACAATTTTCTAAATTACTAGCTTACCTTTGTATTCATCCTCCGTGCCAATGTTCTGCTGTGGTGTACCCTCCATTTCGAGACGGATTTCCAACATAGATGTGTTGTACTGGGGCTCGCTACGCCGGCGACGAGCGTTTGTGAAAAAGGAGCAGGGCTGAAATTAAATACTTAAGTTTTAAACGGTTAATTTCTGTGTTTTTTTACAAAAGATAAATGCACCTAAGATAACGATTTATTACAACAGTTTCTTTTTAAAGCTGCACTCTCACAGATTGAACGTTTTGACAACTTTTTTATTTTTTGTCTTGGAACGTGCCATTTTTTTTGCGAAAATCCATTGAAACCAATTATATAAGACTACTGACAAAAAATTAAATCGCAGATTTTTATATTTAAGTTCAAAAATGGTTGTTAGTAACGGTTTAAGCCATAAATCATTAATACTTGAACGAAAGTATGAAAATCTACGATCTGATCTTTTGTCAGGCATCTTTTATCATTGGTTTGCAGATATTTACGCAAACAATGCTCTTTCTAAGACAAAAAAAAAAAAAAAAGTTGTAAAAATGGTAAATCTGTGAGAGTGCAGCTTTAAAGAGCAGTTTAACTTATAATGGGCCGAATGTTCAGAACTTCGTTAAAATTTCACCACGAGTGACAACCAGTGTAAATACTCGAGTAAGTGACGTCATTTTCTAAATAACTTTTTTCATCGAAAACTATGAAAATATTCCTTAGCAAATAAAACAGTATGCTTTTTTCTGCCTCTACACGTGTGAAGTATTTTAGATTTTCTTCTTATATTAAATAATTAAATTAGTCAATCTTCTAAGTCACGTGATTCCTCGCAATAATTGTTACAATAGTAAATTTTAATTAACCTAAACCCATGCGAATCGTAGTACCGCTATGAATAATTCGCACATGTACGCAACCAACTGTTTTATAGACATGAACTTACATTTTCGCATTTCTGATCTTGTCGGAAGCCACTGAACCCATGGCAAAGGTCATAGTAGGTAATAATGTAGAGCGCGTTGGAGTTTCCAACACTGAAGATGTTAAAGGTTCCGGATTCCTGAACAAAAACCCTGTTGTTGTTTTGATCGGTCCCGGTATCTTGCAGATACCGGTAGCCGGGATTGGGGCTGGATGACACAGGGCATCTGTAATGAAAAGTTAAATAATGGTCACAGATCACTAAATAAATGTCCTATGTATTCTACAGTCAATTGACCAATTTTTATGCAAGATAACACTGATTTCTAGTGTTTCACGAACTCCAACAGCATATATTGGATAAAAGTTCCGCTTGCGTACTTTAAAGCTGCACTCTCACAGATTGAACGTTTTGACATCTTTTTTATTTTTTGTCTTGGAACGAGCCATTTTTGGCGAAAATCCATGGAAACCAGTGATATAAGACTGCTGACAAAAAATAGATCGCAGATTTTTGTATTTAAGTTCAAAAAATCATGTTTTATGCATTTTTCTTAAACCGTTCTTAAAACCATAAAACATTAATTTTCTAACGGCTCTGATTTTTTTGTCAGCAATCTTAAATCATTGGTTTGCAGATATTTCAGAATGGTGTAATTTGCCCTAAATTATTAGTCATTAGAATACAACCTACATTTTTAGCCTATGAAAATGACCGATAGTATATCATTAATCACTATGCTCAATCATTAAGAAATTCATCTTTCGCGGGTGTTTAACGGTCCGAGTACTGCCACTAATCCGATACCCATTTCTTGCGTCACGTATTTACGTTGACAATGTGTCAGCCAATGTGGTTGTGTTCTAAGTCAGTAAAATGGCCTAGAGCAAACCTTAATGATAAAGACTCAAACCGAGCATTCTTAAGCAATAATGTCATTTAACTTTTACATGAGTTATCATATAATCTACGCATGCCCACCATGTTGAGGATCCGGGGCCGTTCTCACTCGGGCTTTTTTGTTATCCATAGATGCCCGTGTACGCGTTTTCCGGTATCTTGAATTAGTAAGCGGTAAATGGAATATGGGGATGTGTGTGTGAGGGGTGTGTGTGTGTGACTGGGGTATGTGTGTGGGGTGAGGGTGTGGGGGGTGAGGGTGTGTGGGGGGAGTGTGTGTGTGGATGGGGAGGGTATGTGTGGGGTGAGGGTGTGTGTGGGGTGAGGCTGTGTGGGGGGAGTGTGTGTGGGGGGGAGGGTGTGCGTGGGGCAGGGTGTGTGTGTGTGTGGGAGGGAGGGTGTGTGGGGGGGAGGGTGTGTAGGGGATATGTGTGTGGGGGGAGGGTTTGTGTGGGGGGAGGGTGTGTCTGGGGGGAGGGTGTGTAGGGGGGTATGTGTGTGGGGGAGGATATGTGCGGGGGAGGGTGTGTGTGGGGGAGGGTGTGTGTGTTTTGTGTGTGGGTGCGGAGGATGTGTGGTTGGGGAGGGTGTGTGTGTTTTGTGTATGGGTGGGGAGGGTGTGTGTATGGGGAGGGTGTGTGGTGGGGAGGGTGTGTGTGTTTTGTGTATGGGTGGGGAGGGTGTGTGGATGGGGAGGGTGTGTGGTGGGGGAGGGTGTGTGTGTGTGGGGAGGGTGTGTGTTATGTGTGTGGGGGGTGAGGTGGGGGAGGTTGTGTGTGTGGGTGTGTGTTTGGGGAGGATGTGTGGGGGTAGTGTTGGGGGAAGGGTGTGTGTAAGATGAGAGAGAGTGTGTGGCGGGTACGGTGTGTTGGGGGGGGGGAGGGTATGTGTGTGCTTGGGGATGGGGGTGCTCGTTACCGGACATACGCAATCGATGTGATACGTGAGCCCCAAAAGTGAATATTTCAATTGTGGTTACGCCATTCGTAAAATATAAGTTTTGGTGCTCACTTGGTGAATTATATTACGATCTAACACTGAAGCAAACAATAATTCTCAATCAAATTATGCCACAAAATATGAGCATAAATGGTGAACAATAAGAATGAATAAAACGAAACTCACCCGTTGTTGTTGAAGAAAGTAACTTGATCTCCTGAATTCATCGTCGGAGTATTGTCAACCATTGTAAGAAGGCCAGTAGCTCCGTAGTGGCGATCGACTGAAAGCAAACATGACTTATTTAAATCCAATTGCGTTGACTAACTGATTTATTTGTGGCGTCTGTGGTCTAGTGGTAACACACTTGAATGCATTCGAAACTCCTCGGCCATTTTTATCGAAAACAACCTCGAAAAACTCTTGTTTGCAATACTACACTTCACTGGCAATGAATTTCAACTTACAAATTAAAACACTACTTTTAATTACTAATAAAAATCAAAATTTTACGAACAAATTCTAATGATGTACCGGCATACACCCGATGTTGTTTTTGATAAAAAATGGCAGGTGAGTGCCGAATGCATCCGAATATTGCATCGAGAAGCACAATGCGGCGGAATGAAACTGTTTTAATCGATTGAAACCGGTCTCGTATTAATCGCAAGGGGAGCAACTCGCCCAAAACACGAAGTTATCCAATCGGAACACTAGGGCTATCTCCGCCATACTGCGAACCTTGGATGTATGAGGGTCCATTTGAAAAAAAAGTAGTTCGTAAATTGAATAATAATAATAAAATTAATTAATTGTAGTGATTTAACATGTAATTTGATATTCAGTTTTAATTGATTCCTTGAGAAGTGTCTAAATAGATAAATAGTTCAAATTCCTTAGAGTAAAATCCCTAGGTTTAACTTCTTAATTGAAATTACTACGCGATCTACTTGCAGCGTAGTGCAATTGTAAGAATTCTGACATTGTTAACTTTCCAAACATCCAAAGTTGTTTTTGATTGAAAATGACCGAGGTGCTCCGATTGGTACGAGATCAGGCGATGAATTTGTTCACTCACGCCTGAATGTTCCAAATGGATAGTTGAGACGTAGTTTCACCAATGTTCCGATGGCGACGGAACCTGTAACAGGCTGGTTGTTTGAGGCGTAAAGCAATTGTAATGTCGGGGCTGGGGTGTAGATCGGGACGTTTTGGGATTGGTTCGGCGTTCTGAAAAAGACATATAATTGGCATTTGCAGGAAATAATGATCAGACATTGATAGGTATAGAGCTACCGGCCAAAGCGCATTCGGAACTCCTCGACCATTCTCTATCGAAAACAACATCGGTGGTATGCCGTTACATAAGTAGATGTATTTCGTAAAAAAATGAACTATATTAATTAAATTAATTATATATTAATTAAATGTAGTGTTTAAGCTTGTATTTGTATTATAGCAAACATTATTTAGATTCCCACGAGTTAAAGTCATTAAGTTTAACTGCTTAATTAAATAACTACGCGATCTACTTGCAGCGGACTTAAATATACCGATTAATGAGTATGTAAACCGTCCATATACATCCGAGGTTGTTTTGGATAAAAATGGCCGAGGAATTCCGAGTGACGTATTTCGCGTTATGTTGGTGGGGCAAGGAACAAAACACACAGAACGATCGACTGCTAATTTGTCAATTTTCGCATTTGCGAGGCAATGATGTTTACATGTGTGTGATATTTCGTTTACTTGCCTGGCGTTTGTCGACTGTATAGTGCTTTCGTCTTTTTTCAAGATCGTACACAAAATTACGTTCAAACCTAATGTAGCTGCCAGTGTTGTATTTATCTTTCAACTAAAACCACTAGCGGATCCAGGAGGGGGTGGCACAACTCACGCCCTCTATATAATTCCTAATTTACTTTTTATGTCAAAAAATATATTAAATTACTTTCAAAATGCATCATTCCCGACTAGAAACCCCCTGACCAAAAAATAAAACTATTGAAATTTCGGTTCTGAGGATGGGGCTAATGTCAAAAAGTTGTGCCACCAAGTTAGACCTACTCAAACGTCAATTCCTTGATCCGCCCCTGCAAACCTAGAGCTGTAATCACGAACAGTCTAAAGTCTGAGTCTAGACTCGAGTGGCAAAACTGCAAATCTTCACTTTATTGTAAAATTCTTTCTAATTGAGTTTTGTTGATGAAATCTGCCGATTTTTTTTTTTTATTTTTTTTTATTTTTCCAAATTGAATAATCCTTTACAATTTAAAAAAAAAACGAATGGTGTAAAGATGATTCTTTGAAAATAAACGTGCTTTTATTAGCTAGATTCGAGATTTGGACTTAAGACTTTTCGTAATAATGGTCCCAGCTTAAAACAAAGACATTGAATATGGATGGCATTTTGGCATCACTCTCAAAGCATGACTTGTTTAAAAAAATAAAGCAAATTATCTTCAAAAGTAAAAGAAAAGTAAAATACCCTATTGGCCTATCACAGTGCAAAGGTGGGTGGGGAAGGCCATAAAATTATAATATCTCAAAAGTTCATGTTTTTAGTTTCTTTTGAGGAGCATTTTTTTCAGGACGAAAACAAACATCCTTTGCGACATACTTTGTGATAATAATAAGTTGACCAAATTTAAAAAAATAAATATTTTTTTTCAGATTTTGGAAATAATGCGAATGCTTTTTGACTGAAAATCTGATAAAATCTTCTTTCGTAAAAAATGCCCAACTCCTAATAAGACATACACGGTTGCATGTATTATGCTTGCTAAATATTGAACCTCAAAACTTAATTATTAACTTTTAAACATTTTATGTTTCGGTCGTTCATTAAACATTTGCTCTGTGGAAGGCCCATAAGAGCTCATAAGAGTTAATTTACAGCTGCACTCTCACTGATATGCCGTTTTTACAACTTTTTTTTTATTTTCTTGGAAAGAAATTTTTTTGTGTAAATATCTGCAAACCAAGGATAAAAGATTGCTGACAAAAGATCAGATTGCAGATTTTCATATTTCCGTTCGAAAATTAATGTTTTATGGCTTTAACCGTAACTACCGGTTTAAGAAAATGCATAAAACATCAATTTTGAACTTAAACATAGAATTCTGCGATCTAATTTTTTGCCAGCAGTCTTATATAACTGGTTTCCATGCATTTTCGCAAAAATCGACTCGTTCCAAAACAAAAAATAAAAAAAAGTTGTCAAAACGTTCAATCTGTGAGAGTGCAGCTTTCATAATTCGATTTAAATTTCTCACTCGACTGTCAGTTGTGACTGGAGACGGTTGTTCGGGATGTTGTTGTCCGAACACGTGACTGTATAAATACGATTGTAGCCGTAATCCATGTTCTTGTCTTGCGGGAATTCGTAGTACCTAAACCGCCATGTCATGGTCTGTAAAGGAAAAATACAAGAAAACGTAAAGTCGGAAAACAGGGATGCGTAAAATTACAGGAATGCGTTATTTAAAGTAGAATAAAAGGAATTTTGTGAAAAAACCCCCAACAGAAATGCATAAACATACAAGAAAGTGTTAAGTCAGAATATAAGAATACGTAAAATCGAAATACAGGAATCGCAAAAATATAGGAATGCGAACAGTCGAAATACAGGAAAACGTAAAGTCGAAATACAGGGATACATATAGTCAAAATACAGGAATCGTAAAATACAGGAATGTGTTTAGTTGAACAAGAGGAATCTTCATAATACAGGAATGCGGACGGTCGATATTCAAGAATGCGTAAAGTAGAAATACAGGAATCGTAAAAATATAGGAGTTCGAACAGTCGAAATACAGGAATACGTAAAGATGAAATACAGGGATACATAAAGTCGAAATACAGGAATACATAAGGTGAAAATACATGAATCGTTTAAATACAGGAATGCGTAGAGTCGAAATACAAGAATAAGTTGAAATACAGGAAGGTTAAAAATACACGAATGCGTAAAAACGAATAACAGATATGCGTAAAAATACAGGAATGCGTAAAGTCGAAAAACAGAATGCGTACTGAAGTCAAAATACGGGAAGGAATGTGGAATACCGATTTACTTTGTTACAATGATAATTTATAGAAGTCACGTCGAGTGTTGGCACACATATTATAAGTATCTTCCATGGCAAAAAGAGTAAGATCCAAAACCGGGCGTATTGTGTTTTTGCGAAAACGAGGTTAACCGAGTTTCCGTAGAACACCCTGCGCGAGGGTCGGGATGAACCTATCTTACAAGAGCGGCTATGAAAGATGCTTTTTCTCCCCGTGTATTATACACATACACGCTGACGTCATACTGTACGATGCGATACGGGGTTTACCGCCTACCGTTTCGTCTATATCGTTAAGGCGTTGTTTATATTTTCATATCAATAGACAATGACGAGGTTCAAAACAATTTCAAAATAAGTTAATTTTGTCGGTATAATGAAATGGATGCCGTGCCTGTTGAAGGGAACAGTTTGTCTTATCAACTAGAGGCAACTAGTTGACCTCGGCAAAAGCTATATATAGTGTTCACTGCTATATTTGTGTATACAATCGAACCCCGTTGGCTCGAATTCCCAGGGACCGGCGAATATACATCGGGCCTCGGGAAATTCGAGTGAAGCGGTGATGCCACCATTTAGTAGAAAAAATCGATACTTTACATCCAGTTCGAGCTTTCGAGGACATCGAGCCAAGCGATTTCGAGCCAACGGGGTTCGACTGTGTGTTATAAACAGCAAAACTAAGAAACTACAAACTAGCGTGCTGTTTCACTTACCCGAACATTGTTGGCTCCCAACTGCAATAAAAATAAAATAAGTACTGACAATATCATTCATTGTCTGGCATTAATTCATTCTGCAGATGGAAAACCTTTTAATAAACACAATTTAAAAAGGTGGCGCTTCCGAACCACAGTATGCAAACATGAGCGGAAAAGGAGATATGTGGTCGTCATCATTAAGTTTCTTGTGAAATATTCAACTTAGAGAAAATGTTCTAATGTTTAACAACGCATATTTTTCATTTTGTTTTTTCATTATATATTTATAATCGTATCAAAGTTAGAAACAAGCTGGCGGACACATATACCATTTTTCTTAATCAACTACAATGCATCTGTACGTATTTGACACGATACGGGGACAATCGCAGTACTTATACGCCAAAACTCGCCCAATATCGACCAAAGTCGGCCAATTTGAGTTTCTGTCGTTTTGATTGGCTACTAAATACGGGATTCGAGGAACGGACAATTTTCATTGGCTGTCAAAACTCGCCCTTATATGACAATGCTGTTTTTTTTTTAAATGGTAGCCATTTTTTTCCGTTTTACCGACTGTTTTATCGACCGAGTCTTTGCCCTCGGTCAGCAGTATTAGCCTTCGCCCTCCAGGCTCTGTACAATACAGCTTACCTCGGAAAAATAACTGAGCCAATATGAGTTGACTTAATTAATCACAATATTATATCATTTAAGAAACAGGGTAAAAAGAAACATGCACGTGACGTACCACTGAGTTCACGCCACAACCGTTGACGATGATGGAATTATCGACGGGAACTTCGCTAACTACGTTGTAAACTCCGCCATTTCCTGTACCCGATGACTCAATAGAGCACGTGTTATCCTCAATGCCGGAGCTCTGTAAGGCAACGAGAACTCCGAGAGGATCTGTCTTCCTGTTTAACGATAACGTCATCCTGACCTGGTTAGGAGTCTTATTCTGCTCCTTTATACACACGGCAGACGCTGTGATTGAAAACAAAATGCAAAAATCAATTTCATTGTTATTTCGAAACATAAAATCTATAGAAATTAATGTAATTTGAAAGAAAAAAAATGCACTGAAAATTTCTTAGATTGAAAGTCTAACTAATTACTCCATTATAACATTTTGCATTCTAAACTTTTTCTAAGTTCTTGGACTCAAACCGCTAAATTTAAGCAGTAGTTTCATAGTTTAATAAAGTCGCTGACCTTGCCTTTGACCAAATGACCTTGATCTTGAACATACAAACACTTAGATTCCAACTCCCAGGCGGTCTGTATTTAAACGCATATCTATCTTCCCCATTAGTTTAAAACATGGCATGGTGGCTAGGTTGTGCTAAGCTCGTTATCGTTTACGACATGCAGTCGTATACCGTAGGCTCGAACACCGGCGAAAATACCTCGAGCCTTACACAGTTCGAGCCAAGCGAAAATGCTTAAATTCAGTATGAAGAAATCGGTTCTTTGTAGTCATCGAGAAGTTCGAGCCAAGCGAGTTCGAGCCAACGGGGTTCGACTATATATAATATTTGGTAAACAAGATAAGAAACAACGGAACCATTATGTAAAATAATAACTAACCTTCCTGCGAAGGAGTTCTTTGTCCATTTATGACTTGCGTGCATGCTATCTGCAACAGTATTAAGGACGCGAATTCAAATTAAAGCTCGACTCTCACAGATTGACTGCCTTGACATTTTATTTTTAAATTTGATAATTTAAAAAAAATAAGATTTTTTCGCCAGTTTCCTTGACAATTGAGATCAATTCTATATCGAGTTATTTTACATGACCGAATTGAAGGCATTGACACCAAAATAAGTTGATTCTGACAAAAAAATAAAATAAAACGATGTTAAAAGTTTCAATCTCCGAGAGTACAGCTTTGAAGTATAAAATCTATATTTTCATAAAAGTTGGACAAGGTCCAATGCAAGTACATATATGGTATTATTAAACACAGAAGTGACTTTTGTAGGATACTCCTGAAATGCATATTAATTAAGTTAATAATTTTGGGTGATACAATTGTTTTCCATATTTTTTTGTGCATTTAACCGCTGCATACACGCCTGAAATAATTGTCACTTTCTCTTTTATCATACAGTCAAATCCCGTTGGCTCGAACTCCCAGGGACCGGGGAAAATACCTCGACTCTCGGGAAATTCCAGTCAAGCAGAAATGCTAACATTTAGTAGAAACAATCGGTCCTTTACATCCAGTTCGAGCCAACGAGGAAATCGAGCCAAGCGACTTCGAGCCAACGGGGTTCGACAGTACGATAAAAACGACTAATTACAAAAGAAATAACAACACTTATAAATTATATTTAACAGATATATAAAACATAAAAGACCAATAACAAATATTGTCTTACCACTGCAAAGGCAATGAAAACCCTCAACATCCCCATGACTGAAACGTAACAGAAGATTAAGATTTAATTTGGTTTAATTATTGGCTAAAACAATCTGCACAAAAAAACATCTTTCACTTAAATTTACCAAACTAAAAATCCATTTCAGCCTTACCTGTTTTCAAGAGCCCAGATCTATTCCGATATTAATAATCCGTACGCAAGGTGCATTTTAAGCTATAGTTCATACATTGCTATGGTGATATTTGTAATCTCACGCACCACTGATGCATATAAAAGAAACTTCAATTTTGCATGGTTGGTTTCCTGATATGTTACACCCATAGGTAGCTCAGCCATGAAGAGACCATTAAAATAATGGAAAGAAGTTTTGAAAATGCTTTTAACCGGTAACTCTGTTTTCTTATATAATGCACATTCAAACACCCATCAATGAGGTTGTCGCGTCCTCTCGTCTGGGACCCGCCATACCATTTAGTTTTGAGCTCGAAGTCGGGATACCATTTCAGAGGCGGGTCCAGGATTCGATGTTAGATGGGGTGTAACCTTTTATTCTGGTATAAAGTATTGGCAAGGGGGTTGGAGGTAATCCCTCAACAAAATTTAAAACAGCCTAGTCCGAAAAGGTGCATTTTAGGCGTATTTTATTAATTTTCTTTCTACTATATTGAAATAAAAAGTAAACTCGTACGATTTGAGGTCGGGGTGGAGTGCGCTCGCCGGGGGCGCCCCCCCCCCCCTAGATCCGCTAGTGTATTTAGAAGTTGTAAGAGATTGGTTATATCTGCTTGCAAAAAAATGGTTCGAGACACAGTTGCATAGCCATTTATTTTGTATAAGTATATACTAACGGTCTTTAAGTTATTAAATGGCCTACAAAATATTTTGTTAACTACTCACCCACTAGGCCTGTTAGTGTTTAAATCAACTGCTTCACCTTATTAAAACTAACAACGGCTGACTACTAATTTACTAAAATAAATGTATTGGAAACTAAAATTTATACTGCCTTCTCATTAGACAAAATATTATGTTGATCTCTAGATAATATTTCAACAACCTATTGCGCTTCCTTTAAGGAATGAATTATCTGGGTTTTGCACGCAATTGGGCTGGTCAAAGTGTGTGGAGTCCGAAGGCCGACGACTCCAAATTTAAGAAGTCGACAAGACAACACGATCACATCATCTTTATGTACGATATACTTTTCAATATATTTGGGTCAAAATATTTATGTTTTAGTCAAATTTCATTTTAATCTCATCGTTTCCCATGTATATTCCTAATATTATCAAAAATAGTAATTAGTTATGCAATACTTAACTTTACTGGTAGATGAAGTTTTCTTCTTAAGGTTTTTACAACGTTCGAATATGAACAATTAATTCAAGCGTAGTCATAAATTTATTCACTGTTTCATGGGTGGAAAGTCATGCTTAATCAAGCATGGAATACAAAAAAAGAAACTTGTGATTCAATGATGCTTGCTGTTGGAGGTATAAGGCACGAATATATAGCAATTTGAACACTCTAACTAAAACAAGTCACTAACAATTTAATGGGCCGATAGTTCAGAATTTTGTTAAAGTTAACAACGTCTTTATAATCATGTTTGTTGACTTTCAAATCGTTACTGTCCTGCCAGGGGTGGTGTTCATAAAACTATAAAGTCATTTCTTAACTTATATCAATTTCAAATTAAAAGAAAAAAGTGATTTAAACATGAATTTTGAATGAAATCAATGGTAATGAAGAAATTCAGATAGTATGAAATTATTATATCATATGTTAAGTTAGTTTCTTAACTGAAAACAATGATTTAAGTTAGGTAATGACTTAAAATGTTTTATGAATACCACTCCTAGAAGATTAATATATAAATTTTTATTCTGCTGTTTTTCTAACAAGATTTGAGAAAATGATTCAGCTGTAGTTCTCTATATTTAGATATGTGTTCACATCATGAAATGTCTCACCTTAAAAAGTTAACGACGTAAGGTTAATCACGTTGTTAAATTGAACCTATTTCTGAAAAATCGGCAATTATAACTTATGCTTTAAATTTGAATTAACACAATGACTAGTTGAAATATTTTAGACAAATTACGCTCTTTGTATCGCAATAATGTGGTTCTCTGTCAGTATCGAGTTTTCAGTCATTTAAAAAAAAACCCTTATATTTTACATACAGTCGAACTCGCTTGGCTCGAACTCGCTTGGCTCGAATTCCTTTTTGGCTCGAACGTGAAGCAAAGGAGCAATTTCTATTAACTGAAGGTAAGCATTACAGTTTGGCTCAATTTTTTGAGACTGGAGATGTTTTCGCCGGTCTTAGGTAGGTCGAGGCAACGGGTTTCAACTGTATATAATAGTTAGATTTAACGAGCTAGATAAGAGCTAACATTATGACCGCTTTTCTATATACAGCATGCTGATTAAGTTTTTTCCAAATGTACATGGCCCTGAGCCGTATTAAAAAACCGAATTAGATCTAACTTAAACATGTTTAAATAGAATGTGTGTGATTTGAGTTGACAATTAAGTAGTTGGCCAATATACTGAATTAAATCACTAAGGTACATCTAAGGATAAGAATAATGTACCAGTCAACTGACCCCCTCCCCAGGTCCGGGGAAAAGCGGGGAGCTTGACTTTCGGTCCAGCCAATCTTCTGGTAAAATCCGGGGACATCCTAGGTAAGGCCAATTCTCCGCCACTATTGGCGCGAAAACAAAAACACCGCCATCACTCGGCACTGCAGGGCTACCTGGAAGGTAAAAACACGGCCCATTTTCCCCGCAATCCCCGATTAATCCCCATACCTGGGGGGGGGGGGGGGGGGGGTTGGGCGTGGTAACAATTGACTGGTGCATAAGTATGATATTGAATACTGCCCCCTAAGATACGTTCACTCTACGGAATGATCTGTTCAACGAGGATATCGTAATATCGAGGCTTCCGGTAAGTTATTTATTGAACTGGAAGTGTTACTTGCGAATTACATCTAGACCCACACCTGCTTTTATTTATATTCCGATATAATCCCTTTCACTACTCGAAAAAGTAACCGTAAGATACAATCGTTGACAAAGGGTCCAAATATCTTTATTAAAACTGATACTGCCTAATGTAAGGGAGAGAAAACTTAATTTCTTGATTCGCCAAGTAAAACAGGGTTACTTGTGAGTCTAACTCGACTCGAACGGATTTTTAAAGATTTGGATTTCACGAAGCCCGAGCCGAGTGAAATCAAAATATATGTATGCAAAAATCAACGAGAGACAAACACGACTTTCGATATCAAAACGCAGTACTAATAAACCTTTATAAAAATATATTACTGTTTTAAATTACATAAAAGTCACGTTTTTAATAGTGTACTACTTTTAATGACGTCCTAACAACAGCGTTAAATGATACTCGTGTTTTATTATATGCAAATCAATTTCCTTTTCCATATCCAACGGTAAAAATACATCACTCCGTATCGAAAAATCCGTATCATCATACTGTCTTTTTTCTGATTCCGTATCATGCTAGTACGGCGTGTAGTCTAGGAATTAAGGAGCTAAAATAGCATGACGAAATGACTGATAAAACCGGTCAATTTTAGTATACAGAACATTGCCCAATTTTACTGACGCCACCATTAGCAAGTAACATAGAAACATGAGGATAAGCATGAAGCAGCAAACACTTTCGATTTATCTTGACAACCAATTGTTTGCAAATTCGAAGATCATCAATTGTCATAAAAACACAATCATAGAAATGAGCAGCTCGGCAATACAAAAAAGAAGGCGAATTTGCGCTATCGATAGTTAAAGCAATTGACTCACGAACTTCCCCCAGTTCTGCATATAATGAATCCTAAGAACATTCACTTTGTTAAAATGGCCGCGTTACGCCTTTAGCAAATGACGATTTGTTTATGTTCGTAGAATAAGTACCGTTTATGTTTGTTATTTATTTTGTTCTTTGACATTCAATAATTATTTTTGTATTAGCAATTTATTTATTTTGGTGTGATATAAAACAAATTATTTTTATTTTGCTCAAGAAAATGTTTCGCTAGAGCAGCCTCCCTTGACTTCAATACACAAAACTACGAAACATATTCATACGCGCAAGCCATTCCATTTTTTGGGCGTTTGACAGATCTCATAGACAAAACACATACAGATATAAGTCACCAGAAAAGCGTCCTGTTATATGACCCCTTATTCAGGTTTCGTCAGCAAAGTTGAATACGGCCGGATTGCACTAGATGGATCAAGGACAAAAAAGCGATATGCATTTCACAAGAGGATTGTTTTGATAAAGTAGAAAAAACAAATTCTTGCGAAGTTGATCAGTTCCGGTAAGTTTTCATGTTTTGAATTTTTAATCAGTATATCGGGTGAATTTTTAACGCCAATGTTCTAGGGCTCATTTTTCTCAACACGTAGGTATAAATGCTATTGCCGTTTTCCCCGTAGGTTGCTAAACTACTTAACAGGAAAACATCAATAAAAAGCGGTAACTTGTTCGTTGCTTTGAATTGTGTCCAGTGTGTGTACCACTTGATAAATTGCGTCATAAATGCTACGTCGGAGGGCAACATTTTGCTTCGAATGAAGACTTTATACAAAGATAACTTCAGTATTTCTTCACCATTTTAAATGAAACAAAGCACAATCTACGCCGCTTACAGAGCCCCGCCTTTGTTCTTTTACCAGAGTTTGATTGAGAGTTTAATTTCTTAAAACACTTCGACAAATCCATTCACAAAACGTCCGTCTGACGGAGCACTGTCAAAACAGGTTTTTCGAAGTGATTGATGAAACTAATCATCTTATCAAACTCCGGTAATAAAACGAAGGCAGGGCTCTTTAAACGGCATAAACTGCCCTTTGTTTTATTTAAAATGGTATAGTAAAAAAAAAGTTATTCTTGTTTTAAGTCTTCCTTTTAAGCAAAATGTTGCCTTCCGTTTAACATTTATAACGCAATTTATCACGTGGTATACACACACTGGTGTCATTAGGTTCTGAAAGTTGAAGAAGTTTCTTGACTGTCGGTTCGTGAATTGTACTCCTTCGATTTGCAAATATCAAGACTCCTTTTCGGACTTTCAGGACATAGCGACGAATTCTTAGCAACAAAAAAGGTAGCTATTAAAAAAGTCAACTTACGCACATTCCGAGCAGATGATGGCTTTTAGAAAAAATATTATTCTTCAAAATGGAGCGCAGCTGCTCGGGTATATTCGTGAACACTAGAGCTCGATTCTCGGTCGTGCTGATGGGCTTGGCCATATGATGTAATATCTTGTGAATGTTTTCTGCGTATACGAAAACAAAAGTTAATATTACACATAAGTTATTATTTAGTGGTAACATTTCAAATTAACAATATATCGCAAAACGGTAATATTTCGAATTAACAATATATTGCAAAATTCATTCACAGCAAAACAATATCACTGTTTGACATGTGTACCTGCAAATGAAATAGTCACAGAAAATAAAATAAATAATCAATTTAATAAAATAATGGAAAGCCGTCGATATTCGATGACTTATTTTGGGTACGTATGTATCAAAACGGCATTACATATGTTGTTTTGAGAACAGGTAAGACGAAAATAGAAGTAAACCACCAAACAATCTCCTGTATAGAAATCAAAACAATATGCTGTACACAGTAGCAATTATGACGTAATATTTGACATTGTATACAAGCACCATAATAGAAGTAGTAACTCTACTTAATTTTATATGTATTTTTTTTTTAAATATTTACGCCTGTAATTCGATAATTTATATATCGGATCGGTAAATTAGAACGTAACATAGAATATTGTGTTATCAACGTCTATAGAAGAGAGAAGAACTCGAAGTGAGGACACAGCCCGAATGAGGCCTTCTCTTTCTGTGTGTGTGCACCATAATGTTTCTTGAATGAAAACAAATCGGACCAATAAAAAACGAGTTTTTCTTCAAACTGCTATGTGTCATAGCACACTTCCGAGCCAGTCCCGATTATCACAAGAACTATTTCGTCGAAGGGTCCACTGTCACAAAGCTTAATACTCAATAACAGGCTCTAAAAATAATTCGACTAGGCGTTTCATAGTATTAAATCAGGCCAAAATCTGAATCATAACTGAATTCTCATACATGCACAATTCTATCTGCTATTGCTAAAATCGAAATGTGCAACCAAAATGCTTTTAAAGGAAGCGATCCTTTTGTTTAAGTTCATGAGAATTTAATCAAATCGATATACCGTGACATTTTGTGAGCAATCAAGTAACTGAATCAGATATCCGGATGACATTATTCCAACATTGTCACAGACAACGCGATTGTGCAGGCTTGCGACGCCATTGACATTTCCGACAAAAGAGCAGACTGGATAAATAATGAATGCATTGCACGAAAAACAGTAGAAATACTCATATTGAATTCACTACTGTAATGAAAACAATGTAAAGAAATGAGGTCAACCTCGGCGTAGGGATATTTATAAAGCACTCCCTGCAACTAATAAATACAATTTACAAAAATGAGGTCACGCTCTGTGTAGGGATATTTATAAAGCACTCCCTACAACTAACGAATACAATTTACAGAAATGAGGTCACGCTCTGTGTAGGGATATTTATAAAGCACTCCCTACAACTAACGAATACAATTTACAGAAATGAGGTCACGCTCTGTGTAGGGATATTTATAAAGCACTCCCTGCAACTAACGAATACAATTTACAGAAATGAGGTCACGCTCTGTGTAGAGATATTTATAAAGCACTCCCTGCAACTAATGGATACAATTTACAGAAATGAGGTCACGCTCTGTGTAGGGATATTTATAAAGCACTCCCTACAACTAACGAATACAATTTACAGAAATATTTATAAAGCACTCCCTGCAACTAACGAATACAATTTACAGAAATGAGGTCACGCTCTGTGTAGGGATATTTATAAAGCACTCCCTGCAACTAACGAATACAATTTACAGAAATGAGGTCACTCTCTGTGTAGGGATATTTATAAAGCACTCCCTGCAACTAACGAATACAATTTACAGAAATGAGGTCACGCTCTGTGTAGGGATATTTATAAAGCACTCCCTACAACTAACGAATACAATTTACAGAAATGAGGTCACTCTCTGTGTAGGGATATTTATAAAGCACTCCCTACAACTAACGAATACAATTTACAGAAATGAGGTCAGACTCTGTGTAGGGATATTTATAAAGCACTCCCTGCAACTAACGAATACAATTTACAGAAATGAGTTCACTCTCTGTGTAGGGATATTTATAAAGCACTCCCTGCAACTAACGAATACAATTTACAGAAATGAGGTCACTCTCTGTGTAGGGATATTTATAAAGCACTCCCTGCAACTAACGAATACAATTTACAGGAATGAGGTCACGCTCTGTGTAGGGATATTTATAAAGCACTCCCTACAACTAACGAATACAATTTACAGAAATGAGGTCACGCACTGTGTAGGGATATTTATAAAGCAATCCCTACAACTAACGAATACAATTTACAGAAACGAGGTCACGCTCTGTGTAGGGATATTTATAAAGCACTCCCTACAACTAACGAATACAATTTACAGAAATGAGGTCACGCTCTGTGTAGGGATATTTATAAAGCACTCCCTGTAACTAACGAATACAATTTACAGAAATGAGGTCACGCTCTGTGTAGGGATATTTATAAAGCACTCCCTGCAACTAACGAATACAATTTACAGAAATGAGGTCACGCTCTGTGTAGGGATATTAATAAAGCACTCCCTGCAACTAATGGATACAATTTACAGGAATGAGGTCACGCTCTGTGCTGCAACTAACGAATACAATTTACAGAAATTAGGTCACGCTCTATGTAGGGATATTTATAAAGCACTCCCTACAACTAACGAATACAATTTACAGAAATGAGGTCACGCTCTGTATAGGGATATTAATAAAGCACTCCCTGCAACTAATGGATACAATTTACAGAAATGAGGTCACGCTCTGTGCTGCAACTAACGAATACAATTTACAGAAATTAGGTCACGCTCTATGTAGGGATATTTATAAAGCACTCCCTGCAACTAACGAATACAATTTACAGAAATGAGGTCACGCTCTGTGTAGGGATATTTATAAAGCACTCCCTGCAACTAATGGATACATTTTACAGAAATGATGTCAGACTCTGTGTAGGGATATTTATAAAGCACTCCATGCAACTAATGGATACAATTTACAGAAATGAGGTCAGACTCTGTGTAGGGATATTTATAAAGCACTCCCTGCAACTAATGAATACAATTTACAGAAATGAGGTCAGACTCTGTGTAGGTATATTTATAAAGCATTCCCTGCAACTAACGAATACAATTTACAGAAATGAGGTCACGCTCTGTGTAGGGATATTTATAAAGCACTCCCTGCAACTAATGAATACAATTTACAGAAATGAGGTCACGCTCTGTGTAGGGATATTTATAAAGCACTCCCTGCAACTAACGAATACAATTTACAGAAATGAGGTCACGCTCTGTGTAGGGATATTTATAAAGCATTCCCTGCAACTAACGAATACAATTTACAGAAATGAGGTCACGATCTGTGTACGGATATTTATAAAACACTCCCTACAACTAACGAATACAATTTACAGAAATAAGGTCACGCTCTGCGTAGGGATATTTATAAAGCACTCCCTGCAACTAATGGATACAATTTACAGAAATGAGGTCACGCTCTGTGTAGGGATATTTATAAAGCACTCCCTGCAACTAACGAATACAATTTACAGGAATTAGGTCATGCTCTGTGTAGGGATATTTATAAAGCACTCCCTGCAACTAACGAATACAATTTACAGGAATGAGGTCACGCTCTGTGTAGGGATATTTATAAAGCACTCCCTACAACTAACGAATACAATTTACAGAAATGAGGTCAGACTCTGTGTAGGGATATTTATAAAGCACTCCCTGCAACTAACGAATACAATTTACAGAAATGAGGTCAGACTCTGTGTAGGGATATTTATAAAGCACTCCCTGCAACTAACGAATACAATTTACAGAAATGAGGTCACGCTCTGTGTAGGGATATTTATAAAGCACTCCCTGCAACTAACGAATACAATTTACAGAAATGAGGTCACGATCTGTGTACGGATATTTATAAAACACTCCCTACAACTAACGAATACAATTTACAGAAATGAGGTCACGCTCTGCGTAGGGATATTTATAAAGCACTCCCTGCAACTAATGGATACAATTTACAGAAATGAGGTCACGCTCTGTGTAGGGATATTTATAAAGCACTCCCTGCAACTAACGAATACAATTTACAGGAATTAGGTCACGCTCTGTGTAGGGATATTTATAAAGCACTCCCTGCAACTAACGAATACAATTTACATAAATGAGGTCACTCTCTGTGTAGGGATATTTATAAAGCACTCCCTGCAACTAATGGATACAATTTACAGAAATGAGGTCAAACTATGTGTAGGGATATTTATAAAGCACTCCCTGCATCTAACGAATACAATTTACAGAAATGAGGTCAGACTCTGTGTAGGGATATTTATAAAGCACTCCCTGCAACTAACGAATACAATTTACAGGAATGAGGTAACGCTCTGTGTAGGGATATTTATAAAGCACTCCCTACAACTAACGAATACAATTTACAGAAATGAGGTCAAGCTCTGCGTAGGGATAATTATAAAGCACTCCCTACAACTAATGAATACAATTTACAGAAATGAGGTCAGACTCTGTGTAGGGATATTTATAAAGCACTCCCTGCAACTAACGAATACAATTTACAGGAATTAGGTCACGCTCTGTGTAGGGATATTTATAAAGCACTCCCTGCAACTAACGAATACAATTTACATAAATGAGGTCACTCTCTGTGTAGGGATATTTATAAAGCACTCCCTGCAACTAATGGATACAATTTACAGAAATGAGGTCAAACTATGTGTAGGGATATTTATAAAGCACTCCCTGCATCTAACGAATACAATTTACAGAAATGAGGTCAGACTCTGTGTAGGGATATTTATAAAGCACTCCCTGCAACTAACGAATACAATTTACAGGAATGAGGTAACGCTCTGTGTAGGGATATTTATAAAGCACTCCCTACAACTAACGAATACAATTTACAGAAATGAGGTCAAGCTCTGTGTAGGGATAATTATAAAGCACTCCCTACAACTAATGAATACAATTTACAGAAATGAGGTCAGACTCTGTGTAGGGATATTTATAAAGCACTCCCTGCAACTAATGAATACAATTTACAGAAATGAGGTCAGACTCTGTGGAGGGATATTAATAAAGCACTTCCTGCAACTAACGAATAAAATTTACAGAAATGAGGTCAGACTCTGTGTAGGGGTATTTATAAAGCACTCCCTGCAACTAACGAATACAATTTACAGAAATGAGGTCAGACTCTGTGTAGGGATATTTATAAAGCACTCCCTGCATCTAACGAATACAATTTACAGAAATGAGGTCAGACTCTGTGTAGGGATATTTATAAAGCACTCCCTGCAACTAACGAATACAATTTACAGGAATGAGGTAACGCTCTGTGTAGGGATATTTATAAAGCACTCCCTACAACTAACGAATAAAATTTACAGAAATGAGGTCAAGCTCTGTGTAGGGATAATTATAAAGCACTCCCTACAACTAATGAATACAATTTACAGAAATGAGGTCAGACTCTGTGTAGGGATATTTATAAAGCACTCCCTGCAACTAATGAATACAATTTACAGAAATGAGGTCAGACTCTGTGGAGGGATATTAATAAAGCACTTCCTGCAACTAACGAATACAATTTACAGAAATGAGGTCAGACTCTGTGTAGGGGTATTTATAAAGCACTCCCTGCAACTAACGAATACAATTTACAGAAATGAGGTCAGACTCTGTGTAGGGATATTTATAAAGCACTCCCTGCAACTAACGAATACAATTTACAGAAATGAGGTCAGACTCTGTGTAGGGATATTTATAAAGCACTCCCTGCAACTAACGAATGAAATTTACAGAAATGAGGTCACGCTCTGTGCTGCAACTAACGAATACAATTTACAGAAATGAGGTCACGCTCTGCGTAGGGATATTTGTAAAGCACTCCCTGCAACTTATGGATACAATTTACAGAAATGAGGTCACGCTCTGTGTAGGGATATTTATAAAGCACTCCCTGCAACTAACGAATACAATTTACAGAAATGAGGTCACGATCTGTGTAGGGATATTTATAAAACACTCCCTACAACTAACGAATACAATTGACAGAAATGAGGCCACGCTCTGTGTAGGGATATTTATAAAGCACTCCCTGCAACTAATGGATACAATTTACAGAAATGAGGTCACGCTCTGTGTAGGGATATTTATAAAGCACTCCCTGCAACTAACGAATACAATTTACAGGAATTAGGTCACGCTCTGTGTAGGGATATTTATAAAGCACTCCCTGCAATTAATGGATACATTTTACAGAAATGAGGTCAGACTCTGTGTAGGGATATTTATAAAGCACTCCCTGCAACTAATGAATACAATTTACAGAAATGAGGTCACTCTCTGTGTAGGGATATTTATAAAGCACTCCCTGCAACTAACGAATACAATTTACAGAAATGAGGTCACGCTCTGTGTAGGGATATTTATAAAGCACTCCCTGCAACTAACGAATACAATTTACAGAAATGAGGTCACGCTCTGTGTAGGGATATTTATAAAGCACTCCCTGCAACTAACGAATACAATTTACAGAAATGAGGTCACGCTCTGTGTAGGGATATTTATAAAGCACTCCCTACAACTAATGAATACAATTTACAGAAATGAGGTCACGCTCTGTGTAGGGATATTTATAAAGCAATTTCTGCAATTAATGAATACAATTTACAGAAATGAGGTCAGACTCTCTGTAGGGATATTTATAAAGCACTCCCTGCAACTAACGAATACAATTTACAGAAATGAGGTCACGCTCTGTGTAGGGATATTTATAAAGCACTCCCTGCAACTAACGAATACAATTTACAGAAATGAGGTCAGACTCTGTGTAGGGATATTTATAAAGCACTCCCTGCAACTAACGAATACAATTTACAGAAATGAGGTCAGACTCTGTGTAGGTATATTTATAAAGCACTCCCTGCTACTAACGAATACAATTTACAGAAATGAGGTCACGCTCTGTGTAGGGATATTTATAAAGCACTCCCTGCAACTAATGAATACAATTTACAGAAATGAGGTCACGCTCTGTGTAGTGATATTTATAAAGCACTCCCTGCAACTAACAAATACAATTTACAGGAATGAGGTCATGCTCTGTGTAGGGATATTTATAAAGCACTCCCTACAACTAATGAATACAATTTACAGAAATGAGGTCACGTTCTGTGTAGGGATATTTATAAAGCACTCCCTGCAACTAATGAATACAATTTACAGAAATGAAGTCAGACTCTGTGTAGGGATATTTATAAAGCACTCCCTGCAACTAACGAGTACAATTTACAGAAATGAGGTCACGCTCTGTGTAGGGATATTTATAAAGTACTCCCTGCAACTTACGAATACAATTTATAGAAATGAGGTCAGACTCTGTGTAGGGATATTTATAAAGCACTCCCTGCAACTAACGAATACAATTTACAGGAATGAGGTCAGACTCTGTGTAGTGATATTTATAAAGCACTTCCTGCAACTAACGAATACAATTTACAGAAATGAGGTCAGACTCTGTGTAGGGATATTTATAAAGCACTCCCTGCAACTAACGAATACAATTTACAGGAATGAGGTCAGACTCTGTGTAGGCATATTTATAAAGCACTCCCTGCAACTAACGAATACAATTTACAGAAATGAGGTCAGACTCTGTGTAGGGATATTTATAAAGCACTCCATGCAACTAACGAATACAATTTACATAAATGAGGTCACGCTCTGTGTAGGGATATTTATAAAACACTCCATGCAACTAACGAATACAATTTACAGAAATGAGGTCACTCTCTGTGTAGGGATATTTATAAAGCACTCCCTGCAACTAACGAATACAATTTACAGAAATGAGGTCAGACTCTGTGTAGGGATATTTATAAAGCACTCCCTGCAACTAACGAATACAATTTACAGAAATGAGGTCACGCTCTGTGTAGGGATATTTATAAAGCACTCCCTGCAACTAATGGATACAATTTACAGGAATAAGTTCAATCTCCACGTAGAGATATCAACAGTATTTACTGCATTCAATCAAATTTCATGATGATAAAAAGTAATTCGATCCCATGTAAATTATATTGATTATGATAAAACTAAAATATCTTAATATATGTTTATTTTTCCCCCCTAAGGTTGAAATTAAATTATGATATATGATATTTGCATTTAAAATTATAACACAGGATCTAAATCGAAAATTAGAAGAATTGGCAATCGATTGGTTAAACGCTTTAAAATGTTCCCCTAACATTTCTTATAAATTCATGACAACCAGTTAGATTTGTTTACTGATTTGGAAATATCTAATGAAAATGCAAAGCTCAGCGAAAGATATTTGGAGACCTTATGAGCCACTAAATAATACCTTTGCATTTTCTTCCGCTTAGCATTTTCCCCTTTAACTTCAACCGCTGGTCTCCAAACATACTAAATCAGAAATATATACAATTAGTTGTTTACGATTTGCTGGACCATTGTGCGAATATGAACAATTGAGGTTATCACACATTGATACCGCCAAGTATTAATTAAAAAAAATTATATCTGAACCTCAACAAACATTCCAACGGAATGCCCGTCTCCTTTATCGCAATGAAAGGTGTTTATATTGGAAACTTCAAACATTGAGTATGCGCACTCTGTGTAACTAATAAACCCATGTCAGCGCAGCGATAGCTCCACATTGCGATAATGGGTACTGGAATTATAGAACTCAGTCGGTTAATTTTGTGACAGCGGTGGCTTTGGCATTAGTGTTCCAGGTACAACAAGGCTAGGATATCGCCGGGTATGGAGCTTTTGTTCGCTTATCTCTGTGCCTGTGGGATAGTTTACACAAGTAAGTTCCACCATTCGGTATTTAAATTTAAAAATGATATTTTGTGTTTCAGGTTAACGTTATTTAAATTTATTCAATAGTATAAATTCGCGTTTGTGTGTTAGCAGTTGTACCAAAGTATAATATTTCACTTATCATATCAATAATATTCGTAAGAAAGTGAACTGGATAGAGCGTGCGTTTATCCTCAAAACACTTTTAAACTTCAATATATGTTCATCAAGCACTAAATCATGATGGATTATATATGGATAAAAGCATTAGATTAGGGTATCAACTTAATTGCAAACTTGTGTAGGCTTTTTGTTGAACATATTCATTTTGATCCTAATCACTTTCAACTAAAACTCGTTATATTTCCATTTCCCTTAATGTTTACATGCATCGAAATGTTTTAAAAAATAATAAAAATAAACCTTTACGATTTAGATACGATTTAAATATATCGAGTATCAGAAATATCCAAAAATCAATTACTAAATCGGCCGAATTCCACCTAAATAACAAGCTGAAAATGGGAGGTTTGATCCTTTGCTACGATTCTATTTTTATATGAATGGTACTAGTGCATACAGTTTGTGTAATATTTCCATTCTAAAGAAAGACCTGGGCATTACGTTTGGAGTTAAACTTAATATGAATTTATTTCGTATCGCTTTATTTTGTAATTTTCGTTTAAGTTTAGTTACGTTATCAGAAGTGTTTCTTTAGTAAATATTTTATTAGATTTATAGAAACATTTGCGTTTAGCTACTTTTAAAAAAAGGGGTTTAAAATTCATTAATTAAGGCAACACTTATGTTTATAGAATTAAATGACTAACGTCTGCCCTGTTGAAACGTTGCATTGCAATTTGACAGCTTTTATATAAAAAAAATTGAAAAAAAGATAGCCATGAATCATGAAACCGCAACCGGTTTCATTTCAGGCATCAGCGAGTATGGTAGCGGCTTCGAGTAGGTAATAAATAAAGGGACCTGCTATCAAACTACTGATATTCAACACCAACTCGGTTCCACCTAGTGCATGAGGTCCAGAAGCGATAAACGAATATTGTTGTGCTTGTCTGTTGTATAGGAGCCGTAAAGGACGCTTCGTACTTTGTCAACAGTACACATTGCTTATTGTTTGGTGACCTTATATGGATTATATAATATGAGTTCCTGTTCTTGAAACAGAAATCCGCTTATGCCGATTCTAGCTGTGCCCATTCAATGTATTTGGTGTTTCTGAAATATGTGTAAGTAATTATTATTGGAATAACCAACAATACAATTTAACTGACAAAACATGCTTTTTGTTAAGAAGTCTCTTAAAGAATGATCAAATATTATGTATATCTGGATGGAATTAACAGAACTAGTTCACCATCTCACTGATATAAATTGTCAAACATATAATGTTACGTAATATATTGATTTTTATGATCATTTTAATGATGTTCATTTCGTGTTTAGCTTTGTTTTATGTTTTACTTTATTGTATGTGTGTTTTCATCTAATACTAATTACGCACACGTTGATATATTTCTATAGTGTGTATGTTGTTGACAATGTCCAATGTACAAGTCGGAAATCTGAAGTAAAACATAACCTACATCAGTAATGAAAACGTTACACGCAATAACTGTCATGCCATTGTTGTGTTTTTCTTTCAAGAACGATCTGGTTATTGTCTCCAAGGAAAATTAATCGGATAAATGTCATTCACTTCGTGCGATTGGCAAAGATAGATTGTTTTTACGTTTTGTTTTGTAAGATATGCCACATTCAGCATTACAATTCGAAGACCTTACATAGTTAGAGCAAAATTACTTTAGTACTAATTCAGTGGTAATGCTACAAATTTAAACATCTCTTGTTATGTTTGATCATGCACTTTATCTCTTTCAGTAATAGGTTTGCAGTATAGCCTACGAATTACGACATTTCCTTTCGACGTCTATATTTTAGTATCGACATCATTGTTTGCCTTTAAGCTTCGATTACATCGCTAAAGAGTGCACCATTAAACATCCATGTCGCAATATGAACTCAAATGAGTGTTCAGAAACCATTTTCTGTCAAAGTTAATTTCTCATCGATGACAGCCCAATACGGTATCACCAAATGTTTTGATTTTTTTTCTTCAGATAAACCATTTGTGTTAAATATTGTCGTTTTGGTAATTAATTGTAAATTTGTGTTATTCTACAGGTCTTTGAACGGGTTATTGTTCACTAAAATATGTCGATGTTAGTGTTATTGGATACTGAAAATATTTCGGTAGCTGTAGCAATAGGTCATTGAAAATGTCTAGTTGACTGTAAGGGTTTTTGGCTACTGGTAATGTCTCGGTAGCTGTAAGGGCTTTTGGCTACTGGTAATGTCTCGGTAGCTGTAAGGGCTTTTGGCTACTGGTAACGTCTCGGTAGCTGTAAGGGCTTTTGGCTACTGGTAATGTCTCGGTAGCCGTAAGGGCTTTTGACTACTGGTAATGTCTCGGTAGCTGTAAGGGCTTTTGGCTACTGGTAACGTCTCGGTAGCTGTAAGGGCTTTTGGCTACTGGTAATGTCTCGGTAGCTGTAAGGGCTTTTGGCTACTGGTAATGTCTCGGTAGCTGTAAGGGCCTTTGGCTACTGGTAATGTCTCGGTAGCTGTAAGGGCTTTTGGCTACTGACATGTCTCGGCGACTGTAATAATTATTCGCTACTGGACAATTCTCGGTAGATGTCAGGGTTGTTCGCTTCTGGACATTGCTCGGTTGTTGTTAAGGTCATTGGTTATTTGAAATGTCTTGGTTTCTTTAGTTTTTTATTTACAACAAACCAGCATTATAGAGCAAGACAAACACATTACGGCATTATTGCTAAAAAAAAGCTTTGTCGAAGGCTTGTTCGTACGATTGCCACGAGTTCCAACTGAACGACATAAGCGAACTAGAGTTTTTAATGTACTTTATGTAAACACACACTACACAAAGTTCTTAACACGTGTCAGTGCAGTCTAATGAATGGAGTGTCTCAATATCAGTGTCAACAATGTAGTTGCCGTACTTTTAATTAATGGCTTCAATCAAACAGAATCTTCAACTGCATTAATAGCACATCCGTTTGAAATTGATTTATTAACTATACAAATGTTGAGTAGAGACGTCGTTCTTTCAAAAACAAAAATAAATCTGTTACTTGTTATTGCATTTAAGGATTCAAGCTCTATACTAGAGATTGACCAGTATGTATGTTGCACTACAAATACAACAATCTTTCTCAATTAGTAAATTTTGGGATTGGAGCGGTCAGTTAAAAAGGAGTACAGCAGGGGCTTAAACTAGTTGATGGGTCTATCTAGTGGATTAGTACCAAACCGTACTCTTGTCCCAAATTGTGGTTACCGCCTTGGAACGGTCAGTTTAACAGGAGCTCACTAAGGTTTTAAGAGGACTAAAACTAATTTAGTCAACCTCCGACTCAGTGCAACGAACATACAAACATACCTTTTATGTTTTCTATAGGCCAACGGTCCATTCAAACATAGACAACTAAATACAATTTAACACTACAGTGCAAATATGTGAGTCTGGAACATACTATAATAATATATAATACCCCGGGTTAAAAATATTCCTGTTTTTTTTTTTAATCCGATAAACAAGTTGAATAGTTGTAGTTTCCAGTTTGCTTAAAACGGAAAACCAAATAAGCTCGTGCTATTATGGCATTTTATATTCAAGGGAACATTAAATGTCCCGTGAGCCGAATTATCAAAAAGATTGCCCCGGATATCTTGTTTATTTTCTCGTATTCAGAGCCACTCTGATTGTGTGTTTCGAATTCTTTCTTGGTTCAGCTTCATTGCGTGTCGGTAAACCAGGAAATACATATCGTAGCTTTTGTCTTGTGACATGTGTGGTATTATGTGTACAAATGAGAACGGATGACTTGTTCTCACAACGGTAACGCAATGCGATAATATCCCCTTGGCTTGATTATTTGGCGATCTATATCCATATTCATTTAAGCTTACAAACAAAAGAGAACTGTACGCAATATGTTCCCATTGTAATAAGGAAGTAAACAAATATGTGAAAACACCAACAGTAGTATTTCCCCAGGTCCAATGTCCGGACATGTGGTCGCCATCTGTCTGATCGGCCCCCAGTCGTCCCAGCGACGAATTGTGTGGTTGAGAACCTAGAAGTAAAATTGATCATAATAATTGTGAAAAAATTTCTGTGTTCTCGTTCTATAAATAGTAGATACTACAGTTAAAAGACAAAAGTGATCTAACGGGGACTTCTTTCCCTTATAATTAAGTTTAAAACGATCTCTTTTACCCTTCGATTTCCTTTGGTAAGTTCAGTCTCATTATATATAATTCACTTCGCTGCTTCATTTCGCTCATATTGTCCAGTAATTTTGGGTTTGTATTCATTTGTATGAACGTACAAAACTTTTCCAAGCACAGCATTGCTCCCACTTTGAAATTGCGAACCGTTTTTACAATGTCTATGATAATGAGATAAATTGTCTCCTTATTTCGAGATGCTAAGGCCTCACTAGCCTTTAGTTAGTAAGTTCTAATTAGGAAATACTAACTCATCATTACGTGGTAGTTCGTAATAATCATGAGATATTATCTCGTAATTAGGAGGTACTATTAGATAATACCTCACACGAACTGTGTCTGCTTCTTTTAAAATATATTACAGTTATGGCAAATTAGCAGAGTTTATTGTCTTGCCAATGGAGAATTTTCCGCGTTTTGTTAATAAACATTGGGAACTATAGGGCAACTCAGTAGCGTTGAATGTAATCACTATCCTGTTTAAACAGATGGACTGCGGCAATATAACCTCGAATGGATATACGCTTTAACAAAGTGTATTTTCAATCATGCTGATGTTTGCATATGTTTGCACAATTATATATAACCTCTTGAATTTAATATCCACGTTCTTCAAACAAAAAAACGGTTACAAGGCGCAATCTGCCTTGGACCTCAGTTACTGAAAAAGCTAGGTTGAATACAATAAAACAATGCTAAATACAGGGTGAAGCCCAGTAGTCTAAGATTAAAAATAAGCCATGTTTGGAGGCACCAGGCAAGGGATCAAACGACATTGAACTAGAGTCACACACGTATAAACACCACATTCACAAATTCAAACACTTTTAACGGACCACACATGCATCAATATAGCTTTATCGATAAGTGTTGGAATTACTGCATTGGAACAGTCAGTAAAAACCAGTTCAACTGAAAACTGAGGGCTTAAACTAGTTTATATAGTCCAAAACCTCACATTTCTTCCTTAACTCCCCAACGAAGTATTTACAGTACAAGTCAACGGCCACAAACGAAGAACAGAAGGCAGTGAAACAAACAAAGTACAAAGCAGTCTTGAAACGGTTTATGAAAACACAAGGTTTCACTGGAGTCTTAAATTGTACGGCCATTAGCCCACACTTGTCCCAACATTTATCAACATTTCAAAATCTTACTTTAAGCCTCAAAAAAGCTCACCATACGAACGTAACGTCATCAAAGTAATTAAAAATACTTAATAATGCAAAATTAATGAAATTCGAACACCAAAGAGTAAAATGGTTTGTTGTAAGATAATGTTCATGGATATTGTTTTGCCTATTCTAAAATTAACTGTTGATAGGATTATGTAATCAATTATTGAGTAACTCTGATAATTAATTAATGTAAATGATTTCAGCAATCAGGAAAAGTCCAAGATTTATGTTAAGGTAACTATATAATGGCATTCCCATGCTAATACTACCCCTCACGAAGCCACACACTTTGGCTATAGTAAAGCAAGTTCAACTCATCACTATTTAAAATCAACGCTAAGAGAACAATTGTGATGTGTCATTACAAAAGCTGAGCAGATATATTTGAAAGATACGTGTTCACACAATACATTTTTTCGCTTCAAGAATTATCTTATTTATAGGTCCATGGCAAAATATTTCCACTCATTGGCAATGCTATATTACTTCGTACGTACGCAGTCTTACATTGTGGTAATAGCAGTTCTAATTAGCTTAGTATTTACTAAATAATTCAGCGTTTACATTCCGAGAGTATGAATTACTACCGAAGTATGTCAGTAGTTATTTCAGAAAGTAATATCAACTCTTTTTATGATCGATGTTTTGAACTTTTTCAGAAGAAGTTTTCTAATTTGGTTAAAAGGATGCACTTTGGACAAGTCGATTTTTAAAAAAGATCATTCCTATCAACCTCTTATGCGTTCTATTGTTTGACTGTATGCCCAAACTCAACAGTATTAAGCATGTGGTAGCAAATACATGTTACACATAAGGTTGAATGACTACTTTAAATCGGTTTAGTCATTTTCTGTTTGCAATGCATGACAGTTCCAAGGCCTTATAAGTGTATAGGTTTATTTATATCAACTATTGTGTTTTACCATGCATTTTCGTCCGAGTGTAGTTCGTGTGTACTTATTTGTTTGCGGCAAGCTTTTAAGTAATGTTCCATCTAACAAGACCATGGTAAACGTCATTGGATGCTGGACATATAATTACAACCAACAAACATTATAAAAGAAAGCAAACCAACATAGTCTTACAACGGTAGCATAGATAGCATTTACCAAGATCATGGTAAGGGTAATTTTTAAATGGCATGTCTCGGTAGCTCGGTAGAGGCAAGATAAGCTTAATGCGGTAACATAGATCTGATTTCAATATTCAGTAAACAACAACATATATGTTTAAATTAGGTCAATATGACCCGTACTGCAAACATGTTAATACATATAATACAAATCATATGACGCAAGTCTAAGGAAATCTGAAAAAATAGTAATCTCAATATTAGTTAATTATATCGCATGACAAACGCTACCAAACGTTTTCCATCCGCATAAAAAGTAAACAGCCAAAACACAATGACATAATTAAGTGTAAAAGCAGTCAAACAAATAGAAAACCTCAGAATCAATTGCATCAATATAGCTGCCGTGCTGTTCATTAATGGCTCTCACAAACATAATATTATGTTGCATTAATCATTGCAACCGATGTAGCTGGCTCATTTAAGTTTTTCATTTGCATTAAATAGGACATTCGATTAAATTAATTTTGTAGATGTTAAAATATTTATAACTGTCATTCATTGAACGTAATAAAGTTTGAGGTTTGAGCCACAAAGACTAAAGCTTCATTAGGAGCCGAGTATGTACTATTGCATACACGTTTGTTTGAAGATATACATCTTCTGATGATTGGTTTGTATCAAGAGATACAGTCTTATTATGGTTACTTAAGATAAATAAAAGTTACCCTTCGAGATTTGAGACCTTGACATAAAATCGCAAGATGTCCGCTCTTGGTCATTCCTCCCCGAATAACAAAGTTTTTTCACAATTTTATTAGGAAGACGTAAGAAAATTGGGGGAATATGCACTTACATGCTCATTAAGATATTGAAAGGCTAGACATTTTATATTTTGTATTTGTAAGATTGAAGACATTTCTGTTCGTTATTGCTGCTTTCATATTTATCACAAACACACAAACTTATCACGTTATTTGATTTGTTATTTCAATATACGCGTCTACGGTCAACAAACTATTCAACCGAACATCAATCAGTTGTCTTGCTAGAATTCAGGACAAACCCCATAAAAGGAGAAGCAATCATTATTAGACTTACTTTCTCAAGAACTCCTACAACATGGGCCAAGAAAGGGGAATTTTACGACCGTGAAGCACTTAAAAAAAGAATCATAGGAAGTGGGGTGCCGATATCTGTCTTATAAACATACGCAAATCAAGACAAATGGGTATTCGGCAGTCGCGTAGAGATCTAAAGTCAAACTTGGTTATGGAAATTGTACTGATAGGTTCACCAGCGTCTAAAAGACAGAATAATTAAATACAATAATCGTTGATATCGTAAGTTTAATGTCATAATGTACTGGTAGAAGGTTTTGGTTCTTTCTGGTATTAATCCACGACATATTATCGAAGGTTTCCTTGCAATTAGTGTTCATAAATTACAAAATACGCGAAAGTAGCCTACGCTTGTTCCACCTTGATTCTCTTTTTGACCTTTCTCTTCCATATGCTATCAACTTATTTTATAATATTCTACTGAAAGAAGTCTCAATCTCTTCAACATAAATTTTCCAAATTTTTCATTAAATTCACAGTTTTTTTTGGCTAGTTATATGCTGTCTTATGAGTCTGTAAGTGTTTTTTTTCTTTATACTGATTGCCGTTAATGTCAAGTGTAATGAAGATAGATACTTAGATAGCAACTTTATTAGTTTATTTAATATACCGTTACAATTCTGGATATGGGAAATGAAACCGTATTTGATCAATATAATATGTTTAAACCAAATGCATCTTATTTTATATTTTTTATAGCGACCGATAATAAGTTTGGACGACAGCTGTGTCAACTTTTTGATTAACAACCAGTTTGCCATTTTAACTTACCTTTTTTCGTACTATATTAAAGAGAAATCTAGATTTTATTTGCCAGAAAATGCAAGAACTAAGAAACTATCACACGCTTTCTGTTTCTAGACGCTTTTTTAATGTATCCCAAAGGAGATTTAAAGTGCAATTTCTTTGTAAAATATAATTACCATCAGTTATGTAATACCCAATAGATCATAGTTATATAATTACCGGTACATTTTAAGCAGCTAAAGAGGACACTTTAGTAATTGTGTAAAAGATGGGTTGCCCTTAGCTTGTGCTTCTGAAGCGGTTTTATATTTGATTATTTGACTGCTAGGCTTGTCCGTGTTGTTTTAATAGCAGTATTACAAAGGCTTTAAGATGGTTCCACATTTATCAGTCATCGCTATTTATTTTAACATTTTTATATTTGCACTATTCAGGAAACACGGGAATAAATAGCAATGAAATTGATGACAAAAGTGTTCTGATGAAAAGTCAAAAGTTGCAAAAATGATTGTCACATTAAGATACATATTAATATTTGAATAATTAAAAAAATATTTA
Organism: Mya arenaria; assembly: GCF_026914265.1. Lineage (NCBI taxonomy): Eukaryota > Metazoa > Mollusca > Bivalvia > Myida > Myidae > Mya > Mya arenaria. The sequence goes on from NC_069134.1 coordinate 52,745,972, forward strand.
AATAAATATACCTCAAAATTGATGACAGATATTGCGAGTATATAACCTCAAGCTCCCAAGTGTAAGTGTTTGTTTTGAATATGCAGTAAGTGACATTTTGAATAATTAAGAAAAAACAACAATAAATATTTCGTCGGCAGCATGTATCAAATCCTGTGTCCGCTAGATTTGCAGTCAGCTTCCATATTCATTGCACCATGCTACACATACGCTTTTGATGAATTGTATGTAACATGGAATGTGTCAATATTGAAGCGAGCATATTAACATTTGAATGCTTATTAGGATTGTTTTGGTTGAAGTGAACATACGCTATACATGTAATTGTGTTAATTGGATTTTGCTATCAGGTAGTACGGTATTGAGAAACTTTCAAGAGGACATGTTGCACCTTTTTGTTATTTATGGTGATGGTTTTGTTGTTGTTTTTGTTGTTGTTATCATTTCTTAATTTCAACGAATGAACTATCCAAATCCAACTATGTCCGTGGATTCCATTTTGGATCTTTAATGTTGCCTTGTGAAAGTTGTGGAATCATATTATTAAGTGATTACATTCAAAGTGGGTACCGAGTGGGTTCTGAGCCGTCCTGGTAATGCCACTGAAGATATTCACAGAGAAGAAAAGTTCATACTTACTGATAAGTGTTCATTTTCACAGACAACATACTAATATTAGTTTTATAAATGTTATACAAAGAGAGAAAAGTTCATACCAAATCGTGAGATAATTATGCGATTGTTGTCTCAATATTAATATGAAAAAATATAAAAACATGTCGAAAAAATAAATTAAATTTAAAATTAAAGCTGATAGCTTCAACGATGCTTCACAAATTTTCAACTTCTGGGCTTGTTCTTGTATTTTTCGTTATATTACTCATGTAGAAGCTTTGTGCAATTCAATGCCAAATCAACTAATGAATATTTCAAACCACCATTCACATTTAACGAACAGAATGATTTAACAAAGCTATCTCAGATTTAAAGTTGACTGTTTAGGTACCTTTCAAATAAACAGGGATAATGACTTGAACGAGTACAGCCTATCGAGTTACAGTATGTATTTATTATGAAATGAAATACACAGAACATAGCGACCAGGGAATATCAACTATTGTATGAAATGCCAGTATAAACAATTCCTCTGATTGTATGAAACGTTGATTAGTTGTCCACAGAATATCGTTGGAATTTTATCGATACAAATTAACCAATCATTAAATGGTTTGGTTGACTTTAACCAAACAAAAGAATTAATCCGTTTTACACAATTGGCCAATGATCATGTTGTAGCTTCATTCGATTAGAATGACAACAAAATAAGCAAATTGTTCGCATCCCTCAAAAAGACGTCGAAGTCATACATTATCCTAGCAGATACAGTAACTGATTCCTTATAAAATATTATGTTGATGTGCAACACCTTGTTTAATTGTTCTGATATTTGCGCCAATAGATCTCAGTTAAGCAAAATCAGCCTTACAAGTGTTCTCTGTAAACAAAACATGTTCAGAATAACGTAACATTTATTTCGAAAACAGAACTGGAATAACTTAAACAAATTTCTTTAGTTTATGCCTTTTCAGAAGTTTTCTTTGTTGAAACGACAGACAAGTTTATGTTCGAGTTCAATTTTCGATATCTACAGGGGTAATTTTCCCTGTATTTTCCGTAAATTGTCAAATCGGTCACTTCCTTATTTTGTATTTTAGTCCCAATCTTTGAACAATTAATAAATACCTAAATTGAACATTATGGATTGTCAGTGGCCGACATAAAAATGCAAACACGGAGTATATATGGTATTTACTACTGACACTACTTTAGCAAGAAAGCCATGATGGAACTATACTTTGAGTAGACTGCTCTATGAAAATATCTTTGGTAAGATCATCCGAATAGATATACATAATAGTAACGAACATAACTTCCCAATTGGCATTGGCCCACAGATAAATATTTACTCCTCAACCTTGTTTCCTTAAATGAACTGCCGTTTGGCAGTGGCGATTTTTTTCGATTCGGATATATAAATATAAACATTGAAAATTGTTATCATGTTATCGTTTGTATAGTGTCAGGAGTCCACAAACACTTTTATTTATTAATTATGACATGTTTACTGCGTTGTTAGCACTAGCCTTTCAATTTTACGTTAAAAAGCGATTTAACGTTTTAACTATGTAGTGATTATTTCCCTCGTTATTGTGACGTAATATAATAAACTGTTAAACGGATTACTTTACGTGTTTTAATATGTCAAATCGTTCACGTACAAATTGTTTTGTCGCAATTTATGGCCAATTCATTCCGATTGGGTTTAGCAATATTACGCCTATAAAGGCTCATAAAAACAAACCAGATTACCATTATATATTATTTCATATTTCGTTTCATACATGAAAGGACAATATATAACGAACAAGTAAGAGCTTAAGTGGTTTTGTTTTCATTCCTTTCTGTCAAAACATAACGAGAGGGCACCTGCAAAATTGTTTGCAGTGGCATAAGAAGCTTTGTTGACCAGAGTTTAATGAAAGAGATAAAGCCTGCGTTGTAATGGATTAAATGCTTGTTTTGTGCTGGATATTGTTTTAGTTACAATCTAAAATATGAAAATGAACAGTTATCAAAGAAATCACTATTCAATATGGTACACTATTTTTCGGTAAACACTAGTTTGATCCATCTCTTCTATTCAAATCTATTAATTAGTTAACAACTTAATGAAAGACGTTTTATTGTGTTTGTAATTATGTATCAATTTAATACATATAGAATAAACACGCATAATGATATGATGTGAACATTGATATTAATCATTCTGATGAAGTATTGGGACCGTTTCATTCCTGAACAAAGATTGATTTCTCATGGGAAATTATAACAAAAAAATATTTTGTGATTTATTACCAACACGGATTAGTGTTTCGTTTGTACATTTAAATTGTTTTGTTGAATAAAAAATATTCATGTAAGATTAATCTAATTATAATGAAATGAAATATTGATAGAACTTTGCAAGGCCGTCGCAATAGTTTAGCATCATTGCGTAATGTTGCATGTGAACATGGATACATAAACAATTAGAGGCCTACGTAGATGAAGGTACCTCACTGTGGTTTGATAAAAAGTTTAGAAGTCCTACGCAGATAAGCAGTACCTGCCGCAGATGTTATTATCGACGAAATACAGTGTACTGCATAAAATATTTAAAATCCAAGCGAAGTCAAAGATTGCTATTCAGATATCATAAAACGACATATTTGGCTTGTTTGATGGCAGCTTTAGGCTTGTTTAATGACATACTTGTTTTGTTATATGGCAGTATAAGCCATGTTAAATGACAGACAATGATTCGTTAAATGTAACCACAGTTTCATTGCAAGCTCAAGCAAACGACGGAAATGTGTTGTTGTTATATTCTAAGATGCCATATGCAGAATTGTTGCCTTCTTATGTTAAAACTGCTCAGCAACACTTCTGTTAAGATACGGCTCAACTTTAAATGATTGTACTTGACTTGTTTTGGGTACGTATGTATCGACAAGACTTTAGATATATTGTTTTAAGAACATGTGTTTGAAAGGGCTTGAAGAAAATAGATCACCAATCAAATTCTGGTAGATAATCATGTGGCGTTGTAAGCGACGTAGAATGCGCTATGTTTTATTAAAAATCAGAAAAATTGCATTTGTGTTTAGTTGTATTTATGACGTTAAATATCACGTGGTATACAAACACTATAGTATAAGAAGTAACACTACTTAATTTAATCTGTTTTTGAAAATATTCTCGCCTTCGATTTTACCTAACCGCATTAGCTTTATCTATAGGATTGGTATACTATAACCAAATATATATAATGGTGTTATTTTAACGTTCTATAGAAAAGAGAACAGCCCGAAGTGAGAACACATTACTTTGACTCACACAGATTCTATGTTCAAAAGTTAAAAGTGTGCACCATAATAGTTTTGGATAAAAAACATCCGGGCCAATATTTTCAGAAAGACTATCAGTAGGACTTTTTCGTCGAATGTTCTACTTTCACAATACTGTCTTTTTCCAATAACAATCTCTCAAGAATAATTCGTTTTATAAAATATAGTCATATTCAAAGCGTTCTATGGAATTTAATCAGGCAAAAATCTGTATTAAGACTCACTTCTCATCTACATACAATTAAGTGCAAAAACAATATATTTCATTGAAGGGAAGAATGATAGGGCATAATATATAAATCATTTGCAGACCTTGCTAAAAATCTAAATGTACAACCCCTAGGCTTTCAAGGAAATTTCTCTTTTGGATCATAACTTGCAGTTAATTAGGATTTAAATCAAATCGATAACTCGTAACATGACGTGAGCAGTCAAGTCACTCAATCTCATATTTGAATGGTATTCTTCCAGCATTGTCACAGACAAAGCGATTGTGCAGGCTTGCGACGCCAATGCCATTTCCGACAAAAGAACAACAAACGGAATTGATAATGAATGCATTGCAAGAGAAAAACAGTAGAAATATCCTTTTCGAATTCACTACTCTAATGAATACAATCTGCAGAATCTACAGAATTAACCACCGTATAGTTATAAAAGTACTCCCTGAAACGAATGGATACAATTTACAGAAATGAGGTCAACCTCCGCGTAGGAAATATCAATAAAAGAATTCCATGCAACCAATGGATACAATGCACATAAATGAGGTCAACCTCCGAGTAGGGGAATTTCAAAAAGTATTCACTGCACATAATCGATACAATGTACATACATGACCACGTAGGGATATTTAAAAAACTATTTTGCAACTAGACAAATCACGTGATGATAAAACAGTCCTGCGACCTCTAGGTAAATTAAATTTATTATGATGAAACTTAACTAAAATAATCTGGAAATATCTAATGAAAATGCAAAGCTAAGCAAAATATATTTCTAGACTTTTCTTAGAGCCACAAAAATTTATTTTTTGCATTTTTTCGCTTAGCATTTTCCGCTTCAACTGCTGCTCTCCAAACAGATTGTCTCAGAAATAAATACAGTCCGTTGTGTAAGATTTGCGGGACCTATGTGTGAATATGAATAATTGAGGTAATTACACCTTGATACCACCCAGAAATAATTAAAAAGTTCTGGACTTCAACAACATTCCAACGGAATGCACGTCTCCTATATTGCCTCGAAAGGCGTTTCTATTGGAAACATCAAACATCGAGTATTCGCCCTCTGTTAAACTGATAAACGCATGTGAGCGCAGCGATAGCTCCACATTGTGGTAATGGGAACTGGAACTATAGCACACGATCTGTTGATATTGTGACAATGCTGCCATTAGCATTAGTGCTCCAGGTACAGGAAGGCGAGGGTATGCAGCTTTTGTTCGCTTACCTCTGTGCATGTGGGATAGTTTCCACGAGTAAGTTTCACCTTTTTGTATTTAAACTTTGAAAATAACACTTTCTGGGATATGTTTTTTTAATCCGTTAAATAAGGTATATTCGCGTTTGTCTGTTATCAGTGGTACAAATCTATTATATTTTACTTATAATATTATACCGTAAGAAAGTGCCTCGGACAGTGCGTGCGTTTATCCTCTAAACGCTTTTAAACTTAAGTTTGTTTTCATCCCGGAAATCATCATGATGAGTTATATATGAATAAAAGCACGAGATAAAGGCCTCAAACTGATTGCAAAGAAATGAAGCCCTCTTATCGAACCATTTTTTATGGTCAACAATCTGAAATAAAACACATGCTTAAATGCATCAAACTTTATTTAAAAAAAACATAAAAAGAAACCCTTACGAAGGAAAGTATCACAAATATACAAAAATCGAATTTGTTATTGCCCAAATTCAACAAGTTAAGGAATGGGTGTTTTGATTTGTTTATGGTGATAAATATTTTACACTTTGCGTACAGTTAATGTATTATTCCCATTGTAAAGGCATTCCGTATGGTGTTTAACTTAGATTAAACATGTTTACAGAGTGTTGGGGTTGTAAAGGTCTGCCCGCACCTATTGGCTGCATGGCTTGAATCAACACCATTTCCCGTACATTGTTGAACGAGGTTTACACGCAAAGAGATTATTTTAGTACCCTCCGTACTCCTCATATTTAAAAAATAATAAAATAATAATGTTATATGATAACGATGAATAATACTTAAATCGTTTCACAAGCGAGAGAAGACTTGAAAGAGGGTTAAGTCCCGGTCAAATGGTGGTCGACCAGGTTCTTTGTCCGTCACCTTTCACCCAGGGGAGGTTCAGGTGCTATCCGGCTTTAAACGTTTATCCTCCCTTTTATCACAATACTTAGATATTCAAGTGAATATTATTATTTTATGTAATCCATTATGTTTCTCTTGATTGTTATGTTTCAACGGTGATGATACTTATCATTACGGCATTATACTTACTCAAAACTATTGTTTTCACGATGTAACGCTTCAGTGACCTTCTCTTCTTGGTGAAGCATGAGCACCCGAAGGAATGATAAATTGATGTTTTTTGTTTATGAGTCTCTTAAAGAGTAATCCAATTTTGTTTATATCGGAATTAAATTAAACAGAACTAGTTCTTTATCTCTCTATTATAAATTGTTAAACATATAATGTACCGTAATATATTATGATGTTCATTAGTGTGTTTTGTTTTATGTTTTAATTTATTGGATTTATTTTTATTTTCGCCTGATACTTTTCACATACACGTTGATATATTTCATGCTCTTTAATATGTGTGTGTTGTTGACGAGGTCCAATGTAAAAGTCTGAAGTATAAAGTACAACATAACCTACATCTGTAATGAAAACGGTACACGCACTAACTGCCATGTCATTGCTTTATTTCCCTTCAATAATGATCTGGTTATTGTCTCCTGGGGGAAATACATCAAACAAATTTCCTTCCCTTATGTGATTGGCAAAGCTAGATTACGTTTACGTATTTTTTAAGATAGGACTCATTCAGCAATACAGCTTGAAGAACACACTAAATAATGAATTGTTTGCATAGTGAGAGCATGAGATACTATCGTATTATTTTAGTAGTAATGGTAGACATATTGAAAATATCTTGTAACTATAGATGATGCGCTTTAAGTCTTTCAGAAATAGGTTTGCAATTTGGACTAAGTGCAACGCTTTGGACTAGCCGAATTCAGTCATTTTTTCCACGTCTATTTTTTGTATGGACATGATTGTTTGCCCTTTGCTTAAAGTCCATCACTTTAGTGCGCATCATAAAAATGCATGTCACAATATAAATTTGAATTTTGGTCATAATTATGAGACCAAATCTTATATTATTATTATTATATTAATATTATCTCGTAATTAGGTTATTCTATTAGATAATATCCCCACTAACTGTGTTTGTTTATTTCAAAATCTATTACAGTTATGATAAGTTAACACAGCCTATGGTACTTACACTTGAGAAATTTCAACGGTTTGTTAATAAAAAATTGGAACTACAGAGGTTGCCTCTTGTAGTAAATTCAGTATTCTTGACAGATGTGTGTGTGTTTTTGAATAGGTGTGTTTATGTTAGAGTTCAATTTGGGCGATCTAGAGCAATTCGGCGACCGAGGTATCCCGCTCATTTTTCTGTAGATCGTTAAAATGGGACTCTAACTTACTTGTTGTTAGCTGTTCTATTTGTTAGAATCGATCTACATTAAATGAATGAACATATAAATGTCATCGATTCACACAAAAATGAAGTAGGCCAATGTGACCTATGATCAAACATTTCAATACATGCACATGTACAAGTCATATAATGCAATATGAACACCCGTATAATAAAATAAACTATTTAAAAATAAAACGCAAAAATGTACAATGATATAAATCATTATTAATTATATTGTGAGACATAATAGTATATTACTTTCAATTAATAAATAAATAGTTCAGCTCAAAAACACACCAGAATTACATATTTCACTGAATGCAATGTACAAAAATATACTATATATACAACAATATATTCTTTCGTATACGGTATATGCTGTTCTGTATGGCCATAACACTAGCCTACAGACAAACACTTGAAGCAAGCCTAATGACGTCTGAAACAATAGTTATCCTAATATTTATGTCTATTATTAAGCAATAATACACTTTTGGCAATCAATTTGTATCGAGACTAGCATGATCGTACGATTTTTCTGAATTGATTTTTGAACGGCAAAAGTAAACTAAGCTTTACCGAATGCATTTTATGTAAACACACTGTACACAATGACATTCATAAAATATAAAGGCAGTCCAACGAATAGAAAAACACAGAATCAATTGCATGGGTAAACTGCCGTGCTGTTCAATAATGGCTTACATAAACAGAATATTTAGTTGCATAAATTATTGTCATCACTGTAGCTGCCGGGTAGCTCATTTCTGTTTTTTAGTTGCATTAAATAAAAGATCCGATTAAATTGATTTATAAGATGTTTAAAGACGTCATTTATTCAAAGAAATCAATCGGTCCTCAGAAATTGAATAAAAGAACATACTGCTATTTATATATATGTTCTCTTGCACACTTATCTTATCACAAATCTATGAATAAATGTGAAAGTATTCTGCATATTTAAAGAAAACATATTAAGACTAAGACACTTAAGACATACTAATTACCATAAGAATGCAGAATTTAAACAAAGAGCATAGCTTTATGGTAATGATTATGAGAGATTGTGAAGAAATTTATACGCTTTTGTTAATTTCCGTCAGCCTATATGGTAACACCAATAGGTTCGTGCTATCATGACGTTTTATAGCAATTAATTAATATTAATTAGCAAGATTTAGAAAACACACAGAGACACATTGACTGCACAGCTCAAAAAAAATAGCATTTCATATCGCCATAGTTGTCGAAATGTATTTTGCTTTACATAAGATGTATGTCTATTAAGAAATAGATTGAGATTCGCGGCCAGGACACACTATTGCCAGATGTGTGCGATCGGTAGTTTCTCCAGAAAAAAACTACAGAAACAAGCTCAGTAGCCAAATGTTTAAACATAAACCCCGTTTTAAATGGCACAGGGTCAACGCCAAAGACATAGAACACACAAAAAAAAAAAAATCACAAGCAAGAAACATGGAACAACAGCACAAAACTCCACAAACAACACAGTGCATATATACTATATAAAACACTAGGTATGTTTATCAAATTTACAAATTTGACGTTGTTTTCAAGATCATTTTTGTAGACCTAATACAATTGGATGTACACAAACTTGATCATTCAGATATTGAAATACATTAGTATTTTATTTCTTGCATTTGTAAGATAACAATTGCTTTGTTGCTTTTAAGAATATCACACGCATTCAGATTAATCACGTTTTTTAATGGCAATATATGCGTCTAAGGTCAAGAAACTAGTCAACATAACATCAATCAGTTGTGTGACTAGAATTCAGGACAAACAAGATGTGGGCAGTTAACGACCGTATAGCAATAAAAAGAGAAAACATACAAAACATCGGATATGGGGTGTCGACATCCGTCTTATAAAGATACGCAAATCAAGACAAATAGATATTTTGCAGACGCATACAGGTATAAATTCTTGTTTGTGTGTGACAAATGTACTCATAGATTCGATATCGTCCAAAATATCCCAAAACGAAAACTCGTTTATATCGAACAAGCCATAAGGTACCAGTAGAAGGTTTTGGTACCTTTTTTATTAACCCAAAATATATTACCGAAGGTCTCCATGCAATACATGTTCCTTAAATTAAAATAAATGACGAAAAAGTAGCTTATCTGTGTGCCGAATATCTTCGGGAAGCATTTGCGTGTGTCGCATAACCGCGTGTTGCAAAATACGAGTACACTTCGCGTTTATAAAAGTTGTTTGGTAACACCTTAAAGCAATAGCGTGTACTTTTTCAAGTTCAATTTTAAACATGTTTTACACTTGCAAAAGAACGGCTTTACATTACCAAATTCTCTAATTCAAATTATAGTAGTGAGCTTCGCTGGTAACAACCACTGCGTAATCTACAAATAAAAATAACTCTACGGAAAATAGACATAAAACATCAAATCATCAAGTTCCGCCTTAAATAACAATATAGTTACTAATATTTCAAACTAATCCTCAAGAGTGCAGATCAGCAATGTCAGGAACATGACGCAATAAATGCTATTTAAACGTCTCTAAATGACAATTAACTGGAGAATCCGAGAGACATCAAGCAAACTCATTATGTTTACCTGATGTCTTCAGCTTTTCTAAATCTTTAATACGACGTAATGTACTTGGGAAGAAAGGTCAGACTTGAGTCAAAGATCTATCAGACTTAACCTATTAAATTGTGATAAGACGAACGCCGTCCAAGCATTCAGATTAAGAATATATAGATTTTTTAATTGTTCAGTTACGATTTTCTTATTCGTCAGACCATTTAATTTTGGTTTTGGTTTTAATTGTTATGCCTTTAAAGACGACCATTGTGTATTTTCGGATCGCGACCCTTCCGCTTAATTTATTATGCATTTTGGTAGAATTTCAGAATAATTGCACAACTGTTATTAATTTATTATGAACTATTAAATATCACTATAGTTTTATTAGTAAATGATGCTCTTATGCAAATCAACTGTGTTTTAAGAAAGAACTTAAGTGTTCAAGCCCTTATTTCTAAATCATCATGAGTCATTTATAACTGAATTAAGTTTAGTTCAATATATATGTGTTTTGATGTCAATTGTGTAATAGTAATATTCTTTAGTATTTTGGATTTTAAAAGGAAATTATCTTTATGCATTTCACGATAAACGTATTGATTTATTTGATAAAATGTATATAAGTAAGACATTTGGCTTTATGTTATAATTTGCTTACGCTTGATACGCCTAATAGATTTCGAGCTATTGAGGCCAGGAGCACCCGTCTCAAAAATTGTTTGACACGAAATATTAATATCAGTCAATGTGAGAATTATAACTGATCGTTAAAGGAAATACTTCTTGGGGTTAACTTCACCGGAGAAGAACTTCATGTGATTAATACGATCGAATTCAATCTGATTTTATGGACTGGCGATAATGAAGCAGGGCTAGTTAATCCGTAATAAAAGAAATCTTGATAGAATTTCCGTTTTTTTACAAGTCTTTCACTGAAATGATCTCATCACTTGAGAATTTTGTAATATAGATACAAATTCGACCGTTACAAAATCAGTTAAAGAACACCGAATTCCAACACCTCAATAAAATATGATAAAACAAAATGCATCTTATTATATTTCTTTATACAATATACAAACCGATAAAACGTTCGGACGACAGCTGTGTCATGTTTGTCTTTATCAATCAAATTGCCTTTTCAATTTTCTTTGATTCGTACTATGTTGAAGAGAAATCGAGATTTGCTCTGCCAGAAAATGCAAGAAGTAAGAAACTATCATATTCTTTGACTACTGGACTTGACCTGTAATTTTCAAAGTATTATTACAAAATGGGTAAGATGATTCCATATTAATCAGTCATCTCTATTTAATGTGAGATGTATATCGGCACTATTCCGGAGACACGGGCAGAAATAACAATAATCAAACTGATGACAATATTGTTTTGATGATAAGCCCTCGATGGTCTTCAAGTGATTCTGACAGTGAGTGATGACTGATTACTCATGTATCATGAAACAAACTCTAAAACTTCAAAAACTGTTTTCAATCCAATGTCCATCCGTGTTTATTTTGCATACGCATATGGCCTTTCAAATATTTATTCTGAAAATGGCGAACGGTGTAATTTGGTAATGTATTCATGCCATGAATAATTTAAAAACACAATCGTGCATTAACTGTTATGTAGGAATATACATGCATCAAGAAAAGTTCATTGATGAATTTCCACTTAACTGTCTGCGCTGAAACACGAGTAAACTATAAAAACATTTTAAATATATTTTCTACACGAGCCGGAGTAGAAATGACAGCTACGTGATTATTGATTAAAACTATGCGTGAGGGGCGTCCCACGGGTAGAAGCAAAGCAAACACTTTTTTCAAAATATTTTTTTTTTTTATTAAACTAAACAAACTGATATCAGTGCCATTAAAATATACACAGGGAGAAAACATTAATACTGATTGTTAAGATAATTATACAAAGGTTTTCCCAAGCCGCTCGTTTATGAATTTATGTGACCACGTTCACGGAAAACGGATTTAATTCATTTGCATTAAAGATAAACACAAAGAGGAAACATTCTTAGTAAATATTGAAATAAGTATGCAATGTTGTCCCAAGCAGATAATGGCTCCAACGATGATTCACTTCACAATATTTGACTTCAGGGTTTGTCCCTTTATTTTTAATTGTATTATTCATGAACAAGCTTTGTGCAATTTAACACCAATTTAACTGATGCAGATTCCAAAGCATTCAATTTAGTTTAAACATATTTATTTTACAACGATTGTGAAACAAGTTATTACAACATTATATTAATCACTCTCGTTAGCATTCAATTTAACAAACAGATTTAACGAAGCTATGCAAGATTATTGATCGTGAATATGAATTATATATGAGTAATTTCGTATTGTCCAATAACAACATCAAATTGAGTTTCATTTTAGACTGTTCAATAAATAGAATACTCAGAACTTATCGATCAGGGATTATCAGATATTGTATGAAATGCTATTAAACAATCGCTCTTAATACTAGAAATCAGCCAATTGTATAGAATGTTGATTACTTGTGAACAGTTTCTTGCTTGGTTAGTTTGCAATGTAATTGATTCTGTGGTTCATTTGATTTATACTGACTTACAAGAAAGGAAATTGTTCACATATCTCAAACAGACGTCAAACCGTACATTATCCTAGAAGAGAAGAGATATTGATTCATAAATATTATGTTAGTTTGCATCACCTTGTTCAATTGTACAAATGCTTGCTTTCATAGATCTGAGTGAAGCAAACTCTTGCATAAAAGGATTATCTTTCAAAAACGAGTTCAAAATAAAAAATGCCTGTAATACTTTCTCGAAAACGTTATTTTTAATTTATTATCACTTCGATACTGTGTATGATGTGAGTTTATTGGAAGCAACAAGGAATGTGGGTCTTTTCTTCTAACAACAAATCTGGAACAATTGAAATGAACATAATTTAGTTTACGCTATTTTAGTTTTCTCTCTTAAAACGGTACATTCAAGTTGAATTTACTTTAAAAAGAGCAGCACATACTTGGACTTTTTAATGGGAAATTATACAAAATATGGTTTATTTTGTTCTTCTTTGCCAGATGAATGTAACGTTTAAATATTTATGGATTGTAACAGTTTTTCTGTGAAAGGTCGCTGTGTTCTATGTCTTTGGCCTGTGCCTGTGCAATAAAAGGGGGTTTATGTTTAAACGTTTGGCTACTGAGCTTGTTTTATGTAGTATTAACATAAATTATGAAATAGAACATTGACATACTTTTGCATAGCCGGTGCAATAGTCTAGCAACTTTCCGTAATGTTCTATGTGTACATGTAAATACATGCATTAGTGCTGAGCGTTTATGAAAGTTTAGTAGTAAATGTTTGAATATATATACAAAATTGGTCCTACGTAGATGAAATGTACCTCACTATCTTACAGGAGTCATACACGCATTAAGAGTTCCTGCAACAGTTTTGTTATTATCAACGACATGCAGTGTATTGCAATTATATCTAAAATCCAAAGGAAGTCTATTCCTATTTAGATATCATACAGCTTTAATCGGAGTCATGCAAAACACCGGTCGTGATTGTATGTGAAGTCTTAACCGTTGCGTAATACAGAAATTAACCGGAAAATGACTTTGCACACAATACGAGCAGTTTGTATTGAACACTGAAATGAAATACCAAGACTTAAGCAAACTTGGAGAATCAAAAATTTATAAACTGCGAGTTTAAGCACTCATCCGAAATAATAATTGTATGCTACTTTTCGAAGATTAATCTGTGTAGTCACATTTGTATTATGAAATGGCTGACAATCAATCATATGTTTAAAATTTATGGTTATCCACAATGATAACTGGATATAACCATTCATTATCAGACACTAGAGTGTTCAACAACGTTGTTTCCACATATATTAGGACGTTTCTTCTAAGTATATGTTTCCAGGTCAACTTAGAAGGAATGTCCCGCAAGCAAGAAATTGAGTATGCAGCCCGTATTGTTTAAAATTCTCACAATATCCTATATAAATTTGAAATTTATTCATGATACATGTTGTTTGAAATTAAAACTATAAAAATGTTGTCAATGAATTGGTAAAACGATTTAAACTATTTCCATAACATCTCCTATAAATTCATGACAAACATTTAGTAAAAACAACATAAATTTGGAAATATCTAATGAAAATGCAATGCTAAGCAAAAGCTATTTCGATACCTTTCGAGCCACTCAAATTTACTTTTTGCATTTTTCTCTTTACTTCAACCACTGGTCTACAACAAAAAGTTTCTGACCTGAATGCAATCCGTTGCAGCCAGATTTATTACCAAAGAATCACTTGCTGGACCTATGTGCGAATATAAATAATTGAGGTTATCACACCTTGATACCGCCCAGTAATAATTAAAAATATACCTTGATTTTAACACACAATCCAACGGAATGCCCCTCTCCTATATTGGCTCGAAAGGCGAATATATTGGAAATATCAAACATCGAGTATGCGCACCCTGTGTAACTAATAAAACCATGTCAGCGCAGCTATAGCTCCACATTGTGGTAATGGGAACTGGAACGATAACACGCGTCTGTTGATATTGTGACAACGGTGGAATTACCATTATTGTTCTAGGTATGGAGCTTTTGTTCGCATACCTCTGTGTCTGTGGGATAGTTTCCTCGAGTAAGTTTCACCTTTTTGTATTTAAACTTTAATCTTTGTGTTTCAGGGAAATGTTTATAAAATGCGTTCAGTAAGCAAAGTTCGCTATTGTCTCGCAAATACCTCAAATAATGAAATGAATGCAAAGAAATGAAGCCCTTTTGTGGAACCTTTCATATTTTTTCAAAGTCATCAAACTGAAATAAAACACATGTTAAATGGATCGAAGTTCATTAAAATTATAAAAAGAAATTTTTACAACGTAAAGTATTACAAATATTCAAACATCAGAGGAGGTTCAAACTATATTACTTTCCGCCTTCCAAGCGTTTATCCCCCCCTTTTATCACAATACATTCAAATAAAAATTATTATTTTATGTAATCCAAATGTTTCTCTTGATTGCTATGTCAATTTAATTATGTTTCAACGGTGAGGATACTTATCATAACGACATTAAACTTACAAATAAAATTGTAAGCACGATATAACGCTCAGTGATCTTCTCTTTTTGTTAAGGAGTCGCTTAAAGAATGATCTAATATTATTTATATCGGAATTAAATTAAACAGAACTAGTTATTTATCTCTCTAATATAAATTGTTAAAGATATAATGTACCGTAATATATTATGATGTTCTTTAGTGTGTTTTGTTTTATGTTTTAATTTATTGGAGTTATTTTCGCCTGATACTTTTCACATACACGTTGATATATTTCGTGCTCTTTAGTATGTGTGTGTTGTTGACGAGGTCCAATGTAAAAGTCTGAAGTATAAAGTACAACATAACCTACATCTGTAATTAAAACGGTACACGCACTAACTGCCATGTCATTGCTTTATTTCCCTTCAATAATGATCTGGTTATTGTCTCCTGGGGGAAATACATCAAACAAATTTCCTTCCCTTATGTGATTGGCAAAGCTAGATTACGTTTACGTATTTTTTAAGATAGGACTCATTCAGCAATACAGCTTGAAGAACACACTAAATAATGAATTGTTTGCATAGTGAGAGCATGAGATACTATCGTATTATTTCAGTGGTAATGTTATACATTTTGAAAATACCTTGTAATTATAGATGATGCACTTTAAGTCTATCATAAATAGTTTTGCAATTTGGACTTAGTGCAACGCTTTGGACGAGCCGAATTCAGTCATTTTTTCGACGTCTATTTTTTGTATGGACATGATTGTTTGCCCTTTGCTTGAAGTCCATCACCTTAGTGCGCATCATAAAAATGCATGTCACAATATAAATTTGAATTTTGGTCATAATTTTAAGATATTATGAGATATTATCTCGTAATTAGGTTATTCTATTAGATAATACCTCCCACGCACTGTGTTTATTTATTTCAAAATGTATTACAGTTATGGTAAGTTAACACAGCTGATAATATTTACACTCAAGAACTTTCCACGTTTTGTTAATAAAAAATTGGAACTACAGAGGCAACCTTGTAGAGGCAACCTTGTAGTAATTTCAGTATTCTTGACAGATGGGTGTGTTTATGAATACCTATGTTTATGTTAGAGTTCAATTTGGGCGATCTAGAGCAATTCGGCGACCGAGGTATCCCGCTCATTTTTCTGTAGATCGTTAAAATGTGACTCTAACTTACTTGTTGTTAGCTGTTCTGTTTGTTAGAATCGATCATCATTAAATGAATGAAGATAAAAATGTCATCGATTCACACAGAAATGAATTAGATCAATATGACCTATGATCAAACATTTCAATTCATAGAAATGTACAAGTCAAATAGTGCAATATGAAATACAACAAACAATTTCAAAATAAAATAAAATGCTATAAAAATGTACCAAAAAAAATGTAAATCTGTATTAGTTATATTATAAGATATAATAATATATAACTTTCAATTAATAAATATATAGTTCAGCTCAAAACACATCAGAATAACACATTTCACTTTATACAATATACAAAAATATACTATATATATATATATATATATATATATATATATATATATATATATATATATATATATATATATATATATATATATATATATATATATTTATATATATATATATATTGGCTTGCTCCAAGTATTTGTCTATAGGCTAGTGTTATGGCCATAAAGAATAGCATATATCGTACTATATGGAAGACTATATTGTTGTATATATATATATATATATCCAAGCATTCAGATTAAGGATACCTATTTTTTAAAAGACTTTGTTCAGTTACGATTTTCTTATTCGTCAGACCATTTAATTTTGGATTTGATTTGTACGCCCTTAAAGACGACCATTGTGTATTTAAGGCATCGCGACCCTTCCGTTTAATTGATTATGCATTTTGATAGAATTTCAAAATAATTGCACAACTATCATTAATTTCAACTATTAAATATAACTATAGTTTTATTAGCTCCACTGGCCGAAGGCCATGGAGCTTATGTCGTCACAGATTGTCCGTCGTGAGTGCGTGCGTGCGTGCGTGCGTAAACTTTTACTTTAAACGACATCTCCTCTGAAACTGATAAGCGGATTTTGACAAAACTTCACAGGAATGTTCCTTTGGTGGTCCTTTACCAAAATTGCTCAAATGGTTCTGGTCCATTGCACAATATGGCCGCCACAGCTAAAAATAGCAAAATCTTTAAACGACATCTCCTCTGAAACGGATAGGCAGATTTTGATGAAACTTGACAGAATTATTCCTTGGGTGGTTCTTAACCAAAATTGCTCAAATGGTTCCGGTCCGCTACACAACATGGCTGCCAGGGCAAAAAAATAGAAAAACCTTTAAAGAACATCTTCTCAGAAACCGATGATCAGATTTTGATGAAACTTAACAGAAATGTTCCTTGGATGGTCCTTTATCAAATTTGCTTCAATAGTTTCGGTCCACTGCACAAGATGGCCCCAGAGGTAAAAATAGAAAAACCTTTAAACGACTTCTCCTCAGAAACCGATGATCGTATTGCAATGAAACTTGACAGAAATGTTACTTGGGTAGTCCTTAACCAAAATAGCCCAAACAGTTCTGGTCTGCTGCACAACATGGGCACCAGAGCTAAGAATAGAAAAAAACGTTAAACTACATCTTCTCAGAAACCGATTATCAGATTTTGATGAAACTTTACATAAATGTTCATCGGGATGCCCTTTAACCAAAATTGCCCAAATGGTTCCGGTCCGCTGCACAACATGGCTGCGAGAGTTAAAAATAGAAAAACCTTTAAGGACTTCTCGTCCGCAGTCTTCACGAAAAACGTTTTAACCTACTAGCCAGTTGGACTAGCATAATGGCATATTTTACTAGTCCGAATGACAATCTAGTAGTCCGACTATTTTGCCACATTATAAAACTGTATGCTTGAGGTAAATACCTATTTCAATTGAGCAGCTTGCAGTTTGAGTAAACATTTCTTTATTATGATGCTCATGCAGTGATAGGGAGTGACATCCTTCTGTTGGGAATAGTGCTCCTTGTTTTTCAGAACCTATGGGTACTATGTAAAAACAAAAGGCATCTTGCTTGAATAGACTGTAATAATATCAACATGGTTAGATAAGAAATGCCATGCTTTAATAGCTTTGATTACATTTTACTACTGAATTACCTCCCTTTAATAGAAAAAAAAATAATGTCTTAATTTTTCACGTATAGCATCTTTAAATAATTTTTAAACAATAATAATTTATGAGTAAACATATAAGCATAAAGTTCTCACAAAAAGATCAATTTAAAAACCTTACATTTATACATAGGAAAGTATATATAGACTGAACATTAATTTTCGTTTAAGTGACATTCTGAAAGTTTATGAAACAGCTATTTTTAGTAACTTAAATGGCCGAAAAGTGTAAGTGAAACACCAAGTCGATTCTATCTCGTCAGTTCTTGTTCAGGTTAGATATTTGCTTCATAATCTATTCAGATTAAATGTTTATTAATTGTTTAACTTTTAAGCATTATTTTGAGTCGATATTTATAGTTTAAAGGAAAAACTTATATCTTAAACAGCGACAACGTGTCGCGAGTGGCAAAAGACCCGACATCACATCAGAAGTGAAAAAAAGATGGTCTTATGCAGGACTAAGTGGATGCGTGTTGAATGCTGCTTGTATAAATATATTTTGATAATCAGTAACTAGTGATTAAAATCGATATCACTTAAGTTAAAAACTAAAAAGACAGTAAATGCTTATATTACTTCAGGTTGAGGGTTCTTTTCTGCTGTTGTTGGTTCTTGTCGGTTTTTAGTGACAGCGATTATTCGGAACGTCTCGTCGATTTCCAGATAATTTCCCGCGGAAAAACAAGCATGGCTGCGAAAAGAAAACGTGAAAATGACTCGGTAACGGGTTATTTAAAAGACGTGTCGCCATTAAAAGTCGCAAAAAACAATAATAAACATCTCCATTTCCATTTGGAAAACAATGGTTTGTAATTTTTAGCTCGCCTGTCATATGACAAGACAAGATTACATGTTAGTCAATCGTCAGTCCACAAATTGCCTGCGTCACAATTTTGACATAATCTTTATGAGACTTAATAACAAGGGTCATCTCAACAAAATCTTTGACAAAATGGCCCAAATGGTTCCGTTCCGCTGCACAACATGGCAGCCAGAGCTAAAAATAGGAAAAACCTTTACACCAATTCTCCTCAGAAACCGATGATTAGATTTTGATGAAACTTGACAGAAATGTTTCTTGGGTGGTCATTTACCAAAATTTGTTAAATGGTTCCAGTCCACTGCACACCATGGCTGCCAGAGCTAAAAAATAAAAAAAACTTTATACGACTTGTCGTCGAAACCGATGACCTTTTTTCGATAAAACTTGACAGAAAAGTTTGTTTGGTGCTCCTTTACTCAAATTGCCCAAATCATTTCGGTCCACTGCACAACATGGCAGCCAGAGCTATTAAAGTAATTTTTTTTTTAAATAACTTCTCCTCAAAAATTGATAATTGTATTTCTATGAAACTTGACGAAAATGTTCGTTAGGTGGTCTTTGCTTGAACTTTTTGGCCAGTGGAGCACAGGCACTGATGTGCCTCTTGTTAGTAATTGAAGCTCTTCTGCAAATCAACTGTGTTTTAAGAAAGAACTTAAGTGTTCAAGCCGTTAATTTTAAATCACCATGAGTCATTTATAACAAAATTAAGTTTAGTTCAATGTAATATGTGTTTTGATGTCAATTGTGTAATAGTCATATTCTTGAGTATGTTGGATTTTAAAAGGAAATTATCTTTATGCTTTTCACGATAAACGTGTTGATTTATTTGATATAATCAAGATTAAGTAATACATTTTGTGACGTTATACCGTAATACATTAATTAAAGTTATATTTAAGATATAATTAAGATTTAATTAAATGTATATGTGTCTACATACTGTATGTTTAGTAATGTAGGGTATAATTGATTGTCATTTGAATATGGAGGTGGTTGACAGCCGACCTGGTACAAATGTACAAAATGGTCATGTTAATTACAAAAATATGTATTCCTGGGGTTGTAAAGCTGTCATATTTATACAACAAATTAGTATAAGAGAGATGATTTTGGATGTAAAAACAGAAGGGTTAGGGAAAGCAAGAAAAGCGGCCTTGGGTCCTTAATGGACTGCAGTTAGGATGCGGGATTACCTTAAATGTCATACTGCATTTAGAACTTATTATTATACTTAAAAAGAACGTGGAACAATAAAGAACTGACATTCGAACGGTTGTTGTTTAATAACTTAAAGACTTTCAACAAGTTAAGTGAACAGTAGCATTACCTGACAATTTGGCTTGATAATAAAATTCATTTAAGCTTGTTACTCTTAATAGGTTTTGAGCTATTGAGGCCAGAAGCACCCGTCTTATTTTAAGAATTGTTTGACACGTAATTTTGACATAGGTCAATGTGAGAGTTATAACTGATCGTTAAAGGAAAGTACTTCTTAGTGTTAACTTCAACGGAGAAGAACGTTAGGGGATTAATAAGATCGGATTCAGGTAAGACATTTTCCTTGATGATAGTTACTTAAGCTTGTTAGGCTTATAGCTTTCGAGAAATCGAGGCTGGTAGCTCCTGTCTTATTTCAAGAACTGTTTGACACGGAGTATTGCCATGAGTCAATACAAAAGTAATTACTGGTCGTCTTTGGAAAATACGTCTTGCGTTACGTTATTTATTTTCCGGAGAAGTAATGAATCGCGATTAATTAGATCGATACCAATCTGATTATATTGACTGACGATAATGAAACAGGGCTAATTAATCCGTTTAAAATGAAATATAGAAATAATTATCGTATCTTAACAAGACTATCACTGAAATGATCTCATCACTTGAGAATTTCAAGATTTATTTGAAAAACTAAGTAAGAGCCATTACTCATGAACAATAAAATTAAGATAATGAAACTTAAGGTTTTTTGTCAAATTTTATTTGCAGTCACGTTCATGACTAATAAACTATTACAAAAGTTACATTGTCTCTCTCAGTTCCGCCTTAAATCTCTTTTCGATCTTTCTCGTCAATCTGCAAACAACTTAGTTTATAATATTCCACTAAAGGCAGTCTCAATATGTCTTCAACATAAATATATACTCAAAACTTAATTGAATATTCTGTCCCCAATCAGTCTTCTTAGTTATATGCTTTATTGTGAGCCAATGTAACCGATGCATATTTCAAACCATTTCAGTTAAGCAAACATATTTAACGAAGCAATGCCACATAAATGATCGTGATTATGAATTATATATGAGTTATTTCGTACTGTCCTATTTAACGGGGACAATGGCGTCAATGAGTACATCAAATTGAGTTTCATTTTGGATTGTTCAATAAATATAATATTAAGAACTTAGCGACAAGGGATTATCAGATATTGTGTGAAATGCTATTAAACTACCGCTCTGAGTACTAGAAATCAGCCAATTGTATAGAATGTTGATAAAATGTCATCAGGTTATTGCTTGGATAGTTTACAGTATAAATGATTGTTTAGTTCATTTGATTTAGACTGACTTACAAGAAAGCATATTGTTCACATATCTCAAACAGACGTCAACACCGTACATTATTCGTGTATAGAACAGTTATTTATTCATAAATATAATTTTAGTGTGCATCACCTTGTTCAATTGTACAAATGCTTGCATTGATAGATCCCAGTAAAGCAAAATCTGGCTTAAAAGGATTCTCAGTCAAAAACAAGTTAAAAATAACAAAATTGCCTCTAATACTTTCTTCTAAAACATGATTCTTAATTAATTATAATTTCGATAATATGTATGATGTGAGTGTATTAGAAACATTAATAAATGTGGATCTTTTCTTTAAATAACAAATCTGGAACAATTGAAATTAACTTAGTTTAGTTTATGCCATTTGAGAAGTGTTCTCTGTTAAAACGATATTTTCATGTTTTTGGCGATTTACAGACAATAGAGCGTGCGCACTTTGGGGTTGCCCGCATTTTTTTCTCAAGATCGTCATTCTTGGACTCTTCACTTATTTGGTGTATTGGGTGCATGCTATAGATGCTACATATATATCATTTATGTACAGAAAAGTCGAAAACAAACGCGACTGTCATTGACGAAATGTAAACACAAAGTATATGGTTCTTTTTGCTAGTTACACTAGTTTAAAAAGTAAGCTTAGGTGGAAAAAGGGCCGACTGAAGTATACTCTATGAGAATATATTTTGGGGCATTCGTCAGAAACGATGCAATAGTATGTAAAAACAGAAAATTTGAAAAACTCTCGATTGGCATTGACCAACAAAAGAATATAAAAACAATTATGTTTTGTTGGGGTCCTGAAGTTGACGTAAGAGGGTGCGTAAATTAGGTTTTAAACTTTTGACTTTTACCCCTCCCGCAGAACAAAAAATATTTGGTGATAGTGTTTGCAGAACAAAATCATCAAGACATTAATTGGTACGTCATTCATATGAATCAGGTTATACAGATTGTCTTGCAATTCAATTAACAGGGAATTTAAAGGGCTAAAAATGTTTTCGCTAAGCAAAGATATATTTTGAAGAATACGTTTAGGCTCAAACTATCCAAAATTGAGAATTAAAAATTGCCAAAAAAGCCGATTAAACATGCAAGTATGGATAACATTTGAGGTACCACTTTATTGCATCCGATGCACATTTACGCCAATGATTCCATGTTATAACATTGTATAAAGGTGATCTTAACTCTTACAACATTTGAAAAATCCGCGATTGTCATTTGTTCCCACAAAAACGTAAATAGCAAAATGTATTTAAGGGCAATAAGTAGCTGCCTCTGTAAGATGTATTGTTTTTTTGTCGACAAATTGGTTGGCACTGGGATTATACAGGGTGTGCTCTTCTGACAGCGATTCAATGACAGTTATATCTCTCCGGCTGACTTCTTTCAAGCTGAAAGTATAAATATTGACTTTTATAAACTAACAAAGTAGAAAATTGTGCCTTTTATACGGAACATTTCTTACTTTAACTAACGAAATAAACGAATAGAAGAAAATTACAAAAAAAAAACAATCAATCGTACCCCTGATGGACATAAGCCGGGACAATTTGTTCCCATCTTTCGCCTTTGTTACTCTTATCCTAGTGACGAATAGTGGAACTTCGGTGCCGAAGTGTTTTTTATGGGAATTTAATTAATTAACAACTTAATGGAATAAGTTCTTTTTTGTATCTGTAACAATCAATCTAATACATAGCCACGAAACAGTTTAAATGACAAACTACAATGATTTGTAGTGAATATTGATCTAAATATTTCTGATATAGTATTTCATTCCGAAATTAAAATTAATTTTGTCAGGAAAAATTATACAAATAATGATTTGTATTTTATTCCTTTGCCAGATTAATGTGATGCTTAAATATTTATCGATGTAACAGTTTTCTTTGAAAGGTCGTTGATTTCTGTATTACTTTCCGTAATGCTGCATGTGTACATGTAAATACATGCATAAGTGATGAACGTTTATGAAAGTGTTGTAGTAAATGTTTGGAAAAATATACAATAATGGTCCAACGTAGATAAAAGGAACCTCCCTTTCTTACAAGAGTCCAGCGCGTATTACGAGTAACTCCAACAGTTTAGTAATTATCAACGACGTGCAGTGTATTGCATGATTATTTTAAAATCCAAAGAATGTGAAATATTGCTATCCAGATATCATACATCTGTAATCGAAGTCATATAAAACAATGGACATGATTGTATTTGAAGTCTTAACCGTTTCGTTATGTAGAACTTCTCCAAACAATGACTTTGAATACCATATGAACAGTTTGTATCGAACACTTAAATGAAATACCAGGAATCTGGCAATCTGGGAATATCACAAATTTATAAACGGCGAGTTTAAGCACTCACACGAAATAGTAGTTGTATGATTATTACCGAAGGTTAAACTGTCTAGAAACATTTGTCGTATGTTTCAAATATTTATAAGACGTAGAAGCCTTACATTATTTTATGAAATATGGTGTAAAGTAATCGACTCCTTATGATTAACTTCAGGATGTGTTTAAAATCCAAAGGAAGGAATAATTTGCTTTAGTCCTTTTTTAACATTGTTTGAGTTAAGATTGTTTTACGATACTGAATAAAAATAAAAAAATAAAAAACTGTTCGAAGTTTTTTAAAATAATTCCATTGATGTCAACCCCCGCTTAAATTCCTGTACAGATCTGTTATCATATTCAATAGATGACAAAATCAAGCAGACATCCAACGCTAATTTATAGACTGGAGTAACACTATTAAAAGTACTAGGAAAACTATGATGTTCTCTGTTGTCATCTAAAACATTTTAAGACATTTATCATTGAAATATTGTTGTAATTTTCTTT
Organism: Mya arenaria; assembly: GCF_026914265.1. Classification (NCBI taxonomy): domain Eukaryota; kingdom Metazoa; phylum Mollusca; class Bivalvia; order Myida; family Myidae; genus Mya; species Mya arenaria. Next base: position 52,770,724 of record NC_069134.1, read on the forward strand.
CATGGACATTTCTTTTTTATTTTATTTTTTAAATCGGCGGAAATTTAAAAAAAAAAAATTCTTTATTTTTCGGTCATTTTCGTTTATTCAAATAAGAAGTACTAAAAATATACATTGCAATCAAAATAACATTTTTACCTGTAAAAGGTTAAAAGTTTAATCATTTTCATAATCGGAAATAACTGAGTCGATTTAAAATCATTCTAAAATGTCATGGACTTATAATTGGTGGAAAAAAAACATGGTCAGTTTTCAATCACAGTTTTAAAAATATAGTTAATTTGTTTTATATAATATATAATATAGCACTTTAATATGTCATAGTGCTATACAAAGTTATGCTTTCTAAGATCGTCGATACTTGCATGTATATCTTTTGATCTTATATTGAATGATGAAAACCTCATTCGATTATCAAGTGTTTTTAAGATTATTTTAATCGAAGATTTACCATTTTTTATTTAGTGTAGAAAAGCGATTTATCACGGCAAAAATGGGATAGATGAAATAAACGACATGATAAAGAAATTATACGAATATCTTCATATAAATCTGTTTGTTTTTTCTTTTCAGTAGTGGCAGTCAATATTCCGCCTCAAAATGCAGACAAAATACAAGGGCAGTTGTCCAAGGCTCTTAAAGATGACAAAAGCCGAGAATTATGGCCTGACTGGCTAAAAACACTGAATAGAAATTACTATGGTACATCAAGCGAAGTTTCAGACACTGCAAATGCTGAAAACAGGGACAGTTATCTAGGGGAAGAATTTTTAAAATCAGTGTTCTCTGATGACAACCTTTCAAAATTCCAAAACACACCGAGATTAAATTCAAAATTGTTAGGGGATAGAAAACAGATGCCTTTAACGAAGATCAATATATCAAAAACTTTGGGTTCTTTACCGTCCAACAAATCCGAAACAAAAATCGAATTTGACAATGAACACGACAGAAACACGACAGGAAACACCACAACTTACCCTATACCAAACACATTAGAAGGTACACATACGCAAAATCAAAGCAATGAAAATAGCGAAACGAACGACGTTTTGAGATGCCCCCTCAAAGAGAGAATGGCATACACAGATTGTGGGACCCGGAAGTCATGTCCTTCATCCTGTTCTGGTCAAGGAGATTGCGCTTACCCTTACTGTGATTATCGAGGGGAGTGTCAGTGTAGAGAAGGTAGGTTTAACGGTTGATTTAAAAAGATTTCTTGGTTTGTTTGCATGTTCGTGTTTCTTCTGAGATTTGTATTTTATTTTAAGTGATTAACAAAACTATTCATACACTATATGAAACATTTCCTTTCTTCGCAATTACAACCTACTCCAGAAAATATACCAAAGTTATAAAAATGTGTCAGTATTTTGGCGTATCGAAATAAACCATTTTATTTGTATTGTTTTATGAAAGTGGTTTCGTTTTCATTCCTTAGTCGTATCCAATATGGAGAAGAAAATAAAGAAACATGCAATACACTTGTTTTCTTGACACACGTGTATTAATCTTCATTACAGCCGAGTGCAGTAATGGCAGCATGTGTTGGTTCTACCGGCTTCCGTGTCAGGGAACATTCTCCTGTATCCAGGGCACCTGTCGGTGTGATGACGGTCGATGACGTCACTTCTGGACATTTGGACAAATGATGATACGTTCTCCTTTTGAAAGACTTATATAAAACATTTATATCTTTAGATTATAACAGTGTCTTCAAAAGATTGTATCAACAAAAAAGAGGAAAAAAATACATTCTCATGAATGTAGAGAAAATCGCGTCGTTATTTAAATTGTTGAAGCTTGTTTAAGAAATATCGCCTGTCTGTTATTTAAACATCATGAAAATATAAAAGTAAATTATTCGTGTTATTGCCTTCACAAATACTTACTGCTTTTTCTGTTTATGTCAACTTATGTTCAAAGTTCAAAACGAATTAAAGAGTTAAAGTACGGTTCATTTTGATATTTTTTTGGGGGGTGCAAAGTCAGAAAATAAAACAAATACTAGGGAAGCTGCATCAGGTATTGTAACCCGTGGCACGCACTTGAGTTTATGTTGTCCTAGATATTTTCTTAGAACTACTACGTATCAAAAGTGAAAAATGTCCTCAAACCCGACAAGGTGGTTATGCTTCAAGATTGTTTTGATTTTTTTCTACTTAGGCCTAGCTTATCTGCTATGAATTATTAAATATACTGCCTAATGTAAAACAGAAGTTAGAAGCTGAGTCTTCCTCTTCGATTAACATCATATTGTAAAGTTTCTACGTATGATCTATTCTGCAGTAGTGTGATATAGATCAACGGAATTTGATTAACAACACGCATTTTGTACTAATGGTTAGAGGAGACTGAAAGCTGTGTATCCGCGAATCTTCTAGACACAGAAAACCAAAAACCTCGAATGAATCATATGATATGTGTCGAGGCACTAAGCGTCCCTTGTTGGTGATTCGTTTCATAATAACACCCGAACAAAGGTCACATGCTCAGAGCCTTGTCGGCTTCCATTTAACCAGTGCTAACTCTTCTTTCCATTGTTTGCTTCTCGGTTATGTAACGTACTGAATTTCATTGACATAATCCCATACAAACACGCAGACTTGTGCACAACAATACGAAATAATGACATAAAGGCGGTCATATACGTTTTATTCATCTTACTTTGATTTAAATATTAAGTTTTTTTGATGTTTGAAAATACCAATTTGTGTCAGGAAAGAGAGACTATTGTAAATGATGTGTCAAATTCTTTGTTAGTCGTCAGACAAATGGATGAAAGGCATTTCTCGATACGTCAATATGATATAAATACTTTTAGTATTTTCTTTCAAATATACACCAAAATCACGACCATATCAAAGCTGTCATTTGTACATTTGGCTCATGGCGAGGATTTAAGCAAGCGTAAGCGCCCCCTATCGCCGTATTGGTGAATAATAATCTTGCATTTAAGTTTGGACTTACGTTGATACTTCGCTTTATTTGAGATCTATTGCCGATCTCTTCAAATTTAATGTCATGTTCCACGGCCGATCCCATTTTCTGGAACTGACAACATACTCGCTTTGGATGATGCCTGAAGGGATCTCGTTGGATTCATGTTTCTAGTACAAAAAAGCTGATATTTTTTCTCGACATAAATATATTAATTCTACAAAATTTCCTATTTTTTTAATGTTGTAGATGGATTGTGTTCATACACAAAATATACGATATTTGACTGATTTCTTTTTCTATCTGAAAGTCACATGATGTCATAAAGATAGCTTATTAAGCTTAATGAACCGATCCTTTTACACCAATTACCTAAGTTATTTTTTCAATACTAATCTGAACTCGTTCTACTATATATCTGACAGCATGGCAAGATTTAAAATCTTATTTGTTTTAACCGCTTTCCCTCAGGGAATCCGCTTCAGATTCAGTGCTAATATATCATCACATAATAGAAAATAGCGTCTGCAAAATTGATTGACAGTTTAAATAAATAATTAATTTTGTGTGTCCACCCCTTGATGTTTTCAACTTAATTACACTTTACCTCGCATTCAATATCTCTCCAATGCCCTAGGTTCTGTTCATCTAGTTACAAATAAGCTGACCAAGAGTCCCTGATATGTTTGGCCAGTGTCAAATATAATTCTAATTTCCGATTTTTAAGTCAGCGGACTGTAGCTAGTTTCCTGGTAACTAGTGTTTATAGCAAACTAGTTCTTTATTGTATGCACTATAAAGTCATACAAGTGGATTCAGAGGGTTAAATCTCATAAAAAAACTATGTCCATTTTCATAAAAACTCGTAATTCAAGTCTTTATCATCTACAACACACCACAGTTTACCATATTTTAAAATAATAATGGTAGAATGCGCCTTATAATAAAGATGAGTGCACTGCAATGATTAGTGCATGGATATGAAGCGGATTTAATGAGAAGTGATATTTTATTGACGGTATCTTGATTCATAATGATTAGAACTTAAGGTTCTGCCTGTTATTAGTAGGTCCGCGAAGAAACAATTAGTTTCTCTATTGAAACGTTTTAACTGTATTATGCTTTACGACAATGTAACACAACTCTTACATCCTCAGTTCGTGTATACGTCTGGACGCCAAAGTGACGACGATTTATCAAAGTGATTCTAATTGCGCGATTAAGCTCTGACTACTAGGTTAACGCTATTTCATATGACATAATGTATCGACTTTATAAGATTTTACTATCTAATATAGTTGACTGTCTTATGTTCAACACTATATCAATAAAAGTCGTCTGTTCGTCATGCCAAAACAAATAACCAACAATTTAGTGAAAAACAAACACGAAACAATCAATTAAGTACAAAGCAGTGAATGATTTGAAAGGACACATTCGTAACCTTAAAATATTTGACATTGAGTTTTTCTCATCTAGTATGTAGACCGTTTCATCACTAAACAATGTTTAATCTCTCATGGGGAAAATATAGCGAATGATTGCGTTTGTGGGGGTTATTTGACAGATAAATGTGTTTTATTTGGTTTACAAAAGTATCATATCTAAAGAGTGTCGTTCTGGCGATAATGAAATGAAACACTGACGGAATATAGCATAACAAATGCAATGGTTCAGCAATTGTCTTTAGTATTAATTGTGTTGAAGAAGGCGTTGAAGGAAATGTTTTCAAAACAAACAATGGGGTTCCAAGCTTAAAAAGATTTCCTCCCACAGTTTTGGTATGTATATAAAAGGGGTCCTACACGGAAAAAAAGAAACATTAATATATATATATATATATTTCTTTCAAAAAAAAGATTTGATTAAATTAGAAGAAATTAAACATCATCAATTTTGCAATATTTTTTCGTGATTATTTCATTTGTTACATATCGCACGATGTGCTTCAGATGGATTAATGTTGCAAACATTGCGGAATTGAAAAAAAATAAAATTGTTAATTCTGTTTCTGGTGAAAAACCGATGGATGGTTATGCGGGCACCATATTAATCAGTATAAAAACGACAACGCCGTTTACAGAAACATTGATATCGGTATTAAATTATGCAAACACTTGGGAAAACAATAATTCAGTCGTTGACAGTATTTCAATGAAAAACACAAAAACGTTACGATGCTTCTAGAAACTGTTTGTTTATGTTCACAAAAGGGCAGACGGCAGCAACCATACCATTGCGATATGAAAAATTAAGCAATTTCAAACATTCTACTAAAAGACAAGTTCACAAAAAAGAGTCGTCGGAACACCTCCTGGTCACTCCAGGTGTGTTATTTTTTCGAGGTCACCAGCACTTTGTTATGTGTTTTTGTTATGTAATTTATATGAGTATAATTTTATAGATGTATCTAAGCTAATGTACCGGACTTTAAATAAGGATTCTAGTATCTTCTTGTTGTATTATTTCAATTGGGTTATTTTTTCATTACTGTTATGGCAAGTGTACTCAATTCCTAGTCTGGCCGTCAAGTGTTTTCCTCATTCTGTACTGGCTTACTTTTTGCTCTAAATGGGACAGTGTAAACTACGGGGACACGATAAGGAGCTTATACCTGTAGACTGGTCCTATTTAAAGGCACACGGATCAAGCACGAAACGAGAGGGCAATAACGCTAAAAGCGACACACATTAACACGGCTATCAATTATTATCGTCATTGGTTACTGTTGTGGTAGAAGTCACACATGGCGTACATTTTTGAATGAAATGTTAAATATGTAACATAACCTCCTGGCCCCAATTGGCAATGTTTCAACTTTATTATCCGTTCACAATGCATCAGGCAGCGACTTGTCTTGAAATATGGTAAGTCTTTTAAATGCAAACCATACGGCTTGGGAATAATTGTTCAATTTTCTTTAAAATATCTAGTAAAATACCAAATAGTAGCAATAAAGCTGCAGTAAAAAACCCCGACAAAATGGTTTCTTGTGATGGTCTAAAAACGATATTTCATGTGGCTTTAATATCCATAAACAATGCAATATGCGTAATGGTGATTGAAACAACTGCGCGTGTTATTAAAATTGTACATAATTTTAGTCAAGGATGTTGTAAAGAAGTCAATATTTTGTATCATATTGTCAAGTTCAATTTGCAAATTCATGCGAGCATTTAAGTGAAATACGTTACAGTTTATCCGCAGTCTAAAAACTGCACTGTTAAGTTCCGCCTCCTTGGTTCCAATCCTATATGGAAGTTAATGTATACACGATAACAAAGTAGTCACTCTCCAACAAGGTACTCTTGTTTAATAAGGTGAATTATGTTTAGATTTCTTAGTGTTGCATTGAATTGTGAACGGATGTACCATCACTGGCTTCAGTAATGATAAATGTTTAGAGTCCTGAACCAGCACTGCAAAGAGTAATGCATGGAAATGAAGCGCATGCTATGTGAAGGGATATTACATTTAGATAAAATCTGGTAGCTTGGTTCATACAATGTATGCACTTCAGAAATTAGCATGCTATAAGTAGGTTCGCTAGGTAACAAATACTATTGAGACGTGTTCAATATATAATGCTTATAGACAAAGAAAAAGCTGAATTGACAGTTCGTAGACCCCATGTCCGTATTAACGTCCGGACGACACATTTATCAGAGTGCGACTAAGCTCCGCCTACTTGGTAAACGCTCTTTATATGACTACATGTTTAAAAGACCTTATTAACGAAATTACTATCTAATATTGTTCACTTTCATCTGGTATTCACTATGTAAGTAAAGCTCGTATTCTAAGAATAATTAACCATCATCTATCTATTTAAAAGACACGAAGCAATCAATTAAGTACAAAGTAGTGAATTTTGTTGAAGGACACACTAGTAATGGTGAAGTAACTGACATTGAAGTTAGTTTTTCTCGTATAGTATCTAGACCATTTAAAATCCAAAACAATGTTCAATTCCTCATGGGAAAAATATAACGAATAATTGCGTTTATGGGGTTTATACAGATGATTGTGTTTTGATTTGGTTGACTTAAGAAATATATCTAAAGAAGGTCGTTCTAGCGATAATGAAATGAAACATTGAAAGCAAATTGTATAGCACTGCAATGGCTCAGCAACTGTCCTTAAAGTTGTACCTGTTAAAGAAGGCGTGTAAATAGAATGCTTCGAAAATCACATAATAGGGGTCCTACGCAGAAATGATTATGAAATCACCACTTAACGAACTGCGTTGTTTGAGGAAAGAGAATTGATGCCTTTAATGAAGATCAATCTACAACTACGTCCCAAACCTCAACTAACACCGGAAAATAGATTACAGTGTATGAAGAAGTGTATGAAGAAGTGTTATGAAGCGTTACATAAAGATTTGTTTTCGGTATTTTGCTTTGTATGTTTTCGTATTCGAACGAACAAACCTCTTATAAAAAATAAAAATACAAATACCCCTATCATGAATCTAATAAAGTCGCGTCGTAATTGCAAATGTTAAACCTTTTAAGAAGTGTGTCCATGTTGTCTTAGGTATGTTTTAACGACCAATCTAGAACAAATACATGTCAAAAGTGAAACATGTCCTCCTACCCGAAAATGTGATTATGCTTGCACGTTTGTTTTATTATTTCTATTAAGGCCTATCCATTCTCTTGTGAATAATGTAAAACAATTAGCAGCTGAATCATTTATTTCCATTAACATCATCTTGTAGAGTTTCTAGGTATTCCATAATCTTCGCTATAATAAATAAATCAACGGAGCAAGATCAGCAGATTGCATTGTTTACTAATGGATAGAGGAGGCTAAATGCCTTGAATCCGAAAAAAAACACGTCTAGACACATAATATAATGTTGGTATATATATAAGTCTTATAAATATGTTAGCACAGCAAAAAAAATCGTCGAATAGGATCGAGGCATTGGGTGTCCCTTTGAGGTGATTCGTTGCGTCATATTACCGGAACCAAGGAACCAAGGTAACGTGTACACGGCCCGGTAGGCCTCCATTTAACCTTGGCTGGCACCTCTTATCATTCTTCACTCCGTTGTGTAACGTTCTAGATGTCTGTCATTCGTTGCTGTTACCTACTACTAGGACTCTTACTTTTTCGCTTTAGCTTTACAACTAATCCAATGATGAGGGGAAATTTGCCCCTTAGACTTCTGATTTTCTCTTTTACAAAATAGGCTTAAGACGCGGGTAGACCTCAACTGATTTTAACACACACACACACACGCACGCACGCACGCACGCACGCACGCACGCACGCACGCACGCACGCACGCACGCACTCACGCACGCATACAAGCACGCATACAAGCACACACACACAAACATATCAATAACACCAAATAATGATGACCTACAAGCAGTCAAATGGGTAAAATTACTCACATTTCATTATATATGTTGCTAAGATGTTTGTGAATATCAAATCAATGTGATCCATGTGATACTAGTGCCTATATTGTGCCAAATGCCAGGTAAACAAGTGCATAGATTTATATGATGCCATACAAAATTGAATTACGCATTTCTCAACACGTAAATATAACATAAATAGTTGAAGTATTTACTTTCAAAATACACAACAACCTCACGGCCATGTCAATAGCATTAACGATACACTATCACTTTCACCATTAGTCAACAATATCGGTCTCTTGAGGCATCAATCCTATTTTGATCTGATAAAATACACGTTTTTTTACAAAACAAATACTCGGGATATTGTTTTACCACGCTCTTTTCTGCTCTTGAAAAACGGTCGCTTTTAACTCGTATTGCATGTATTAATTCCAAAACAAAATAAGACTTTATCATGGGTAATGGTAGTGTCGAGAAAGTCGGGATATCCGACGTCGACATAGCGAGTTTGGACTGTATTTTTTTTTAATAGCGCTACCTTCTTGTTAGTTTTATGGCTTTTCAAAGACAGCTTATATATTGTTAATGTCAGTTTATGCCTTGTCTAATGGCAGCCTAAGGCTTGTTTAATGACATTTTTAGTCTTGTTTAATGACAGTCTTAGGTTTGTTCAATGAAAGCCATATATTGTTTAATTGCTTTTTATATTTTCTTTAATGGCAGCTTAAGGCATATTAAAAGCAGCCTCTTTCATGTTCTATTACGATTTTCGCCTTACTAAATGACAGATAATGCGTTGATTAAATGAAGAAATGATATATGGAAAGCAAACAACGCAAATGGTTTTGCTTTATACTGTTACAGAACCTGATACCATTTAAAATGCCAATTGTTCACGCGTAGACTATATTTGTCATTTTAATTCGTGAGCGCCTCAACAACAATTCTAAAACAGTGTAGCTAATCCTGTTACGTCAAATGAAGTGCTCTAGCCTCCAAAGATGTCATTCGGCAAACGTTTCTCCGCTCCAGGAGGGATTACGCAAACTTCAACGCGGTTATTCCCCCTTGTTGCCGGTTTTTTGTGTGCAAATGATTATGACATACAGACAGTCATATACGTTTAAATTCATGTACATACAGAGTGTTTGTAAAATCACCAAGTTTGTGTAAACAGAAAGGAAACATATGATAATGATAAAATATAATTGTTCTCAACTAGAAAATATTTATACACATTTCTCAATATGTGAATATAGTAATAATAATAAAAGTAACAACTTTCAAAAACATACTCACGACACGTCCATTTCAATAAAATGATACACTATCACCATTAGTAAACATTCATGGGTCTCTTGATGAATCTCAAAATATACACGTATTTTTCAAAAATGACATAAGCGATAGTGTCATGCAACGCGAGTTTAAAATCTTAATACAGCATTTCCCCGTATTTTTTGTTTTCTCTCGTTGTCTGCTTTATGTTTACGACATTCCAAAAACGTGCATGTTTACAGCATTTCATTTCTGATGATATCACAGAACGAATTCCGAGCCAAATTATTTATTACAAAGTATTAAATATTTGATAGCGTGCATCTTTATACCAGGCAAAGTGATCGCCATATTCAATGATGGCAGATTGGTGCACTAATATATTACAGTCACTCTATCATACAAAAACACATAGTCATGTGTTTCTTTGAAATTTGAAACTTGATATAAATACTACAGCGCGTTCAGTATAAAATACTAAACTTTGCCGAACCAAATTGTAGCTTATGTGTCGTTTGTTTTGTTTTTGTAATACAAAGACGCACTCTTTGCAGTGCATTTTAAATGAAATAAGTCCAATATAAAAAACACGTTTGCCATTTGTAATGGTAGTTTATTTCTTGTTTAAAGCTTCTTCTGTCTAATTGTTTGATGGCTTTTAAATGGCAGTCTACGGGCTTTCAAATTCAGCGTTTGCATTGCGAAAGGGCAACATGTGGTGTGGTTTATAGCCTAAGTCTTCTTTGATACCAGCTTTATCATGTATGTTTTATCATAATTATCCTGCTATTCATTCAGACCTTTTAAGAGAAAACTTACTTTAAAAAATAATCAATGTGATGAACATTGCGCTGATCGTAAATGCGTCGCGGCCGCCATGAAAACAATGATGTTTTCGAATCATTAAAATAGTGTGTATGCATATAAGAACTTGCGTATTTCCTTTTTGGGTACGAATCAAACATACACTAATATTAAAGTATACAGTGGATCTAAATATCTCAGAAAAGAGAAGATTCTAAATCACTTGTCTTTCGAATGAATATCGATAAATACCAACTCATGTCATAATTGCTATGTTTTGTTCAAGAGATGAATGGTACAAGTTCTCAAATTATTAAATAAGTGCTCCATTGTATTGTGAACGGATGTGGCCTCACTTTCTCAGTAATTACATATGTGCAGCGTACTGAATGAACACTGCAATGATTAGTGCATGGTAATGGAGCGGATGTTACGAGAAGTGAAATTTTGTTGACATAATATCTCGTTGTTTTGTTCATAATGACCATGAAATTCAGTGTTCTGTCTGTAATAAGGAGGTCTGCTAAGTATTAATTAGAATCTCTATTGAAACGTGTTAACTGTATAATGTTTGACGACAATGAAAGGGCTGGAAAGACAGTTCGTACATCCCGTGTCCGTATATACGTCCGGACAACACATCTAACCAAGTGCTACAAACTGCGCGATAAAGCTTCGCCTACTTGGTTAACGCTATTTTATATGACTAAATGTATAGACCTTATAACAAAATTTACTATCTAATATAGTACATTGTCTTATGTTTAGCACTATATTAATAAAGCTTTTCTGTTCGTCATGCCAAAAGAAATAAGTAACAATTTAGTGAAAGACACGAAACAATCAATTCAGTACAAAGCAGTGAATGATTTGGAAGGACAAACTCGTAACGGTAAAATATCTGACATTGTGTTTTTCTCATCTAGCATGTAGACCGTTTCATCCCTAAACAATGTTTAACCTATCATGGGAAAAATATAGCGAATAATTGCGTGTATGGGGTTTATTTGACAGATGAATGTGTTTTATTTGGTTTCCAAAAGGCATACATCTAAAGAGTGTCGTTCTGGCGATAATGAAATGAAACTCTGACGGAATATAGCATAACAAATGCAATGGTTCAGCAATTGTCTTTAGTGTTGTTTGTGTTAAAGAAGGCGTTGAAGGAAATGTTTTCATAACATACAATGGGGTACTAAGCTGAAAAAGCTTACCTCCCACAGTTTTGGTAGTATATGAAAGGGGTCCTACACGGAAAATAGAGAACATAAATGTCTATGATATACCTGTCTGATGATTCATGTTCGTTTTTTTTTGATAATTTGGCCGTTTGAAACAAACCCTATACATGCAGTAGAAATAAGTCTGGTCTAAAGCCCTGTTTGGAATGGAAATATATGTGAAGAAATTGTCATAAATCGCCAATAAAATAATGCGACAATCCTTCAAAAAAGGAAGATTTGAATTAATTAAAAGAAAATAAACAATAATAACTTTGGCAATATATTTTTCATGATTATTCCAATATGTTACATATCGCACGATGTGCTTCATATGGATCAATGTTATATAAATGGAAACATAGCGGGTTTGAAAAAAAATAAAATTGTTAATTCTGTTACTTGTGAAAAACCGATTAATGCAAACTGGTTATGCGGGCACCATATTAATCAGTATAAAAACGACAATGCCTTTTAGAGAAACATTGATATCGGTATTAAATAATGCAAACACTGGGGAAAACAATAATTCAATCGTTGACAGTATTTCAATAAAAAACTAAAACGTTACGGTGCTTCCAGAAACTGTTTGATTATGAACACAAAAGGGCAGACGTCAGCAACCATACCATTGCGGTATGATTTTTTGTAGCAATTTCAAACATCCTGCTAAAAGACAAGTTCACAGAAAAGAGCCGTCGGGTCACTCCAGGCGGTTTTTTTTCGAGGTCACCAGCACTTTGTTATGTGTTTTTTTGTTATATTATTTATATGAGTATAATTTTATAGATGTATCTCATTAAGCTAATTTAACGGACGTTAAATAAAGATTCCAGTATCTTGTTTGTTGTGTTATTACAATTGTGTTTTTTCTTCATTACAGTTATGACAAGTGTACTCTATTCTTAGTCTGGCCGTCAAGTGTTTTCCTCATTCTGTACTGGCTTGCTGTTTGCACTAAAAGGAACAGTGTAAACTATGGGGACACGATGCGGAGCTTAAAAGTGTAAAGTCCTATTTAAAGGCACACAGATCAAGCACGAAACGAGAGGACAATAACGCTAAAGGTGACACATATTCATTCGACTATCAATAATTATTGTCATTGGAAACTGTTGGGGTAGTAGTAACCTCCTGGCCCAAATTGCAATATTTCAACTTGATCTGATTATCCGTTCACAATGCATCAGGAAGCGGCTTGTCTTGAAATCTGTTAAGTCTTAAATCTACCTTTGATTCGAACCATACGCCTTGTGAAAAATTGTTAAAATAATTTAAAATGTCTGATTCAAACCAAAAAGCAGTAAAAAAGCTGAAGTAAAACCCCCCAGACATAATGATGTCCTGTGTCGATCTAAAATTAATATTTCATAAACAATGCAATATGAGAATTGGTGATTGCACCAGCGGCGAGTTGTAAATTTTTGTCACGGAGGTTGTGATGAAGTAAATAGTTTGTACCATTGTGTCAAGACTATAAGTACAAAAACTAGCGTTAGTATAAGTGAATATCGTTGTGTTCTATCCGCAGTCTAGGTGGTCTGTTCGCCAGGTAAACTAATTAACCAACAACTTAGTGAAAGACACGAAACAATCAATACAAGAAAGTGTATAAGTACATAGCAGTGAAACATGTGGAAGGACACACTCGTTATGAAGAAATATCTGATTTTAGTTTAGCCTTTCTCATGTAGTACGTACTGCTGTTTCATTCCTAAACATTGTTTATTTTCTCACGGGAACATTTAACAAATGATTGCGTTGATGGTGTTTTTTTTGACGGATGAGTGTGTTTTATTTTGTTCATTTAAGGATTACATCTGATGAATGTCGTTCTCAGTATAAGGAAATTGAAACACTGACAGAAAAGTGCGTATCAAATGCAATTGTTCAGCAACATTCCTTAATGGTGTATGAGTTGAAAAAAACTTTGCAGTAAGTATTTTGAAAAAAAACACACAACACAAATGATAGTGATCCCACGCAGAAGAAAAGTACCTCTCACAGATTATTTGACCATATAAAAGGATTCCGACGCATATAATGAGTACCGCCAATACCTTATATAAACATATAATGTAGGTCCGATCCAGAAGAAGAGTACCTCTCATAGCTTATATATAGGGGAAATTATTTTAGTCGGTTGATCCGTGGTGTTTTGTCACTTCGAGTTGACTGTTGAGAAATCCGTATGGATTATTCCACAAGCAACGAGAAGGGATACAACAGTACGGATCAACCGACTAACATTATTGCCTTTTATTATATACCTTCAAACTATTTCTGAGTAAAACACAAGCTATGTTTACGTTTTAATTTCATCGAACCCACAAACACGTAAGTAATTAGAAGAAATAGTACCAAGTATACATTTTCAATTTAAAATATGAATGGCGTATGAATATAAATAATTCGTGATTGTGTGACTTCACTTATGAATTGACTAAAACGCAAGTAAACGTCCGTTTACGTTTGTTTTTCTGTGGCGATCTGTTATAGTGGTTGATAATGATGTTACAATTGAGTAACCGAGCATTTAAACATTGGAAGACTGAAATGTGTATGTCAAATTTATACACTCGTAAGGACGACTAGAACTATATATTTCAGCTTTTACTTAACAAAGGTTATGGCATACCAAGTTATCTTAAAACAGTATCCTTTTTTTACAATTTTTTGAGAACGGCGGTGCTCTCAAACACTACTGCTTATTTTCTGCTTAACGGTTTATTTATAGTTGTAAATGCAAATGGCACTCCTGTATTTGTTCCTGACACTATCAAACTAAAATAGTTGTATTATTGCGTGACAAAAAAACCCTTAATATACTTGTTTTTTTCTACATTTGTCAACTATTGTTCAAAGGTCAAAACGAATGACAGAGTGATCGTTCTTGGTAGCGTGATTCAGACTAATTTGATGTATTTCATGGTTAAAACTACAACGAACACGTGCCGAAAGGGAAACATGTCCTCCAACACGGCAATGTGATTTTGCCTGCATGTTTTGATAGTTTTATTAATTTTATTTTAGACCTATCTTTTCCCCTCTGAACAATAAAGTATGCTGCCTAATGTAAAACATTTCGCAGCTGAATCATCTATTTCCATTAACATCATCTTGTAGAGTTTCTAGGTATTCCATACTCTTAGCTATAATAAATAAATCAACGGAACAAGATCAGCAGATCGCAATGTTTACTAATGGATAGAGTAGAGTGCCTTGTTTCCGAAAAGTAACGTCTAGACACATACTAAAATGTTGGCTCATATATCTATATTATAAATATGTAAGCAGAGCAAAAAAATGTCAAATAGAATCGAGGCATTGGGTGTCCCTTGGAGGTGATTCCATGAATTTTTCAACCGAGACCAAGAAACCAAGGTAACGTGTATATGGCCCGGTTGGTCCTTATTTTACCTGGGCTGGCACCTCTTATCATTCTTCACTCCGTTGTGTAACGTTCTAGATGTCATTCGTTGCTGTTAGATGCTACTAGGACTCTTACTTATTTGCTTAGGCTTTACAACTAATCCAATGAGGGGAAATTTGCCTCTTAGACCTCTGATTTCCTCTTTTACAAAATGAGCTTAAGACGCGGCTAGACCTCACATAATCTTAACACACACACGCAAGCACGCAATCACGCACGCACACACACACACACGCACACACACACACACACGCACACACACACACACACAGACAAACATAGGCACATACCCAAAAATAACACAAAATAATGATGACCTACAGATAGTCGAATACATTAAATTACTCACATTTCATTAAATATGTTAAGATGTTTGTGAATATAAAATCCACGTGATACTTGTGCTAATAATGTGCCAAATGGCATGATAATCGTCAGGTAAACGGAGGTTGGACACTGAAAACAAGTGCAATTCACAAATACATATAGACCCGTATGACGAATTGCAAATGTTGTTCAATACAAAATTAAATGACGCATTTCTCAACACGTGAATATAATATAAATAGTTGAAGTGTTTACTTTCAAAATACACAACAACCTCACGGCCATATCAATAGAATTAACGTAACACTATCAGTTTCACCATTAGTCTCGGTCTCTTGAGGCATCAATCCTAGTTTGATCTGATAAAATTCACGTTCTTTTACAAAACAAATACACATGATATTGTTCTACCACGCTCTTTCCTGCTCTTGTAAAATAGTCGCATTTACCTTGTATGGAATGGAATAAGTCGAAAACAAAATAAGACTTGGTCATGGTTAATGGTAGTGTCGAGAAAGTCGGAAAATGAAGATATCCGACGTCGACATAGCGAGTTTGATTGTTTTTGTTTTTATAGCGACCTTCTTGTTTGTTTTATGGCTTTTTAAGGACAGCTAATATATTGCTAATGTCAGTTTATGCCTTGTCTAATGGCAGGCTTGTTAAATGACATATTTAGTCTTGTTTAATGACAGCCTATGGCTTGTTAAATGACATATTTAGTCTTGTTTAATGACAGTCTTAGGTTTGTTCAATAACATATTTAGTCTTGTTTAATGACAGTCTTAGGTTTGTTCTATGACATATTTAGTCTTGTTTAATGACTGTCTTAGGCTTGTTGAATGACATATTTAGTCTTGTTTAATGACTGTCTTAGGCTTGTTCAATGACATATTTAGTCTTGTTTAATGACTGTCTTAGGCTTGTTCAATGACATATTTAGTCTTGTTTAATGACAGTCTTAGGCTTGTTCAATGACATATTTAGACTTGTTTAATGACAGTCTTAGGCTTGTTCAATGACATATTTAGACTTGTTTAATGACAGTCTTAGGTTTGTTCAATGACATATTTAGACTTGTTTAATGACAGTCTTAGGTTTGTTCAATGAAAGCCATAGATTGTTTAATTGCATTTTAAATTTTCTTTAATGGCAGATTAAGGCGTATCATAAGCAACCTCTGTCATGTTCTATGACGGTATACGCCTAACTAAATGACAGACAATGTGTAGAAATGATATATGGAAAGCAAACAACGAAAATTGCTTTTGCTTTATTCTTTTACAGAACCTGATAGCATTTAAAATGTCAATTGTTCACGCGTTGACTTTATTTGTCATTTTAGCTGATTCGTGAGCGCATCAACAACAGATCTAAAACAGTGTAGCTAAGCCTGTTACGTCAAATGAAGTGCTCTTGCCACCACAGTTGTCATTCGGCACACGTTTCTCAGCTCCAAGATGGATAACGCAAAACTTCAACGCGTTGATTCACCCTTGTTGCCGTTGATGGCATACAGACAGCAGTATACGTTTAAGTTCATGTACATACAGAGTGTTTGTAAAAACACCAAGTTTGTGTAAACAGAAAGGAAAAATATGATAATGATAAAATATAATTGTTCTCAACTAGAAAATATTTATACACATTTCTCAACATGTGAATATAGTAATAATAATAAAAGTAATTACTTTCAAAATACATACTCACGTCACGTCCATTTCAATAAAATGATACATTTTCACCATTAGTAAATATTTATGGGTCTCTTGTTGAATCTCAAAATATACATGTATTTTTCAAAAATGACAAACGATAGTGCAATTGCGAGTTTATACTCTTGTATTAAAGATAGCATTTTCCCCGTATTCTTTGTTTTCCCACGTAGTCTGCTTTTTGTTAACAACATTCCAAAAAATGCATGTTTACATCACTTCATTTCTGATAATCCGACTCGGATCACAAAACAACCAATTCCCAGCCAAATTATTCACGCTCTGAATAATTTGTACATGTACATATTTTGTAAAGTATTAAAAATTTGGTAGCGTGTATCTTTATTCCAGGCAAAGTAATCGCTATATCAAATGATGGCAGATGGGTGCAGAAATATATGATAGTTACTTTATCAAACACAAACTATAAGCATGTCTTTCTTTGTGATTTGAAAACTGATATTTATATTACAGCGCGTTCAGTATAAAATACTGAACTTTGCCGAACCCAATTGTAGCTCATGTCCTGTGTTTTTTTAAATACAAAGACGCATTCTCATCGGTGCATTTTGAATGAAATAAGTCAAATATAAAACACAAGTTTGCCATTTGTAGTGGAAGTTTATGTCTCGTTTATAGCGTCTTCTGAAATAATTGTTTGATGGTAGCTTATGGCTTTTAAATGGCAGCCTATGCGCTTTCAAATTCAGCGTTTGCGTTGCGAAACGGCAAATTGTGGTGTGTTAATTGGTAGCTAATGCCTCCTATTATACCAGCTTTATCATGAATGTTTTATCATATCATGCTATTCATTCAGACCTTTATTGAAAAAACTAACTTAAAAAAAAATCAATTAAAAATTAATCAATTTGATAAACAATGCTTTGATCGTAAATGCGACCCAGCCGTCATGTAAACAATAAACAAACGTTTTACACTTACTAACTTCGTACCAAATTATGTCTGAACAGTTTTATTCTAAGATTTATATAAATGAACATATTCATATTTGTTTAAAAGAAATAGTGGATAAGTGTTTGTTTCCGTGTAAGATCGCACTATATTTCACCGAGGGGCACCAATAAGGCTATATTTCACGAGAAGGAGCCACGAGTGAAACACTTAATTCTGGTGTTCATGAGGTGATTGTTTTGCTGCTTATATTTCTTACTTTGAAATGAACACATGTTTGTTCTAAGCCTAGTAGGAGGATATTAAACACCAGCGTAAAAGTGTTATTTTTATTTAGAAAAGAGCGCAAAATTAACTGTCGTTGAAATTTTGTCCCCATTTCTGGGCGTGCAGACGATGATTCGGAAGTGAGAACAATCTCAAAACAGTGAAACGCATACTTGGTTCGTTCATTGTTTGAAACAGTATTTTTTTTCACTGATAAATATCTATAAACTATCATTAAGCAAATAAAGAGATATATTAATTAACCGATTTCGGTCGATTACAATTTCTGGAAATGACAACATGTTCATATTAGTTTTACCCCGAAGGGGTTTCATTAGCCTTTTGTCCTCCGTACAAAAAAAGCAAATCATTTCTCTCGGTATTTAATATTATGATGTCCACACCGTTGTTTCTTTGTGGAACAGTTAGATGACATGAAGTGACATTTTAATGATTAAAAGTGAGCGTGGCGTTTCTTCATCATTAAAGAGTTACTTCAGGTCATTTAATTGTTTTAAAATACAACCTTGTAAGGAGTAAGTTGTGGTTTTGGACAAAGTTGTGCGATAATTGTAAAGTTAACAAATAGTCCTGTAGTGTGTATAAATATTTTGATCGACCTATTGAAATTAAAAACAAAGCCATCAGACACAAGAAACGAACGAAAACAACACTAAAAAGCAAACAGACGAAGAAAGCTTTAAAATCGTTTAGCCTACCTTCTCTGCACTGACCATCCCCTCGATAATCACAATAAGAGTATGCACAAACTCCTTGCCCGGAACACGATGAAGGGCATGACTTCCGGATCCCACAATCCGTGTATGCATTCTTATACAACAATGACTCGGATGATGCATTTGCTTTTCACTTCATTTCTGCTTTAAATCAGGCCCTGCATCATTCAATTTTAGTTTAGATAAGGCAATTAAAATGTTGATAAAGTATTCTCAAGATGCAGTGTAACTTCTTTACTGTAAATGATTTAATAGTACTGTTGTTTCTGGTGAGATGCCTGATATATGGTGTAACGATGAGATCTTACCGATTTTCAAAAACAAAAGGGATGAAACTGAATTATTAGGTAGTTCAATGGGGTTTCGTCAGTGTTATTGTCTGTCCCCATTGCTACTCTACGTTTTTCTGAACGAGTTGGTACAATTTTAAGACAGCTTGGTATACCATTACCGTTTTTAAGTAATATCTGAACTATTTATCTCTAGAATGTCCTTACGAACGTGTATATTTTTGTTATACACATTTCTGTCTTCCTCTTCTTAATTGGTTTGCGGGGATAAAACACCTTGGATTTTAATATTTTCATGTAAATCACTGCAGACGTTGATAAGTACAAAACTGTGGGATGCTTTATTTGCGTAGGACCCCTATTGTTATATACTTATCTAAGCTTTGGGAGGTACTCTTTATCTTCGTGAGACCCCTATTCTGAACTCATCTAAGCTTTGGGAGGTACTCTTTATCTTCGTGAGACCCCTATTATGAACTCATCTAAGCTTTGGGAGGTACTCTTTATCTTCGTGAGACCCCTATTCTGAACTCATCTAAGCTTTGGGAGGTACTCTTTATCTTCGTGAGACCCCTATTATAAACTCATCTAAGCTTTTGGAGGTACTCTTTATCTTTGTGAGACCCCTATTATAAACTCATCTAAGCTTTGGGAGGTACTCTTTATCTTCGTGAGACCCTTATTATGAACTCATCTTAGCTTTGGGAGGTACTATATTTCCGCGTAGGGTCACTATTATATACTTATCTAAGCTTTGGGAGGTACTCTTTATCTTCGTGAGACCCCTATTATGAACTCATCTAAGCTTTGGGAGGTACTATATTTCCGCGTAGTGTCACTATTATATACTTATCTAAGCTTTGGGAGGTACTCTTTATCTTCGTGAGACCCCTATTATGAACTCATCTAAGCTTTGGGAGGTACTATATTTCCGCGTAGGGTCACTATTATATACTTATCAAAACTGTGGGAGGTACTCTTTATCTTCGTGAGACCCCTATTATGAACTCATCTAAGCTTTGGGAGGTACTCTTTATCTTCGTGAGACCCCTATTCTGAACTCATCTAAGCTTTGGGAGGTAATCTTTATCTTCGTGAGACCCCTATTATGAACTCATCTAAGCTTTGGGAGGTACTCTTTATCTTCGTGAGACCCCTATTATGAACTCATCTAAGCTTTGGGAGGTACTCTTTATCTTCGTGAGACCCCTATTATATACTCATCTAAGCTTTGGGAGGTACTCTTTATCTTCGTGAGACCCCTATTATAAACTCATCTAAGCTTTGGGAGGTACTCTTTATCTTCGTGAGACCCCTATTATAAACTCATCTAAGCTTTGGGAGGTACTCTTTATCTTCGTGAGACCCCTATTATAAACTCATCTAAGCTTTGGGAGGTACTCTTTATCTTCGTGAGACCCCTATTATAAACTCATCTAAGCTTTGGGAGGTACTCTTTATCTTCGTGAGAGCCCTATTATAAACTCATCTAAGCTTTGGGAGGTACTCTTTATCTTCGTGAGACCCTTATTATAAACTCATCTAAGCTTTGGGAGGTACTCTTTATCTTCGTGAGACCCCTATTATAAACTCATCTAAGCTTTGGGAGGTACTCTTTATCTTCGTGAGACCCCTATTATAAACTCATCTAAGCTTTGGGAGGTACTCTTTATCTTCGTCAGACCCCTATTATAAACTCATCTAAGCTTTGGGAGGTACTCTTTATCTTTGTGAGACCCCTATTATAAACTCATCTAAGCTTTGGGAGGTACTCTTTATCTTCGTGAGACCCATATTATGAACTCATCTTAGCTTTGGGAAGTACTATATTTCCGCGTAGGGTCACTATTATATACTTATCTAAGCTTTGGGAGGTACTCTTTATCTTCGTGAGACCCATATTATGAACTCATCTAAGCTTTGGGAGGTACTCTTTATCTTCGTGAGACCCATATTATGAACTCATCTAAGCTTTGGGAGGTACTATATTTCCGCGTAGGGTCACTATTATATACTCATCTAAGCTTTGGGAGGTACTCTTTATCTTCGTGAGACCCCTATTATGAACTCATCTAAGCTTTGGGAGGTACTCTTTATCTTCGTGAGACCCATATTATGAACTCATCTAAGCTTTGGGAGGTACTATATTTCCGCGTAGGGTCATTATTATAAACTTATCAAAACTGTGGGAGGTACTCTTTTTCTGCATAGGGTCCCTACTTTATATATATAAAAACTGTGGGAGGTACTATATTTCCGCGTAGAACCCCTATTATATGCTCAAAACTTTAGAAGGTACTCTTTTTCTGCCAATGACCCTTATTGTATGTTTCTCTAAACATTTATTTTAACGCCTTCTTCGACAGCTATTACATTAAGGACTGTTGCTGAACCATTGCATTGCTATGCATATTTCTCCCAATGTTTCATTTCATTTTCCTTAGAACGACATTCTTTAGATATATTCCTTCAGTAAACCAAAAAGAAACACATTAATCTGTCAAATAAACCCCATAAACGCAATCATTCGCTATAGGGTCCCAATGAGGGATTAAACATTGTTTAGGAGTGAAACGGTATACATACTTTATGAGAAAGACTTAAATCAATGTCAGATAGTTCAGCTTTTACGCGTGTGTCCTTCCACATAATTCACTGCTACGTACTTAATTGATTGTGTCGTGTCCTTCACTACGTTGATGGTTAATTCTTTTTACATGACGAGCAGACGAGCTATAGAATAGTGTTGTGTACTATATTATATGGTAATTTGTTTTATAAGGTCTTTACATTTAGTTCTATGAAAGAGAGTTAACCAAGTGGGCAGAGCTTAATGGTGCAGTTAGAAGCACTTTGATAAATGTGTCATCCGGACGTAAATACGAACACTGGGTGTACAAACTGTCTTTCCAGCCCTTTCTTTGTCTATAAAAAAATACATTCAATACGTTTCAAAAACGATCGACTAATTGTGACTGAGCGGACCTACGCATAACATGCAAAACCCTGAAGTTCATACGCGTTATAAACAAAGCTACTAGATTTTTTGTCAAAAAGACTTAACCAGGTTTCAAATTAAGCCGCTGCCTGATGCATTGTGTACGGATATTTACAATGGCTTTCGTGCCTGGAGGACATGTTATATAATTTACACTGCAATCCGATATGGACTTAATGAGACTGCTACCCCAACAGTAACCAAGGACGATACTAATAATCGAAAGTTTAGTAGATGTATGCCAGCTTGCGGGGTTATTACCCTCTTGATTCGAGCCTGATACTGGTGCTTTTAAATAGGATCCTTCTACAGTGTAAAGCCATATCATGCCCCTGTAGTTTACACTGTTTTATTTACGACAAACAGCAAGACAGTAAAAGACATCTTTAATGTCCAGACTATTAATTATGTACAGTTGCCATTACATTCATAGAAAATAGAACACAGTTGAAATAACACAATATACCAGGTACAATAATCTTTATCTAAAGTAGGGCATATGTTAACAAGAAACATTATCTCGATGAGCTATATTTCGACATGAATAACAAACATACATTACATAGAGCTGGTGACCTGTAAATAGAAACTATGAATAATTAGAGATAGCCCGACGTCTCCCTTTTGTGAACTAGACATTTAGCAGAAAGTTGAAATCTAAAATTGCCATATTTTCCATATGGCAATGGTACTGTTGCTAACTTCTATCATTTCTTGTGTGAAAGCAAACAGATCCTGGAAGCATTGCCACATTTCAGTTTCCCATGGTTTTCATTGGAATACTGCCAACAATTGGATTATTGTTTGCATAATTTAATACCGATATTAATGTTTCTTCAAATGGCATGGTCGTTTTTATAACTGATTAATACGGTGTCATCATAACCCGTATGAATCCATCAGTTTTTCACTAGGAACATAGCTAACATTTGTGTTTTTGCAATCCCGCTATGGTTGCAATTATATTACATTGATCCATTTCAACATCGCGCGAAATATAACGAATGGAATAATCATGAATATACTCCCAAAAGTAATGATTACTTAACATATTTAAATTATTGCAATTTTCTATCTTTGAAATGATTGTCATTGGCGCCACATTGTCTTGACGATAAATGACAATTCCTTCAATTATCTTTCCATTGCAACCAGGGTTTTAGACCAGACTTCGACTACATTCATAGAGATTGTTTCATCATGTGTGTGGCGTAAATGTATTTGAATTGCGCAATGCACGGTCTTACTTGTAAACATATCATACGAATTAAGATATATCGTCATGAAATGTTCCGTTTTGCTTTCTTAAATAACATTAATTTAAATAACGAATTGAGTACTAAAAGCAAAATTACGTCTGCGGCAAAACAATGCGCAATTCATCACATATTACAACGAATTTAAACGTGACAATAACTTAAAATTTCCTTTGCATGCAATTTTACATGATATATTCTTTTCCCGGTGACATTATTTATTTACTTCCAAAATGATTGATATCAATATCTTTGTCTAGGAAAGGCGGAAGCGAATTCGTCTTTGATGTTAAATCCGGAATTAACAAACATCGGCCCCACATTGCCACTCTTCGCCACAGGGAGGATAGATTATGGCTTACATCCTCGAGGGGTAACATTGAAGTGTAAGTAGGTGTTCCTTAATCGAGATAATTACCGCGACATCTGCCAGAAGGGAATCACATTTGATGTTCTCAAAAGACTTTAAACACAAAAGTATTTTATAAATCATGTGGTATAACAGATGAACTCCATTCTTTGATTACAATGATTAAAGTGTGCATTGTACATGTAATCACGTGTACGTAAATTTAACAAATTTTTGCTTGCTTTTTTGCCATTTTGTCATTTGCTGTTGTTGTGTTTTGCTTATATTTCTTCAATGCCATTAAATACAGAGTTGATATTCCAGACTGTCATGTCAAATGACCATAAATTATTGACCTAAATAACAGGATACATTACGGTGCCTGACGTTAAACGTAAATGATTGGAATCCTTTGTTTTTTCCTACGAATGTAGGCGCGCCCAAACTATTTATTTCAGCTCTTTCTTCATGCATGTCTTGCAAAGAGATGCAATTCAGGCATGTCATATATGACCACAAACCCTTTTTACAATGACAAATACAAAGGGAAAGGTAGTAAATGAAAAGGAAGTTTTGTCTTATCATTTGAGAACTTGTACCTTTCATCCATTGAGCAATACATTACAGTTAGGTCATGTTTTTGTATTTATCGATAATTCTTTTGAAGACAAGTAATTCAGAAACTTCGTTCTTTGGAGATACTTAGATGCATATTATCCTTGAATATAGGTGTTTGTCTGTTTCATACCAAAAAGGAAAAACGCAAGCTCTCTTATGCAAACACACTATTTAGGCATTGGGGCATTTAACTGTTGGCTGATGTTGTCGTTAAAAGCGATTTGAATTAGAAAAGACTTCATAATTTGGAATTCATGTTTATTATAAGAGGCATTGTACCGTAATTCTGTTCCAAAATGGTTCAATTGGGTGTGTTGTATTTAATAAACACTTCAATAACGTGTTTCTATGAAAATGGACATAGCTAGTTTGGAGATTTTCCCTTCTGATTCCGCTAGTATGTCTTTATATTTCATAAAATACAGTTAAAGTTTGCCGTTAACACTCGTAACCAGGAGATTTGCTACAGTTTGCTGACTAAAAATCTAAATGGAGTTATAATTACATTGACCAAATATATCAGTGACTCTTTGGCAGCTTTATTGTAAGATGAACACAAACCTCAGGCTTTGAAGAGTTATTACAATGCGAGGTTAATCGCAATCAAATAGCGGAAAAATAATTAAATATTTATTTACTTTGTTGAAAATCAATTTGATTTCGTAGAAGCCAATTTCTATTCTGTGAGTATTTGTACTGAATCTAAACGGATTTGGTTCGAGATCCTCTGAGGGAATTTAAAAGCAGTAAAAACGGATAAGACTTTTAATCTTGCAATGCTGCCAGATATGTGGTAGATAAAGTTGAGATAAGGATTGAGGAATAACTTTAGTTATTGTTATATAGGGATCGGGTCATTTAACTAAATAACATATCTCTACGACAACACGTGACTTTCAGACAAAAAAAAAGCCTAGTATTTTGTCTAGGCACATTATTCTTCTAAAACATAAACAAATACAAGCATTCTTGTATAAATAATATATTTTAAATGTCGAGAGAAATAAAAATCTATTTCGTACTAGAGACATGAATCCAATGAGATGCCTTCAGGCATCTGCCAAAGCGGGTATGTTGTCATTTCCCTGTAACATAACATTGAAACTGAAGAAATCGGTGAGTATTGAGAATTAATCCCGGTCCAAACGTCAGCCAACACCTGACTGGGACAAAACATTCAACAATAACATTCAATTGAGCTCGCTTTTCTACAAACAAAATACAATAACTGTCATTTAATATCCTTCCCTGGCATAAATGACAAAGCGAAACGTTTGTTTCAGTGAGCGAGTGCAGTAAATGTTACCCCGTAAACACAAAACGTTAGTATAGCATTTTGTTATTACTTTTATTTCGAATTTTTAATGACAGTTTTTGAAGCGACATCCCTTCCAAGCTGTCATTAGCACATTTTGCTAATGGCGAGGAATTGAGCGAACTTCAACGTGGTGATTCCTTCCTGTCGCCATATTGGTAAAAATTATCTGGCAATTAGGTTTGGACTTACGTTGATACTTAGATTTCTTTGATAGATGGACATTGCCTAGAACTCGAAACATATTGTTACATTGAATTGTTGACGATGAATCGTTTTTGTTAAGACACTGACATGAAAAGTGATAAAGACATATCAGTATTGTTATCATTTATGCTATGAAGCTAAAAGATAAGAGAATAATG